>NC_091285.1:372835825-373144863 GCF_032444005.1 Ranitomeya imitator
GTCGGAAGAGGTCTCCAAGGCCTTCACTTCTATTAAGTCCCACTTTGCTAGCGCTCCCATCTTACATCGTCCCGATGTGGATAAGCCATTCCTACTGGAGGTGGATGCCTCGTCCGTTGGTGCTGGAGCAGTCCTCTACCAAAAGGATGCTCAAGGTCGGAAGCATCCATGCTTCTTCTTCTCCAAGACCTTCACGCCAGCGGAGAGGAACTACTCCATCGGGGACAGGGAGTTGCTAGCAATGAAGTTGGCCTTTTCGGAGTGGAGACACCTTCTGGAAGGTGCGCGGTTTCCCTTCCAAGTTTACACGGACCACAAAAATTTGGTCTATTTGCAGACAGCCCAGCGGCTAAATTCTCGCCAGGCCAGATGGTCCCTGTTCTTCTCCCGGTTCCACTTTTCCCTTCATTATCTCGCTGGGGAGAAGAATATCCGTGCTGACGCTCTCTCTCGCTCCCTTATGTCAACTGAGGAGGAGGAAGAGGAGCCTCGGCTTATTGTCCCTTCCGAGAGCCTGAGAACCGTGGCGCCGGTTTCGCTAGAGTCTGTGCCTCCGGGCAAGACTTTTGTGCCCATTAATTTGCGACCGGAGGTTCTCTCTTGGGCTCATTCGTCCAGGGTGGGTGGACACTTTGGGACAAAGAGGACATCTGAGCTACTGGCGAGGACGTACTGGTGGCCGCATATGGTCCGGGATGTCAGGAATTATGTTCTGGCGTGTGTCTCTTGCGCCAAAAATAAATCTCCGCGTCAAAGGCCAGCTGGTTTGCTCTATCCCTTGCCGGTGGCAGATAGGCCCTGGGAGATGGTCGGGATGGACTTTGTTGTGGGTCTGCCCAAGTCTCGCGGCTGTACCATCATTTGGGTCATCACCGATCATTTCTCAAAAATGGTGCATTTGGTGCCGCTGCCGCCGTTACCTTCTGCACGGGCCTTGGCAGCGTTGTTCATTAGACATATCTTCCGCCTGCATGGTATGCCAGACAAAATTGTCAGTGACCGGGGTCCCCAGTTTGCGTCTCGGTTCTGGAGAGAGCTCTGTCGTCTTCTCAGTATTGAGTTGAATCTCTCTTCCGCTTATCATCCCGAGATGAATCGGTTGGTAGAGAGGGCCAACCAGACCTTGGTCACATACCTGCGACATTTTGTTTCAGCCAGGCAGGATGACTGGGCATCCTTGCTATCATGGGCAGAGTTTGCACTGAACAACGCCATAGCCGACTCCACTGGACAAACCCCATTCCTCCTCAACTATGGTCAGCATCCACGGGTACCTGTGCCTATGCCCGTGTCTTCCGCCGACTCCAGGGTGGCAGACTGGGCTGTGGAGGCACGGGATATTTGGGACCGCACTCAGGATGCCATTCAGGCCTCTAAGGAGAGAATGAGGTCCTCCGCCGATGCTCATCGGCGCCCCGCTCCGACCTTTGCTCCTGGCGACTTGGTGTGGCTCTCCGCCCGTAACATCAGGCTGCGAGTTGAGTCCACTAAATTTGCTCCTCGCTACTTGGGCCCATTCAAGGTCCTCGAGCAGGTTAATCCTGTGGTCTATCGTTTGGCCCTACCGCCACGCCTGGGTATCACCGACACCTTTCATGTGTCCCTCTTGAAACCCGTGTATATGTCCCGGTTTTCCGAGTCATCTGCTGGGACATCGGGTTCGTCTACGGACGATTATGAGGTGAATGCTATTTTGGGGTGCAAGGTGGTGCGTGGTAAAAAAAATTTTTGGGTAGACTGGAAGGGTTATGGTCCCGAGGACAGGTCCTGGGAGCCTGTTGAGCACATTCGGGCTCCGCAGCTCATTGCTGCCTTCGAACGTAGCGAGGCCCAAGGAGGGGGGGCCCTAGGATGGGGGGTAATGTTAGGAGTCGACTTTCCTCTGCTGCACAGGGGGAATCTCGATCCGTCTCCGCTGCGGTCTCCCATTCTCCTCCAGCCGCAGTGGAGTCTGCTCAGCAGGGACGTCGATCCCAGCGTCTCGCTCAGTCTGACTCTGTGCGAAGAGTTGCTGCTGCTTCTCCAGTCTCTGCCATTAAAGTCAGTGCTGGTCAGCAGCGAGCGGACTTCTCTGGGACTAAATCCTTGTCTGCACGTACTGAGCATGCCCAGGGTAAGATCTCCCGTTGGAGATCGAGGGTCATGTGCTCAGGCTCTGCAGCACATTCCATTGGTCCTCTTGGCAGGTCTTGGAAGGGCAAAAGTGCTGTAGCCACTTCCTGTGCTGCAACTATATAAACTGCGCATGACCGCACGGCCATGCGCTAGTATTGTCTTGTAAATATGTGTGTGTGTTGTGAGTGAAAGTCGCTCTTTAAATAACCCTCCCTATTGAATGTCTGTTCGCGGAAGGTGTATGTTTGCTAATCTAGCGCCCGACTTATCCAACAGCACGAAACACACATTGCAGCGTCCTCTTGCTGTGTCCGCCTGTACGGCGTCGTGCGCTTGCCTTGCGCTTTCCATACCCAAGCCAGTGTGGTTGGTGGCGTCCGTCAGTGCGGCATTGCTCGCACTCCTGTGCATTTATATATTTATTCTTAGTTTCCTTACACACCCAGTTGTGGTGTAGTGCCAGCGAGGGTCTAATCGGACTTCAATCCCAGTTGGGGTTAAGTAATGCTGACTACTCGCTCGCGCTTTAGGTGCGGTGCCGCGATCCTGTGACGCAGCAGGATTGCTCCCTTCACGCTGGGTGAGGTTGAACCCACGTGTATATACTTTAGTGTACCGCCATATAGTCTGTATTTACTAGCAGCAGGTTTTCACCTGCACGGTGGTCCCCGGACTATATCACCTTTCTTGGTGCGTTCCGCCAGTCCTAACACATGGTGCCCAAAGTTTTACATCAGCCAATTTTCCTTTTTTGTAACTGTTAAAATGTAAAATATTAATAAATACAGTACAGACCAAAAGTTTGGACACACCTTCTCATTTAAAGATTTTTCTGTATTTTCATGACTATGAAAATTGTGCATTCACACTGAAGGCATCAAAACTATGAATTAACAAGCTCATCAAGAGAATGCCAAGAGTGTGCAAAGCAGTCATCAAAGCAAAAGGTGGCTACTTTGAAGAACCTAGAATATAAGACATATTTTCAGTTGTTTCACACTTTTTTGTTAAGTATAATAATTCCACATGTGTTAATTCATTGTTTTGATGCCTTCCGTGTGAATGTACAATTTTCATAGTCATGAAAATACAGAAAAAATTTTAAATGAGAAGGTGTGTCCAAACTTTTGGTCTGTACTGTATGTATATTTTTTTGCTTAAAAATACAAAGGAAATGTGTCATGTTTAACTTTTGGGGCCTTTTTAGAGATAATTTCATCTTCAGCTTAACTGTGCACAGTGGAAATCTGTGCTTTGGTCTGATGAGTCCAAATTTGAGATCTTTGGTTCCAACCACTGTGTCTTTCTGCGATGCAGAAAAGGTGAACGGATGGACTCTACATGCCTGGTTCCCACCGTGAAGTATGGAGGAGGAGGTGTGATGGTGTGGTGTGCTTTGCTGGTGACACTGTTGGGGATTTATTCAAAATTGAAGGCATACTGAACCAGCATGGCTACCAGAGCATCTTGCAGCGGCATGCTATTCCATCCGGTTTGCGTTTAGTTGGACCATCATTCATTTTTCAACAGGACAATGACCCAAAACACACCTCCAGGCTGTGTAAGGGCTATTTGACCAAGAAGGAGAGTGATAGGGTGATACGCCAGATGATCTGTCATCCACAGTCACCAGACCTGAACCCAATCGAGATGGTTTGGGGTGAGCTGGACTGCAGAGTGAAGGCAAAAGGGCCAACAAGTGCTAAGCATCTCTGGGACCTCCTTCAAGATTGTGGGAATACCATTCCCTGTGACTACCTCTTGAAGCTCATCAAGAGAATCCCAAGAATGTGCAAAGCAGTCATCAAAGCAAAAGGTGGCTACTTTGAAGAACCTGGAATATAAGACATATTTTCAATTGCTTCACACTTTTTTGTTAAGTATATATTTCCACATGTGTTAATTCATTGTTTTGATGCCTTCCGTGTGAATGTACAATTTTCATAGTCATGAAAATACAGAAAAAATTTTAAATGAGAAGGTGTGTCCAAACTTTGGTCTGTACTGTATATATATTTTTTTGCTTAAAAATACAAAGGAAATGTGTCATGTTTAACTTTTGGGGCCTTTTTAGAGATCATTTCATCTTCAGCTTAACTGTTCACAATTACAGTAATTTTGACAAGGGGTGTCCAAACTTTTACATGCCACTGTATATGTATAAAAAGGTCAAAAGGTTTAAATAAATCAGTCACACCCCCCAAAGACACCATTGAGTTTTTTCACGTTTTTTTTTTTTTGCTTCAGTAGACTCCACCAGAAAATGTGCTCCTTTCTTGTCTCTAAGTCTATTACCTAGTCTTTCATTCAACATGAAGCACGTGGTAGCTCATCAGTTGGTAACTTAAAGGCCATAAAAGCCCCCATAACTTTCTGTGTTGAACCCTAATAATAACAATGTTACCATTATCTAGTGTTGCAAGGAAAGCTAATAAGCTTTCCACACTCCCTTTCCCCTTTCAGCGTTTTGCATACCCAATAACTGAAGACTCCTTTTATGAACCCTGAAACCATTTGACCTTTACCGATTTTCCTAGATTGCTGAGGTTGCGGATCTTGATAAGATACATTGCTCTTCTGTGATAGCACAAATATAAGACTAAAATGGGAGCAGTGCCTACTGTTGCATGTTTAATTGAAGATCCCAACTTTTCATTTATTCGCATGTACAATGAGATTATTGTGCCGATAATATTTACTGTGTTTTTCCCTATGAAATTATATAGATCACTATGATTTCCACCCCAACAACCAACTTATGAATAGCGGTTGAATATGGTAGAGTATGAATATAGTTTAGTTGTGTAGCTCTAAGGAAATATGAATTCCATCAAGAGTAGGGGACTAGTCACTACTGCCAGCTCTGCAGCTCACATGTTTGCAGTAAAGTGAACAATACTATATGCTGATAATAACAACATTTCTGAATAATGAATAGGAGGTGTCAAAGTTCAGATTTGTGGCAAAAACTAACTAAATAGTTAAAACTTTTACTGATTTATGAATCTTAGTTAATTTTTTCAGGCAAATACAAAAGCCTTTCTCATGGCATCCATATACACCTCTGGCAAAAATTAAGAGACCACCACATCTAAACCCTGTCATGGGCAGCCCAATCTCCAGACCTGAACCCCATTGAAAACCTCTGGAATGTAATCAAGAGAATGATGGATAGTCACAAGCCATCAAACAAAGAAGAACTGCTTACATTTTTGCACCAGAACCAGTGTGAAAGACTGGTGGAAAGCATGCCAAGACGCATGAAAGCTGTGATTAAAAATCATGGTTATTCCACAAAATATTGATTTCTGAACTCGTCCTCCTGAGTTAAAACATTAGTATTGTTGTTTCTAAATGATTATGAACTTGCTTTCTTAGCTTTATTTCAGAAAAAACCCAAAATTATTGCTTCGAAATTTGGAGACACGTTGTCAGTATTTTATATAAAAAAAAGAACAATTTACATTTTGCTCAAAAATAAAGAGAAAAATCAAACAAACTGAACATTTTGCAGTGGTCTCTTAATTTTTTGCCAGAGCAGTATATACTACTAAAAGGAACTTGCCAGGTCCCCTGAAAATTTTAATCTGCCTCCCCGCCAATTGCCTTTTAGATGTTTATTAATTTACTCCACTAATATTTTTATTGCATTTTGGAACTGCATATATTGGAGAAAAAAACACTCATATAGAGCACCTCATTGTATGTTAATGAACCAGGACTAGTCTTTGGGGGCATTTATTTACTGATAGGTTCACATTGCGTTAGGGCAGTCCGTTTAGTGCATAATGCTACGGACTGCGCTAACGCAATGTCCCAAAAGGGATCGCGTTTGCCGATCCTGCTAGCGCAGATGCCCGATGTGCGCTAGCGAGGAATGGACCGCGAACGCTTGAAGCAGCGTTCGAGGTCCGTCACTCAAATGACGGCACATCGCTAGCACACGCCCAATGTGTGTGTGTGCTAGCGATGCGTTCACCATTACAAGCAATGGCGGCGTTAACGGACTATGTTACACCGTGTTATGCCGTGGGGGAACGTAGTCTGTTAAACGTACCGCCATAACACTATGTGAACCTAGATTCTTTAGGTGCAGAAACACCCTTTGGTCCTGATTGACAATTTGTACATTGATGCACCTTCAGAGTTTTATGCTAATTACTATTCTCCTGTCACAGATATGCTCAGCACTGAGCTATTGGAAGAGCATTGATAAAGGAAGATATATGCCAAGAGGAGCACAAACTGTGAAGATACAGGACCTATTAATCATGTCCAGGAGGTGTGACTGCAGCTACAGAAAATGGAGATAATGCTTCCTCAGGCTAGTCCAGGTTTTTAAACTTATTATATACACAGTAAATTGATTCTGTGTGCTCTAGAACTACTCTACATAAGGAAAGTATAAAAACATATTTTCATGTCCTGATGTAGAAGCTTGTAGTACTTCGAAATGCGTTGACTAAATAAAGAAAAAACACATGTACTTTCTGTATGGATTTGGATTTATTTTATGGGATACTAGCAGCGCAGATTATCCGTAAATCCTTCTTATCTGTGTTTTCCCGGTCTGATGACTTGTTGGACCTACAGCAGCTGGATGTATAAGTGATTCAAATGTTGTGTATACACAACTAAATCAGGTTATCTAACTTTACTTAAACACCTTTAAATCCATTGGATACATCCCTATTCTGCTTTCTTTTCCTCCTTTTTTTATTCTGTTACTAGAACAACTCTAGAATCTGGATGAATTTAGAGTAATCTGCCACTTTTCTTTTTCATGCTGAATCAGTCATGTTAATCATTCTGGCACTGTTCGATGGGTCCAACATTAATATTAACTCCAGGGCCACACTTTTCTGCTACATGAAAATGTAACGTTATTCTCATTAACAAATTTATATAACAATGAACTGGGTAGATTGTGAAATTAATTGGATGCGGCCTTTGTACATAATGAATCAAATGTATTGTGCTAAGATCTGCTCATTTAAGAGGGTGGTGGCCAACTCCTGCCTGGGGCCCACCGTAGGATTCACCTGTTCTCCTGTGAGCCAGTCTGAGTTTTGACAATGTTTTTGAGACATTCTTGAGGTCGTATTTATGATAGCTGTCTTCTTTTGCATGGAGTCTAAGAATGTCTGCAGAAGAACACTGAACAGATCTTTACAATGTGGGTTTCAAGATGATAAAAGTTATCTGGCATGTGTAAAACCAACAGATAATCAGAAGATCCTAACACATCAATTATTTCAACCTTTCTGTCATTACATTACGTTCTTTATGTATACTATCATGAACTTTTATACTTTTCAACTTGGTACTTAATTATTATCTTAATTTAAACAGCTCAGCCTCAAATATATTCTTAAGCACTTCATTATTCAGAGGATACATGTATTGTAAAAAGTAGATATCACATAACAACTTAACTAAAAATGTCGCCCAAATCTACAAGTTATCATCCTGTCACAGTATAGTCGATAGCTTAATTGCTAGGGGTCCAACTGATGATCCTGAAAACAGAACTCTGAAATACCTAATAGAATGGAGCATTGGCTACTCGTGTGTTAGTGCTCTATTCTTCATCTATGAGATTGTTGGAGATAGACGGTTGTTGTGCTCAATGTACTTTCACTGGAAGTCCTATTGACATTAAATAAGGTGGTGGTGTAAATGTGTGACCATCGCTCTAATTTAATTTGGTATTTCAGGCTATTAAAAGTATATTAGAGCAAGCAAAGGATACTGATGTACTGGGTTGAAGTTATCTGTTCTTACATTACCAAATAGGGGCTAGCTTGTAATTCATATTTTATCCAAACAATTCTTAGCTAAAATACTGGAAATTTATGTTGTAAAATCTGAGATGTTAAGTTGTCAGGCTGATACAAAGGCCCCATAGCTGTAGGTCTGCCAGGTTTCACATCTTTTGACTCGCAGGGGCTATAGGTTCTTCTGGTAGAGACCTACATACGTCTTTCAATGAAGTAAATTAATCAGCCAATTTGAAATGTCTGGTAGTTTCCATTCTGGTCATAATGTGGAGACAAATGTTATCAAATCAAGTCACAGGTAGGTGTGCCTCTATAAACACAAAAGCATTTCCCCATAGCAATGTATTGTCAAAAGTTAGCTTAGCTTTCTTTCATCTGGGGTTAAATATTTCGTTTTCTAAAACCTTGGTGTAGCAGGATGGCTTAAACAAGCCACTCCTTGTGTTTATGTAATTTTAAGCAATAGCAAGGTAGCAAAATAAAATGGGATGAAATACAAACCTGAGCTTTCCTTTATCTAACTTTGTTAATTAAATTTATTGTAGACAGCATGACCAATATTTCACAGGATTATTTAATTATTCCCCATTAAGCACATTTGCATATGGCAAAAAGGATTCACATCACAAATTAAAATAAAATGAAATTCAAATTTTTATTCCACTCCGATGAAAAATTAGGACTTCCATGGCACACGACTAAGGGCTTCGGCCAGAAACGCGTCAGAATGAACATGTTTTTAATTGTGCGCCATGGATATCCTAATTTTTTTATCGGAATGGAATAAAGATTTAAATTTCATTTTATTTTCTTTTGTGACGTGGAACCTTTTTTCTTTATGCATCTATTACCGGTGGTCAACGGTTAGTAGATCCACGCATACCTAATGAGACCAGCCATACGACTCATTGCATGGTGATGCTTTTCTTTTCTACTTTCGCCATTTGTATCATTAAACACATTTGTATTTCTATTTTCACGAGTACTCATATGAATAGTTCAATGATTTAACAAGAATAATAGATAATGATAGACCAGTAAGAGGACTTTCCTTAAGATAGTTATGAACTATATGGTTAATCTACTCTTGACACAACACAGTACAGCCCTGGGTAGTAGCAGGCAGGCAAGCAGTTCAAAGCACTTAACATTTGGCATCCTACATGCCTGACAGAGTCATATGCCTTTCATCATTTTAATAACATCTTCCTCTCAGAGTAAACTATTTACAACAAGATGTCTTGGTTCCTAACTGGTAATGTAAAGTATATATTTTACCACCATATTGGTAAATGATGATCACTAAGTGTTCATATACAAATTTTGATCACTTCGTGTATCTTTTATACATTTTGTTAGTTCTTGGCCATATTTGGTGCTTAGAATTATAAGGTTTACTTTTCTGTACATTAAATGTAAAGCGATCATCTCAATATTTATTTTAAATAAGAATATAAAAGATGAAATGTTACATTGTGAAAAAAATATGAAAAGAATAAGAATGCCTGCAAAATTAAATAACGTTCTAATGGTTTCTGTTTTTTTTTTTAAATTTATTTCTTGAAACAAAACAAAATTCATGCTTATATAACTGCATACATTTATTGTTTGAATGTTAGCTCTAATTGTTATAAGAAATCAAAAAGAATATTTTTTGGGGGCGAGTAATGGCAAATTACCTTATGCCTTTCTCCCCAAATGGCATAAAGTGGCATTAAATTCTGTAATAATATCACATATACAGTAAGGGATGTCTTTGTTGACCACCCAATTTGATGGTGCATCATTGCCAAGTTTCATACTTTCATACTAATGTGTTTGAAAAGAGAGTATATGATGCTGAGTTAAAGGAAAACTATCACTAAGTTTTCCACTTGTAAAGTATGGCGAGCACCTTTAAGGCCTCTTTTGCAGAATACTAGAATGCTGTATGTATGTCCTCAATCATCTGTGCAAGGCACAAAAAAGATGTTTTAGTATACTCACAGGAGGCTTGGCCCAGTCCAATGGGACTCTCTTGTCTTGATCCTGCGCCTTCTCCTCTTCTTTCAATCGCCGTCCTCCTTCCCTGCTTCATGTGTATGACACATCCTACGTTATCCCCACAGTGACCTCCATCATGCTCCTGCGTAGATCCACTTCCGCAAAGTACTATAATGCGCATTTGCCGGCTTAACCTATGGGCTATCAGCGTTCTTTGGCCTTTCCTTGCACTGCGCTTGTACATTACAATGCTTTGCCCTGCGCTCAGAAGGACAGAGAGATACGCCTGCACAGGAGCACAATGGGGGACACTGTGTGGATGACGTACGATGCGTCAAACACATGAAGCATTGACGAAGGACGGCGGTTGTATGAAAAGAGGAGATGACGGATGAAGATCAGAGACGACCATCAGACCAAACCACATGGGAGGCCATTTCATGGCAAGTCCAATATTCTAAATTAAATGTCTTAATCAGTTCTGTCATCGATTTTATATATCTCTAAAATATGCTTTTTAAGATATTAGAATTAGTCATTTCAATGTACATATGCATAGTAGAGTGGAAGGAAGCACCTGCTGAAATACAGCGAGAGAAAAACAAACAACACCCATACCACTAATAGCAATACAGAATTCCATCTAAGGAAATATGAAAAATAATCAAAGGCTCTCAGCACATAATGATAGTGTAGCACACATCAGGCAAACTTTCCAAAGCCGCAGGTCTTTGCATTCCTTCAACCACTAAATCTCAAATATGATTGCAGAAAATTCAAGATTTCTTTCTTTTTTCACATTTCATCATTTAACACTTTTTATACTCAAACTTGATTTCAATACCATATACTTAACTCACTTCTTATACTTCAATACCATATATTTAATTTCCATCAGCCATGTTAGGGACTGGATTTTTTTTTATTTTATCCCTCTGATTTCTGTTTGTATTTGCAGGTTTGTACACATGAGCTGACATAAACCTAATTCTAACTTATAGTTTGCAAAATTAGAAGCAAAATGTCTTCAGTTGACACTTTTGGGAAATATGAGAGTAGATTCTCTCATGCGAGAGAATCAGGATGATTATGCTAATGTCACTAGGATCAAACTCTGCCAGTGTTTGATCCAAAAGTCATCTGAGTGTGATCTGATTCTCTTGTATGACAGAATCACAGCACAGGTACGTAGAAGAGAGATAACTACATTTTTCCATCTTCGCCATTGTCTCTATGCGCATATATTGGACTGAACTCAGATGACATTCAAGTGCTGTCAGATGGTTGACATGTACCCATAAACTTGTATTGATGCTCGTTATCCGATCATCGGATGCATTAACAATTTGCAGCAATTGTTTTCTCATGCCGAATTGGCAGGATAAATAAATCACAGATCTGCACTGCCCCATAGTACAATACTGGGCCGAGTGCTATCCGATAAAACATCACCAAGCACTTGCCATTGTTATACACTAGTGTGAGTGAACCCTCAGAAGAACAAATAGGTCTGGATGTAGATGACAAAGTTATGATGTAGATAATTAACTCACCGATGGTGTTCATATGGTTGACATTTCAATAAACATTAATTTGAACGGAACATTTTGTCACATCAAGGGTCAAGAGGTGTTCTGATATTTTATCATTGATTTAGCAAAAAAAAAAAAACCCATACAATTGGCACATTCCTTTCTAACCCCTATCTGATTATATATTGGATTGATAATCACCTGCTGACTTTTTATTACTTTTCGGTGTGTTGTACTCTATACAGGATCACACAAACACTAAGTCATGTGATCGCTGTGCATAGCGAGGACCAGGAGCTGATGGGTCATAGGAGACCCAGATACTGTAACTCCGATATGAAGCCAGGAGGCTGCATTTCTCTTGTTACTGGATGAAAATAAATATATTTCAACATTTAAATACCTCCAATGTTTTTTTATAACCTTATAGGGGGTACAGTGTGTACAGTAAATAAAAAAAATACATACGAAATACAGTGTAAAAATAAACAAAAAGCCACTGTCCATCCAAATTCCTTTTACCATCATAATGTGGGGGTAAATGTCCTGGTCTTGAACTGGTTAATAAGGTAAAGTATATTTATATTGTGAACCTTTTTTTCAATGCATTATACTCTGATTTTTGGAGAGGCCTTGTAGCATAATAAATACCATTCAATATCTTCCATGTTCAGCAAATTTTCTGATCAAATTCGTGTGACTGTCCAATTCGATTTTGAACACATTTGCTGATCACTGTGAATAATATAGAGTGTGAATGGTCAATACTGTGTCTTATTTCACGAAGAAAATAGCTTTATGACCATCCTATCCTTGTACTATATTACTATGTGCGTTATACTTCTATACTTTAGTCTGATTCTTTTGCTTCTTTAATATATTATTTGCATGATATTGAATGTGTGACTATGTCGTAGTTCTACATATTTTTAAAACCACATGCAAGTCATAGATGAACTTTATTAAAAGGTGTTCAATGACCCCAGAGTAAAACACAAATATACTCACTGTACAGTGCATTCTCTATGTAAACTGTGAACTTCACAGGTTCCCATGGATATAACATAAAAGCCATGGAAATCCTGGTGGAGCTGAAGTTGTAACATGTCGGCAGTAAGAAATGAATCATTCAGTCTCACAAATAACATAACCAACATGATACAACATTTTCTATATGTTTATAACTTTATTTTAGCTTCTATGCTTTATTGACCCTTCTGTATATAATGTTGGTGGAATAAAATATGACATTTTAATTAACCCCTTAGTGACAGAGCCAATTTGGTACTTAACCCCTTCATGACCCAGCCTATTTTGACCTTAAAGACCTTTCCGTTTTTTGCAATTCTGACCAGTGTCCCTTTATGAGGTAATAACTCAGGAACGCTTCAACGGATCCTAGCGGTTCTGAGATTGTTTTTTCGTGACATATTGGGCTTCATGTTAGTGGTAAATTTAGGTCAATAAATTCTGCGTTTATTTGTGATAAAAACAGAAATTTGGCGAAAATTTTGAAAATTTCGCAATTTTCACATTTTGAATTTTTATTCTGTTAAACCAGAGAGATATGTGACACAAAATAGTTAATAAATAACATTTCCCACATGTTTACTTTACATCAGCACAATTTTGGAAACAAAATTTTTTTTTGTTAGGAAGTTATAAGGGTTAAAATTTGACCAGCGATTTGTCATTTTTACAACGAAATTTACAAAACCATTTTTTTTAGGGACCACCTCACATTTGAAGTCAGTTTGAGGGGTCTATATGGCTGAAAATACCCAAAAGTGACACCATTCTAAAAACTGCACCCCTCAAGGTACTCAAAACCACATTCAAGAAGTTTATTAACCCTTCAGGTGCTTCACAGCAGCAGAAGCAACATGGAAGGAAAAAATGAACATTTAACTTTTTAGTCACAAAAATTATCTTTTAGCAACAATTTTTTTATTTTCCCAATGGTAAAAGGAGAAACTGAACCACGAAAGTTGTTGTCCAATTTGTCCTGAGTACGCTGATACCTCATATGTGGGGGTAAACCACTGTTTGGGCGCACGGCAGGGCTTGGAAGGAAAGGAGCGCCATTTGACTTTTTGAATCAAAAATTGGCTCCACTCTTTAGCGGACACCATGTCACGTTTGGAGAGCCCCCGTGTGCCTAAAAATTGGAGCTCCCCCACAAGTGACCCCATTTTGGAAACTAGACGCCCCAAGGAACTTATCTAGATGCATAGTGAGCACTTTGAACCCCCAGGTGCTTCACAAATTAATCCGTAAAAATGAAAAAGTACTTTTTTTTCACAAAAAAATTTTTTAGCCTCAATTTTTTCATTTTCACATGGGCAACAGGATAAAATGGATCCTAAAATGTGTTGGGCAATTTCTCCTGAGTACACCAATACCTCACATGTGGGGGTAAACCACTGTTTGGGCACATGGTAAGGCTCGGAAGGGAAGGAGCGCCATTTGACTTTTTGAATGAAAAATTATTTCCATCGTTAGCGGACACCATGTCGCGTTTGGAGAGCTCCTGTGTGCCTAAACATTGGCGCTCCCCCACAAGTGACCCCATTTTGGAAACTAGACCCCCCAAGGAACTTATTTTGATGCCTAGTGAGCACTTTAAACCCTCAGGTGCTTCACAAATTGATCTGTAAAAATGAAAAAGTACTTTTTTTTCACAAAAAAATTCTTTTCGCCTCAATTTTTTCATTTTCACATGGGCAGTAGGGTAAAATGGATCATAAAATTTGTTGAGCAATTTCTCCCGAGTACGTCGATACCTCATATGTGGGGGTAAACCACTGTTTGGGCACTCGGCAGGGCTCAGAAGGGAAGGCGCGCCATTTGACTTTTTGAATGGAAAATTAGCTCCAATCATTAGCGGACACCATGTCACGTTTGGAGAGCCCCTGTGTGCCTAAACATTGGAGATCCCCCAGAAATGACACCATTTTGGAAACTAGACCCCCAAAGGAACTAATCTAGATGTGTGGTGAGGACTTTGAACCCCCAAGTGCTTCACAGAAGTTTATAACGCAGAGCCATGAAAAAAAATAAAAATTATTTTCTCAAAAATGATCTTTTAGCCTGCAATTTTTTATTTTCCCAAGGGTAACAGGAGAAATTTGACCCCAAAAGTTGTTGTCCAGTTTCTCCTGAGTACGATGATACCCCATATGTGGGGGTAAATCACTGTTTAGGCACATGCCGGGGCTCGGAAGTGAAGTAGTGATGTTTTGAAATGCAGACTTTGATGGAATGCTCTGTGGGCGTCACGTTGCGTTTGCAGAGCCCCTGATGTGGCTTAACAGTAGAAACCCCCCACAAGTGACCGCATTTTGGAAACTAGACCCCGAAAGGAACTTATCTAGATGTGTGGTGAGCACTTTGAACCCCCAAGTGCTTCATAGAAGTTTATAATGCAGAGCCGTGAAAATAATAAATACGTTTTCTTTCCTCAAAAATAATTATTTAGCCCAGAATTTTTTATTTTCCCAAGGGTTACAGGAGAAATTGGACCCCAAAAGTTGTTGTCCAGTTTCTCCTGAGTACGCTGATACCCCATGAGTGGGGGTAAACCACTGTTTGGGCACACGTCGGGGCTCAGAAGGGAAGTAGTGACTTTTGAAATGCAGACTTTGATGGAATGGTCTGCGGGTGTCACGTTGCGTTTGCAGAGCCCCTGGTGTGCCTAAACAGTAGAAACCCCCACAAGTGACCCCATTTTAGAAATTAGACCCCCCAAGGAACTTATCTAGATATGTGGTGAGCACTTTGAACCCCCAAGTGCTTCACAGACGTTTACAACGCAGAGCCGTGAAAATAAAAAATCATTTTTCTTTCCTCAAAAATTATGTTTTAGCAAGCATTTTTTTTGATTCACAAGGGTAACAGGAGAAATTGGACCCCAGTAGTTGTTGCGCAGTTTGTCCTGAGTATGCTGGTACCCCATATGTGGGGGTAAACCACTGTTTGGGCACACGTCAGGGCTCGGAAGTGAGGGAGCACCATTTGACTTTTTGAATACGAGATTGGCTGGAATCAATGGTGGCGCCATGTTGCGTTTGGAGACCCCTGATGTGCCTAAACAGTGGTAACCCCTCAATTCTACCTCCAACACTAACCCCAACACACCCCTAACCCTAATCCCAACTGTAGCCATAACCCTAAACACAACCCTAACCGCAACACACCCCTAACCACAACCCTAACCCCAACACACCCCTAACCATAACCACAACCCTAATTCCAACCCTAACCCTAAGGCTATGTGCCCACGTTGCGGATTCGTGTGAGATATTTTCGCACCATTTTTGAAAAATCCGCGGGTAAAAGGCACTGCGATTTACCTGCGGATTTTCCGCGGATTTCCAGTGTTTTTTGTGCGGATTTCACCTGCGGATTCCTATTGAGGAACAGGTGTAAAACGCTGCGGAATCCACACAAAGAATTGACATGCTGCGGAAAATACAACGCAGCGTTTCCGCGCGGTATTTTCCGCACCATGGGCACAGCGGATTTGGTTTTTCATATGTTTACATGGTACTGTAAACCTGATTGAACACTGCTGCGGATCCGCAGCCAAATCCGCACCGTGTGCACATAGCCTAATTCTAAAGGTATGTGCACACGCTGCGGAAAACGCTGCGGATCCGCAGCAGTTTCCCATGAGTTTACAGTTCAATGTAAACCTACGGGAAACAAAAATCGCTGTGCCCATGCTGCGGAAAAACTGCACGGAAACGCAGCGGTTTACATTCCGCAGCATGTCACTTCTTTGTGCGGATTCCGCAGCGGTTTTACAACTGCTCAAATAGAAAATCGCAGTTGTAAAACCGCAGTGAAATGCGCAGAAAAACCGCGGTAAATCCGCCATAAATCCGCAGCGGTTTAGCACTGCGGATTTATCAAATCCGCAGCGGAAAAATCCGCAGAGGACCAGAATACGTGTGCACATACCGAAACCCTAACCCTAGCCCTAACCCTACCCCTAGCCCTAACCCTAACCCTACCCCTAACCCTAACCCTACCCCTACCCCTAACCCTACCCCTAACCCTAACCCTACCCCTAACCCTACCCCTAACCCTAACGATATTCTAACATTAGTGGAAAAAAAAAATTTCTTTATTTTTTTATTGTCCCTACCTATGGGGGTGACAAAGGGGGGGGGGTCATTTATTATTTTTTTTATTTTGATCACTGAGATATAATCTATCTCAGTGATCAAAATGCACTTTGGAACGAATCTGCCGGCCGGCAGATTCGGCGGGCGCACTGCGCATGCGCCCGCCATTATGGAAGATGGCGGCGCCCAGGGAGAAGACGGACGGGACCCCGGCTGGATCGGTAAGTATGATGGGGTGGGGGGGGACCACGGGGGGGGGGGATCGGAGCACGGGGGGGGAATCGGAGTGCGGGAGGGGTGGAACGGAGCACGGGGGGCGTGGAACGGAGCACGGGGGGGCTGGAATGGAGCACGGGGGGGTGGAACGGAGCACCGGGGGGGTGGATCGGAGTGCAGGGGGGGTGATTGGAGCACGGGGGGGTGATTGGAGCACGGGGGGAGCAGACAAGAGCACGGGGGGGAGCGGAGCACTGGATGGAGGGGAGCCGGAGCAGTGTACCGGCCAGATCGGAGGGCTGAGGGGGCGATCGGTGGGGTGGGGTGGGGGCACACTAGTATTTCCAGCCATGGCCGATGATATTTCAGCATCGGCCATGGCTGGATTGTAATATTTCACCCGTTATAATAGGTGAAATATTACAAATCGCTCTGATTGGCAGTTTCACTTTCAACAGCCAATCAGAGCGATCGTAGCCATGAGGGGGTGAAGCCATCCCCCCTGGGCTAAACTACCACTCCCCCTGTCCCTGCAGATCGGGTGAAATGGGAGTTAACCCTTTCACCCGATCTGCAGGGACGCGATCTTTCCATGACGCCGCATAGGCGTCATGGGTCGGAATGGCACCGACTTTCATGACGCCTACGTGGCGTCATGGGTCGGGAAGGGGTTAATGACCAGGCCAATTTTTGCAATTCTGACCACTGTCACTTTATGAGGTTATAACTCTGGAACGCTTCAACGGATCCCGCTGATTCTGAGATTGTTTTTTCGTGACATATTGTACTTCATGTTAGTGGTAACATTTCTTCGATATTACTTGCGATCATTTATGAAAAAAACGGAAATATGGCGAAAATTTTTAAAATTTTGCAATTTTCAAAATTTGTATTTTTATGCCCTTAAATCAGAGAGATATGTCACGAAAAATAGTTAATAAATAACATTTCCCACATGTCTACTTTACATCAGCACAATTTTGGAAACAAAATTTTTTTTTGTTAGGGAGTTATAAGGGTTAAAAGTTGACCAGCAATTTCTCATTTTTACAACACCATTTTTTTTTAGGGACCACATCACATTTGAAGTCATTTTGAGGGGTCTATATGATAGAAAATAATGAAGTGTGACACCATTCTAAAAACTACACCCCTCAAGGTTCTCAAAACCACATTCAAGAAGTTTATTAACCCTTTACGTGCTTCACAGGAACTGAAACAATGTGGAAGGAAAAAATGAACATTTAACTTTTTTTTGCAAACATCTTAATTCAGAACCATTTTTTTTATTTTCACAAGTGTAAAAACAGAAATGTAACCATAAATTTTGTTATGCAATTTCTCCTGAATACGCCAATACCCTATATGTGGGGGTAAACCACTGTTAGGGCGCACCGCAGAACTTAGAAATGAAGGAGCGCCGTTTGACTTTTTCAATGCAGAATTAGCTGGAATTGAGATCGGACGCCATGTCACGTTTAGAGAGCCTCTGATGTGCCTAAACAGTGGAAACTCCCCACAAGTGACACCATTTTGGAAACTAGACCCCTTAAGGAACTTATCTAGATGTGTGGTGAGCACTTTGAACCCCCAAGTGCTTCACAGAAGTTTATAACGTAGAGCCGTGAAAATAAAAAATCGCTTTTGTTTACACAAAAATGATCTTTTCGCCCACAAATTCTTATTTTCACAAGGGTAACAGGAGAAATTAGACCACAAAAGTTGTTGTGCGATTTCTCCTGAATACGTCGATATCCCATATGTGAGGGTAAACCACTGTTTGGGCGCACCGCAAAGCTTGGAAGTGAAGGAGCGCCGTTTTACTTTTTCAATGTTGAATTGGCTGGAATTGAGAATGGACGCCATGTCGCGTTTGGAGAGCCCCTGATGTGCCTAAACAGTGGAAACCCCCCACAAGTGACACCATTTTGGAAACTAGACCCCTTAAGGAACTTATCTAGATGTGTGGCGAGCACTTTGATCCCCCATGTGCTTCACAGAAGTTTATAACGTAGAGCCGTGAAAAAAAAAATTGCATTTTTTCTACAAAAATGATCTTTTTGCCCACAAATTTTTATTTTCACAAGGGTAACAGGAGAAATTAGACCACTAATGTTGTTGTGCAATTTCTCCTGAGTACGTCGATACCCAATATGTGGGGGTAAACCACTGTTTGGGCGCACCGCAGAGCTTGGAAGAGAAAGAGTGCCGTTTTACTTTTTCAATGTAGAATTGGCTGGAATTGAGATGGGACGCCATGTTTCGTTTGGAGAGCCCCTGATGTGCCTAAACAGTAGAAATTCCCCACAAGTGACCCCATTTTGGAAACTAGACCCCCCATGGAACTTATCTAGATGTGTGTTGAGAACCTTGAATGCCCAAGTGCTTCACAGAAGTTTATAATGCAGAGCCGTGAAAATAAAAAATATTTTTTTTTTCCACAAAAAAGATTTTTTAGCCCCCAAGTTTTTATTTTCACAAGGGTAACAAGAGAAATTGGACTGCAATCGTTGTTGTCCAATTTGTCCTGAGTATGCTGGTACCCCATATGTGGGGGTAAACCACTGTTTGGGCGCACGGCAGAGCTCGGAAGGAAGGAGCGCCGTTTTGGAATGCAGACTTTGATAGAATGGTCTGCGGGTATTATGTTGCGTTTGCAGAGCCCCTGATGTACCTAACCAGTAGAAACCCTCCACAAGTGACCCCATTTTGGAAACTAGACCCCCCAAGGAACTTACCTAGATGTGTGGTGAGAACTTTGAATGCCCAAGTGCTTCACAGAAGTTTAGAATGCAGAGTCGTGAAAATAAAAAATATTTTTTTTTCCACAAAAAAGATATTGTAGCCCCCAAGTTTTTATTTTTACAAGGGTAACAGGAGAAATTGGACTGCAATAGTTGTTGTCCAATTTATCCCGAGTACGCTGATGCGCCATATGTGGGGGTAAACCACTGTTTGGGCGCACGGCAGAGCTCGGAAGGGAAGGAGCGCCTTTTTGGAATGCAGACTTTGATAGAATGGTCTGTGGGCATTATGTTGCGATTGCAGAGCCCCTGATGTACCTAAACTGTAGTAACCCCCCACAAGTGACCCCATTTTGGAAACTAGACCCCCCAAGGAACTTATCTAGATGTGTGGTGAGAACGTTGAATGCCCAAGTGCTTCACAGAAGTTTAGAATGCAGAGTCGTGAAAATAAAAAATATTTTTTTTTTCACAAAAAAGATTTTGTAGCCCCCAAGTTTTTATTTTCACAAGGGTAACAAGAGAAATTGGACCCCAGAAGTTGTTGTCCAATTTATCCCGAGTACGCTGATGCCCCATATGTGGGGGTAACCCACTGTTTGGGCGCACGGCAGAGCTCAGAAGGGAGGGAGCACCATTTGACTTTTTGAGCGCAAAATTGGCTGTCGTGTTTGGAGACCCCCTGATGTACCTAAACAGTGGAAACCCCCCAATTCTAGCTCCAACCCTAACCCCAACACACCCCTATCCCTAATCCCAACCTGATCCATAATCCTAATCACTAACCCTAACCATAATCACAACCCTTACCCCAAAACAACCCTAATGTCAACCCTAACCATAACCCTAATCAAAACCCTAAATCCAACACACCCCTAATCCTAATCTCAACCCTAACCTCAAACCTAACCCTAATCCCAATACACCCCTAATCACAACCCTAACCTTAACCCTAGTCCCAAACCTAACCCTAATCCCAAGCGTAACCCTAATGCCAACCCTAACCCTAATACCAACCCTAATCCAAACCCTAACCCTAATCCCAGCTTTACCCTAACTTTAGCCCCAACCCTAGCCCTAACTTTAGCCCCAACCCTAACCCTAGCCCTAAGGCTACTTTCACACTTGCGTCGTTTGGCATTCCGTCGCAATCCGTCGTTTTGGACAAGAAACGGATCCTGCAAATGTGCCCACAGGATGCGTGTTTTGCCCATAGACTTGTATTGCCGACGGATCGTGACAGATGGCCACACGTCGCGTCCGTCGTGCACTGGATCAATTGTGTTTTGGCGGAGCGTCGGCACAAAAAAACGTTCAATGAAACGTTTTTTTTGTACGTCGCATCCGCCATTTTTGACCGCGCATGCGTGGCCGTAACTCCGCCCCCTCCTCCCAGGACATAGATTGGGCAGCGGATGCGTTGAAAAACTACAGCTGCTGCCCACGTTGTGCACAATTTTCACAACGTGCGTCGGTATGTCGGGCCGACGCATTGCGACGGCCCCGTACCGACGTAAGTGTGAAAGAAGCCTAACCCTAAATTTAGCCCCAACCCTAACCCTAAATTTAGCCCCAACCCTAGCTCTACCCCTAGCCCTACCCCTAGCCCTACCCCTAACCCTACCCCTAACCCTACCCCTAACCCTAACCCTACCCCTAACCCTACCCCTACCCCTAACCCTACCCCTAACCCTAACCCTAGCCCTACCCCTAGCCCTACCCCTAACCCTACCCCTAACCCTACCCCTAACCCTACCCCTAACCCTAACCCTACCCCTAACCCTAACCCTACCCCTAACCCTAACCCTACCCCTAACCCTACCCCTAACCCTGACCCTACCCCTAACCCTACCCCTAACCCTAACCCTACCCCTAACCCTAATTTTAGCCCCAACTGCTGTTCTCCTGCCGGCCGGCAGATGGAGACAGATGGCGGGCGCACTGGGCATGCGTCCGCCATGTTCTTCTGCCGGCGGCCAGGAGGAGCAGCAAGAGGATCCAGGGACCTAGGTGAGTATGCTAGGGTCCCCGAATCCCCCTATTTCTCTGTCCTCTGATGTGCGATCACATCAGAGGACAGAGAATTACACTTTACTTTTTTTTTTTTTTTTTTGCGGTCGCCAATAAACAGTTAATTACCGGCGATCGCAAAACAGGGGTCGGTAATACCGACCCCGATCATGCTCTTTGGGGTCTCGGCTACCCCCGGCAGCCGAGACCCCAAAGATTCTCCCGGTGCCGGCCGGCGGGCGCACTGCGCATGCGCCCGCCATTTTGAAGATGGCGGCGCCCACCTGGAGACACGAGGAGCATCGGGGGAGCTAGGTGAGTATTGGGGGGCCACCTGGGACCCCTTTTCTCTGTCCTCCGATGTGCGATCACATCGGAGGACAGAGAAATTAAAAAGAGATCGCTTTTTTTTTTTTTTTTTTGCGATCGCCGGTAAACGGTTAATTACCGGCGATCGCAAATGCGGGGTGGGTTAAAAACCCCCCGAATCATGTTCTCTTGGGTCTCGGCTACCCTCGGCAGCCGAGACCCCGGAGAAAATCGGCCTCTGGGGGGCGCTATGGACTTTTTCCACAGCGCCGTTAATTAACGGCGCTGTGGTTTAAGTACCCTTAGCGGCCGCCGTTAAAAGGCGTATCGGCGGTCGCTAAGGGGTTAAATAAAAACATATTTTAAGAGAAGATATACTTTCATTATGTTAGACATTGAGAAGTATAGAACAATTTTTTCGTTTTTGCTTTTTCCTTCCCTTCTTCTAAAAGCGCAATAGCTTTTTTATATTTCCTTGGCACTCAAAACGGGTTGCTGTGAACAAATAATTTGTTTATTCTGTAATCTTTATAATTTTACCATTTAGGTCATAACACTTTGACCTTCATCAGGACTGTATTGGACATATAGAAACAAAAATAAGTAAATAGAAAACACAGTAACCCTTTTTGAGTGCCAAATATTTTTCTATATATTTTACAGGTTGGAAGCCTACTTGGGCACCACTACACAAGTTAGGAGTGCCATACATTTTCTATATTTTCTTCAATATTGCTGTATGAGGGCTTGTTTTTTGTGTTACCAAGAAGACTTTTAATGACACCATTGATTTTATCATATTGTGTACTGAAAAGCGGGAAAACCACACTTAGAATACTGTGCACAGTTCTGGTCTCCGGTGTATAAGAAAAGCATAGCTGAACTAGAGCGGGTGCAGAGAATAGCGACCAAGGTTATTAGAGGACTGGGGGGTCTGCAATACCAAGATAGGTTATTACACTTGGGGCTATTTAGTTTGGAAAAACGAAGACTAAGGGGTGATCTTATTTTAATGTATAAATATATGAGGGGACAGTACAAAGACCTTTCTGATGATCTTTTTAATCATAGACCTGAAACAAGGACAAGGGGGCATCCTCTGCGTTTGGAGGAAAAAAGGTTTAAGCATAATAACAGACGCGGATTCTTTACTGTAAGAGCAGTGAGACTATGGAACTCTCTGCCGTATGATGTTGTAATGAGTGATTCATTACTTAAATTTAAGAGGGGACTGGATACCTTTCTGGAAAAGTATAATGTTACAGGGTATATACACTAGATTCCTTGATAGGGCGTTGATCCAGGGAACTAGTCTGATTGCCGTATGTGGAGTCGGGAAGGAATTTTTTTCCCCAATGTGGAGCTTACTCTTTGCCACATGGGTTTTTTTTGCCTTCCTCTGGATCAACATGTTAGGGCATGTTAGGTTAGGCTATGGGTTGAACTAGATGGACTTATAGTCTTCCTTCAACCTTAATAACTATGTAACTATGTAACTGTGTAAAATGTCCAAGCTCGATGAAATAGTAAAATAAGTGCAATTCCACAGTTGTTTATTAGGTTTTTTATTTGCCATGTTCACTATATGGTAAAACTGACCTAACAATATGATTGCCCAGATCAGAATGAGTATGCAGCTACTAAACATGTAAGGTTCTGTTTTATTTAAATGGTGAATTTTTTTTTCAAAAGTTGTATGAAATTTTTTTTTTACTTTCGTCATCATTTTCCAAGACCCGGTACATTTTTATTTTTGGGAGTCTGGGGCTGGGTGATGACTTATTTTTTGTGCCTTGAGCTGATGTTATTATTGATACCATTTTGGGGTTAAAATGCAATTCTGGCATTTTGATTATTTTTCTTATTACGCTTTTTACTGATACGATTAATTTATTTTATATTTTGATAGATTGGACAAATATGTGCAGCAGTATGAAATATGTGTATTTTTTTCCTTTTTTAATTGTTTTATTTTCAATGGGGCAAAAGGGGGAGTGATTGGAAATGTGTGGTATTTTTTTTATAATTTTAAAAGCTTATTCACTTATTACTTTATTTAAGTAGTTAGAAGACTTGAAGCAGCGATCGTCTGATCTCCTATGCTATACACAGCAGTGCTTCAGCCATGAGCCGTCATTCACAGAAGAATCATAATGACACTTACAGGGGCCTCCAGCAGACCCTCAACTGTCATGACAACCCACCAGCGCCCTGTCAGAGGCGTGCTGATGGGAGCGTGTAATTATGTGCGCCCCACTCATGTGTGTTAAATCCTGCTGTTAGAGGTTGACAGAAAGATTTAACAGGTTAAAAGCAGTGAGTGAAGCGCTGCTCCACCCATGACTGTTAAAGGCACATGACAGCTAGCACCTAATCAGGAACATGATATATGTAGAGAAGAGGTAAAAACTAGAGATGACTGAACCTTTTGAAATTCAAATTTGCCAGGTTTGGCAAATTTGTCCAAAACTTTGATTCATGATGATTAAATTTGCAGCAAATTACAGTTAGTCCTCAAATAATGTGGCTAACACTCTGAGGTTTTCTACTTATTTTTCTACTTATTTTAATGTATTTATTGGGCCTAAGTAATTTGGAGAGTGAAGCTGCCAATACACGTATTGGCCATATATTGGCCACTAAACAGACAAATCCAAAAATGAAAATCAGAAAGTAACCTGGGGAAAATAAATAAATAGCAATAGTGCATGAAAATAATATAGGGTACTTAGCTAACATCATTTTGATTAAAAAAATTGTAAAAGTAATCACACCACGTCAAGGTGTCCCTATTTGGGACAGTCCTAACCTCTAGTATTAAAATGTTACCATACATCAAGTGATGCAATATGAATAAAGGGTGAGAAGGACTGAGACCTGGCTAAAAACTCTCATGGTGCTAGGTCACGGCAGTTCAGCCCAGCTGGGAATGCAGCCTCAGTGGCCGGAGGTAACTTCGATGACATCAGAGCCACTCACTGAGGCTGCAGTTGCACCAGCTCACTCACCAGTGGTTCTCAGCCTGGATAGTCGAAACTTGGCACCATCCATGTTGAAAACTGTTTTTCCTGTTGTGAGTTCTGTTTTTGGGCTCCCTCTGGTGGTTGCTGATGGTACTGGGTGACTTGTCTTTCCTGGGTTTCTGGGTTCCACCTGTTCCATCAGCATATGGGAGTTTCCTATTTAACCTGGCTTTGCTGGCATTTCCTCGCCGGTTATCAATGTATCCAGTGTGTCTTGTTACCTCTGCTCCCTGCTCCTAGAACCTTCTGGTCAAGCTAAGTTTGGATTTTCCTGTTTTGGTGTTTTGCTTTATTTGGTTTTTAGTCCAGCCTGCAGATATGTGATTCTTGCTGCTGGTTGCTCTAGTGGGCTGAAATTGCTCCTCATGTACCATGAGTTGGCACATGAGTTCAAGTAATTTCAGGATGGTTTTTTGAAGGGTTTTTCGCTGACCGCGCAGTTCACTAGAGAGGTCTGTGTTTCTTCTAATAGGGGAAGTTAGATCTTCGGCTGGAGCGAGACGTCTAGGATCATCGTAGGCACGTTCCCCGGCTACTTTTATTTGTGTGTTAGGTTCAGGGTCGCGGTCAGCTCAGGTTCCATCGCCCTAGAGCTTGTTTGTATCTGTGCTTGTCCTTTAGTGATCCCCTGCCATTGGGATCATGACAGTATAACCGGCCCACAAAGTGTTAATTGTATTGGCTGAAGTAGGAGGATAAGTAGTCTGAGGAAGTTTTTTTTTTTTTTTTTTTCTTTCTCTTTCCCTCAGAGTTTGCTGCCTAGCCTTATTGCAGCCTGGCTACTTCCTCCTCCTCTTAATCTTTGAATGGCTTTGATCCCAGCTGTTTATCATGGACGTCCAGAGTTTGGCTTCCAGCCTGAATAATCTTGCCACTAAGGTTCAAAATATACAGGATTTTGTTGTACATGCTCCTATGTCTGAACCTAGAATTCCTGTCCCAGAGTTTTTTTCTGGAGATAGATCTCGTTTTCTGAATTTTAGGAACAATTGCAAGTTGTTTCTTTCTTTGAAATCTCGCTCCTCTGGAGACCCTGCTCAGCAAGCAAAGATAATTATATCTTTCCTGCGGGGTGACCCTCAGGATTGGGCATTTGCATTGGCACCAGGGGACCCTGCGTTGCTTAATGCGGATGCGTTTTTTCTGGCATTGGGTTTGCTCTATGAGGAACCTAACCAAGAGATTCAGGCTGAAAAAGCTTTGTTGGCCCTCTCTCAGGGGCAAGATGAAGCAGAAATTTATTGTCAAAAATTTCGGAAGTGGTCGGTACTTACTCAGTGGAATGAGTGCGCTCTGGCTGCAAAGTTTAGAGATGGCCTTTCTGAGGCCATTAAAGATGTTATGGTGGGGTTCCCTGCGCCTGCTGGTCTGAATGAGTCTATGACTATGGCTGTTCAGATTGATCGGCGTTTACGGGAGCGCAAACCTGTGCATCATTTGGCGGTGTCGTCTGAACCGTCACCTGAGATAATGCAATGTGATAGAATTCAGTCCAGAAGTGAACGGCAAAAGTATAGGCGGAAAAAAGGGTTGTGCTTTTATTGTGGTGATTCAGCTCATGTTATATCAGCATGCTCTAAACGCACAAAAAAGGTTGATAAGTCTGTTGCCATTAGTACTCTACAGTCTAAGTTCATTCTGTCTGTGACTCTGATTTGTTCATTATCATCCATTTCCGTCGATGCCTATGTGGATTCAGGCGCTGCCCTGAGTCTTATGGATTGGTCATTTGCCAATCGCTGTGGGTTTAGTCTGGAGCCTCTGGAAGTCCCTATTCCTTTGAAGGGAATTGACTCTACACCTTTGACTATGAATAAACCTCAGTACTGGACACAAGTGACCATGCGTATGACTCCTGTTCATCAGGAGGTGATTCGCTTCCTGGTACTGTATAATTTGCATGATGTCCTAGTACTTGGTCTGCCATGGTTACAAACTCATAATCCAGTCCTTGACTGGAAATCAATGTCTGTGTTAAGCTGGGGTTGTCAGGGGGTTCATGATGATGCACCTCCAATTTCTATCGCTTCATCTACTCCTTCTGAGATTCCTGTGTTTTTGTCTGACTATCGGGATGTTTTTGAGGAGCCTAAGCTCAGTTCGCTTCCTCCTCACAGGGATTGCGATTGTGCTATAAATTTAATTCCAGGCAGTAAATTTCCTAAAGGTCGTTTGTTAAATCTGTCAGTGCCAGAGCATACTGCTATGCGGGATTATGTTAAGGAGTCCTTGGAAAAGGGACATATCCGTCCATCTTTGTCCCCTTTGGGAGCAGGTTTTTTTTTCGTGGCCAAAAAAGATGGTTCCTTGAGGCCTTGTATAGATTATCGTCTTTTGAATAAGATTACCGTAAAATATCAGTATCCTTTGCCATTGTTGACTGATTTGTTTGCTCGCATTAAGGGGGCTAAATGGTTCACTAAGATTGATCTTCGGGGTGCGTATAATCTTATACGAATAAAGCAAGGTGATGAGTGGAAAACCGCATTTAATACGCCTGAGGGCCATTTTGAGTATTTGGTAATGCCTTTTGGACTTTCTAATGCTCCTTCAGTCTTCCAGTCCTTTATGCACGATATTTTCCGTGAATATCTGGATAAATTTATGATTGTGTATTTGGATGATATTTTGGTTTTTTCTGATGACTGGGAGTCTCATGTTCAGCAGGTCAGGAAGGTGTTTCAGGTCCTGCGGGCCAATTCCTTGTTTGTAAAAGGCTCAAAGTGTCTCTTTGGAGTCCAGAAGATTTCTTTCTTGGGGTATATTTTTTCCCCTTCTACTATTGAGATGGATCCCGTCAAGGTTCAGGCTATTTGTGACTGGACGCAGCCTACATCTCTTAAGAGTCTACAGAAGTTCTTGGGCTTTGCTAATTTCTATCGTCGTTTTATAACTAATTTTTCTAGTGTTGTTAAGCCTTTGACGGATTTGACTAACAAGGGTGCTGATGTTGCTAATTGGTCTCCTGCGGCTGTGGAGGCCTTTCAGGAACTTAAGCGCCGGTTTTCTTCTGCTCCTGTGTTGCGTCAGCCTGATGTTTCGCTCCCTTTTCAGGTTGAGGTTGATGCTTCCGAGATTGGAGCGGGGGCGGTTTTGTCACAGAGAAGCTCCGATGGCTCAGTGATGAAGCCATGCGCGTTTTTTTCTAGAAAGTTTTCGCCGGCTGAGCGGAATTATGATGTTGGTAATCGGGAACTTTTGGCCATGAAGTGGGCATTTGAGGAGTGGCGTCATTGGCTAGAGGGTGCTAGACATCGTGTGGTGGTCTTGACTGATCACAAAAATTTGATTTACCTTGAGTCTGCCAGGCGTCTGAATCCTAGACAGGCTCGTTGGTCACTGTTTTTCTCTCGTTTCAATTTTGTGGTTTCATACCTGCCAGGTTCAAAGAATGTGAAGGCGGATGCTCTTTCTAGGAGTTTTGTGCCTGACTCCCTTGGAAATTCTGAGCCCTCTGGTATCCTTAGGGATGGGGTGATTTTGTCTGCTGTCTCCCCAGACTTGCGACGTGCTTTGCAGGAGTTTCAGGCGGGTAAACCTGATCGTTGTCCGCCTGAGAGACTGTTTGTTCCGGATAATTGGACCAGTAGAGTCACCTCCAAGGTCCATTCTTCTGCGTTGGCAGGTCATCCTGGAATATTTGGTACTAGAGACTTGGTGGCCAGGTCTTTTTGGTGGCCTTCCTTGTCGAGGGATGTGCGTTCTTTTGTGCAGTCTTGTGAGGTTTGTGCTCGGGCTAAGCCTTGCTGTTCTCGGGCCAGTGGATTGTTGTCACCTTTGCCTATCCCGAAGAGGCCTTGGACGCACATTTCCATGGACTTTATTTCGGATCTCCCTGTCTCTCAAAAAATGTCCGTCATTTGGGTTGTGTGTGATCGCTTTTCTAAAATGGTTCATCTGGTACCCTTGCCTAAGTTGCCTTCCTCCTCTGAGTTGGTCCCTCTATTTTTTCAGAATGTGGTTCGTTTGCATGGGATTCCTGAGAACATCGTTTCTGACAGGGGATCCCAGTTTGTGTCTAGATTTTGGCGGACGTTCTGTGCTAAGATGGGCATTGATTTGTCCTTTTCGTCTGCATTCCATCCTCAGACGAATGGCCAGACTGAACGAACTAATCAGACCTTGGAAACTTATTTAAGGTGTTTTGTTTCTGCTGATCAGGATGACTGGGTTACCTTTTTGCCGCTGGCCGAGTTTGCCCTTAATAATCGGGCTAGTTCTGCTACCTTGGTTTCTCCTTTCTTTTGTAATTCGGGGTTTCATCCTCGTTTTTCCTCTGGTCAGGTGGAACCTTCTGATTGTCCTGGAGTGGACATGGTGGTGGATAGGTTGCATCGGATTTGGAGTCATGTGGTGGACAATTTGAAGTTGTCCCAGGAGAAGGCTCAGCAGTTTGCTAATTGCCGTCGCCGCGTGGGTCCTCGACTTCTTGTTGGTGACTTGGTGTGGTTGTCTTCTCGTTTTGTTCCTATGAAGGTCTCTTCTCCTAAGTTCAAGCCTCGGTTCATCGGTCCCTATAGGATCTTGGAAATTCTTAACCCTGTGTCGTTTCGTTTGGATCTCCCGGCATCGTTTGCTATTCATAATGTGTTTCATCGGTCGTTGTTGCGGAGGTATGAGGTACCTGTTGTTCCTTCGCTTGAGCCTCCTGCTCCAGTGCTGGTGGAGGGAGAATTGGAGTATGTTGTGGAGAAGATCTTGGATTCTCGTGTTTCCAGACGGAAACTCCAGTATTTGGTCAAGTGGAAGGGTTATGGTCAGGAGGATAATTCTTGGGTGGTTGCCTCGGATGTTCATGCTGATGATTTGGTTCGCGCTTTTCATAGGGCTCATCCTGGTCGCCCTGGTGGTTCTCGTGAGGGTTCGGTGACCCCTCCTCAAGGGGGGGGTACTGTTGTGAGTTCTGTTTTTGGGCTCCCTCTGGTGGTTGCTGATGGTACTGGGTGACTTGTCTTTCCTGGGTTTCTGGGTTCCACCTGTTCCATCAGCATATGGGAGTTTCCTATTTAACCTGGCTTTGCTGGCATTTCCTCGCCGGTTATCAATGTATCCAGTGTGTCTTGTTACCTCTGCTCCCTGCTCCTAGAACCTTCTGGTCAAGCTAAGTTTGGATTTTCCTGTTTTGGTGTTTTGCTTTATTTGGTTTTTAGTCCAGCCTGCAGATATGTGATTCTTGCTGCTGGTTGCTCTAGTGGGCTGAAATTGCTCCTCATGTACCATGAGTTGGCACATGAGTTCAAGTAATTTCAGGATTGTTTTTTGAAGGGTTTTTCGCTGACCGCGCAGTTCACTTTTGTATCCTCTGCTATCTAGCTTTAGCGGGCCTCATTTTGCTGAAACTGTTTTCATACTGCGTATGTGCTTTCCTCTCATTTCACCGTCATTATATGTGGGGGGCTGCTATTTCTGTGGGGGATTTCTCTGGAGGCAAGAGAGGTCTGTGTTTCTTCTAATAGGGGAAGTTAGATCTTCGGCTGGAGCGAGACGTCTAGGATCATCGTAGGCACGTTCCCCGGCTACTTTTATTTGTGTGTTAGGTTCAGGGTCGCGGTCAGCTCAGGTTCCATCGCCCTAGAGCTTGTTTGTATCTGTGCTTGTCCTTTAGTGATCCCCTGCCATTGGGATCATGACATTTTCCCCAGACATGAATTACGGCGTGGGACAGAACGATGGATAAGTGAGGGATATTGTTGTTTTTTATTTTTGGTTTATTACAGGAGAACGAGGGCTTCGATGAAATAGGTGTTTGGTGAGTATAACTGTGTTGTAATTATTCTTAAATAAAAAAGCAAACTGTGTTTTGTTTTATTTTTAAGAAAATACTTTATTCTGGCTGTGTATTTACAATACAACTATAGGATTAGTAATGGAGAGGTGTCTTATTTTGCCTGGCTGGTTATCAAAAATACAGGGGAACCCACGCCGATTTTTTTAAAAATGTATTTACAGCGCAGGAGCTGGCTAATGAATACACCCATCAGTCACTCCTGCTCTCGCTGTTATTAGCAGCAGCAGGTGTTGGATGATAGGAGCTGCTGTCCCATCCACTGACACCAGTGACCGGAGGTAAACTTTATACCTCCGATCACAGCTGAGCACTCACAATGTCTTTTGACAGTGTGGGAACCACGGCTCTTTGAGAGGCGAGGATGATTTTACCGCTGATCAGAAGCGTGTTTGCTGCACTGTCATGCACATGACAGCATGGTAAACACTGGATGATTGGGCCCCCAATTCAAATGAATGGGGTTCGGCTTCAAGTCCTGGCACTGCTCTGGTACCCGAACACGAACTTTTTGGAACTGTTCGGCCGAACCCACCGGACTTGAACATCCAGGTGTCTGCCTATCTCTAAACCTTGCATTCTATTAGATCCTACTTGACCTGATAAGATACCTGTCAGCACTCACAGGATAGTCTAATACACAGTGCTACTGAAAGTTATCTGTGTATTAGTAATGTAATAATAAGTTTGTATGTTCTAGTCCCCTTTTGTGCTCAATAAAATGTTAGGTATTTAAGAAAGAAATTTAAAAACTCACTTCACCCCCAAAATCACAGTTTATGTGGAAAAATAAAGGTAGCTTAAAAAAAACACACATTTGGCATCGTAGCATCCGTATTGAAGCATACCATAACACTATGGTATACTGTATCGTTATTTATCCCAAATGGTGACAGATGCAATAAAATTAGAATTATAAAGCGAGAATTGCCATCTTTGTTCATCCCACCTTATTAAAACCAAATAAAAAGATATCAAAAAGGGTAATATATGACCCAAAATGGTTCCAATAAATTTTACAGCTTGTTTCACAAAACAAGCCATCATACAATTTTATAAATACAAAATTGAAAAAGTTATGGCTTTAAGAACATGATGCCCCCAAAAAATAATATTTACTTTAATAAGTGATTATCTTGTGGAAAAGTAGCAAGTCATAAAAAAAATGATATAATGTAAGTTGAATGTCATAGTAACTGCATTGACCTATCATATAAAACTATAACATTACAGAAGCTATCACTGTAAAGAAAAACATACAAAAAACTATACCTATGCCTATTCTTATAGAAAGTAATTTATATTTGTATCTTGTATGTAACCCCTTCTCATGTACAGCACCATGGAATCAATGGTGCTCTAAAATAAATAATAATTGTAATAATACATTGCACACACAAAAAAAGAGAACACTTAAACAACACAATGTAACTCCAAGTCAATCACACTTCTGTGAAATAAACCTGTACAGTTATGAAGCAACACAGATTGTGAATCAATTTCTCCTGCTGTTGTGTAAATGGAACAGACAACAAATGGCAATAATAGGCAATTAGCAAGACAGCCTCTATTAAGGAGTGGCTGTGGATGTGTTGCCCACACACCATTTCTCTGTTATCCCTTTTTGGCCTTTGTTTTGGTCCCTTTTGCATTTTGTCATTGCTCTCACCACCAGCGGCAGTGTACAGTAGTATGATGTGGTGTCTACAACCCACAGAGGTTGCTCTGGTAGTGCAGCTCATCCAGGATGTCACATCAATGCAAGCTGTGGCAAGAAGTGTAGCTGTGCCTGTTAAGACAGTGTCCAGAACATGGAGCAAACACAAGGATTTTGGCCAGTACATCAGGAGACTTGGATGGGTCCATAAGATGACAATAACCCAGTAGAAGGACCGCTACCTCCTCCTTTGTGCAAGGACGAACAGCAGGAGCAGTGCCAAATTCCTGAAAAATGACCTCCAGCAGGCCACTAACAGGTGTCTGCTTAAACTGTCAGAAACAGACTTCATGAGGGTGGTATTAGGCCTGACAAAAACAATTAGGTGTTATGATTACAGCCTAACTCTTTGCAGGGTAATTGGCAGATTTGACATTGTGCTCTTCACAGATGATAGCAAGTTCACACTGAGTACATTTGACAGTCTGGAGAAAATTCTGCTGCCTGCAAAATTCTCCAGAATGATTGGTTTGGCAGTGGGCCAGTAATGGTGTGGGGAGGCATTTCCAGCCCTCCATGTACTAGTCTGTGGTTCCCTGACTGCCATTAGGTATCTGCATGAGATCACCAGACCCATTGTGAGACCACATGCAGGTGCAATGGGCCCTGGGTTCCTTTTGATGCATGACATTGCTAGGCCTCATGTGTCTGAAGTGTGTCAGCAGTTCCTGCCTGATGAAGGCACTGATGCTATGGACTGGCCTGCACGTTCCCCAAATTTGAATCTAATTGAGCACATCTGGGACATCATATCTCATTCCATCCACCAATGCCGTGTTGCACAACAGACTGTTCAGGAGTTTACTGATGCTGATCCCTCAGGAGAACATCCACCCCCTCATCAGGAGCATGCCCAGGCATTGTAGGTAGGTCAAAGAAGCACATGGAGGCTGCACATAATACTGAGCATCATTTCCATGTCTTGAGACATTTTCACTGAAGATGGATCAGCCTGAAATTTGATTTTCCACTTTGATTTTGAGTATCATACCAAATTCATAACTCCATGAGATATTACTTTTGATTTGCATTGATCATTATGTTTTATTGTTCTGACTGCATTCCACTATGTAATGAATAAAGATTTGCAACTGGAATATTTCATTAAGTGATATCTAGGATGTGGTATTTTAGTGTTCTGTTTGTTTTTTGAGCAGTGTATATTGAATTGCTAAATCTTGCTCATGCAGCTTCACAAAAAAATTAAATGACAAGTAATTTCAAAATTTCTGTGCAACCAAAATTGGAAGGGAACTTGTATTGGGAAAAATAAGCCCTCATCGATATCTGACTTTGGAAAAATAAAAAAGTTATGAGTCTTAGAATATGGTGAGATCTCCAAAAATAAATATAAAATCTATAAAATCTATTTTTTCAGTGTGTGTGAATAGTTAAAAAAACAAAAACTGAATTATTGTTTCTTTTTTACATTGTAAATTCAAAAAAGTGTAATAAAAAGTACTGTATATACTTGTGTATCAGCCGAGATTTTCAGCACATTTTTTAGTGTTGAAAACACCCCCCCACTTGGCTTATACATGTGTCATTGTCCAGAAAACTGGCAGGGGAGGGTGAGTGGGGAGTCGGCGGCTGTAGCACAATGATAGGTGCAGCTGCCAGCTTCCAGAAGACATCAATACTCACCCTTCGTCGCTGCAGCTCAGTTCCTGCATCGCTGTCCTGGCACTGGCAAATCTTTCTGTTTCTGTGCTCAGCGGTCAGGTGGTACCGCTCATTAAGGTAATGAATTTGAACGCATCTCCACTCCCATGGACATGGAGTGCATATTCATTACCTTAATGAGCTGTACCACGTGACCGCTGAACACAGGAACAAGGAAGAGCTGCCGGCGCCTGGAGAGAGAGGCAATATACAAAAAAGGTTGCACTCTATCGTGCCAAAGCATGTCAAATCTAAAATACATGAAATATGAATAGCAAAATGGCTTTTTAAACATTAGGAAAAATATCTGAGATGCTTTGCACAGAATTTGGCCAAATAGTGGGAGCCCATCAACCTTTTTCAAGGTGGTCTCATTAATCTGATGGGTCCCTGACCTCCCTGTCCAAATGTGAACACTTACCTAAGGCTAATGTCTGTATGCATGAGTGAATGTGGACACCTCTCTCAGTAAAGCCTACATATATGGGTTGGCCAGAACCAAGTGTGATTAGATGTAATTAAAAACCACATGGTGAAGGGCGGAGTGCTCAGTCAGTAAGCTAACATAGAAATGGACAGAGATGCAGGGACGCATGAGGAGGGTGAGTAGGACGAGGGGGGTGTGGGACCACGGGAGCCATGCAGGACAGTGAAGCCATGCGGGACAGTGGAGCCATGTGGGACAGTGGAGCCATGTGGACGTGGAGCCATGCATACAACAGGGGAGCCACACTGTAGTGCTAATATATTAATGACCATCGGGAACCCATATTGGTACTACCATTAGAGCCTTAGAAAATATATTATTAGATGTACAAAGTTACTGAAAAGCTATCTTACAGCATAGAGCAACTATAGATTATTGGTTATTAATTCACCATCATAGGTGTCAAGAGTTTGAAGGTATGTATTGTTTTAACTTGTCAGATCATAGCCAGGATTTACAGTTTCAGCAGATAGATCAGTTGCATGATGATATTGATCACATCATGCAAAGTAATAGTAAATGGTGCTGTTGGTTATTTTCCTGGTTACTTGATTTTGGCTATTTACGCTATATTTTAGGTGTAATTTTTGCTATAATCTGTGCTTGTATTGCATTGGAATGAATTCCTTCTTTCCTATCAATGTATCGTTTATCTGCTGAAGCTATTCCCTTAGGTTATGTTATTGTATATAAATGATATATGGTTTACTGATGGTCAAGGGTGGATTGTAGTGCTAATATATTAATGATCATTGGGAACCTATATTGGTAGCCTGTCTTTAAAGATCCCTTTAAGATATTAAACAGTAATAGTTTAGCTGTGTATCTTCTGTAATTTTCCTAACACCTGGGCTGCATATTTTCTAGTGAGAACATGCTTGTTTTTAGTATTCATCCAATTATTATATAGTTCTTTTATTGCTGTTTGGTGAGAATGGTGTATGTTTATATTCTTCAGTGGGAAAGTGCATTCATCCAATTACTGCATAGTTTTGTTATTACTGTTTGGTGAGAAATGCCGTGTTTATAATATGGTAGAATATCCGGAACTAAGAGAGTTTTTGGCACGTCATATCAGGGGTGACGTATTTGTCCTGTGTAATTCGACATGTGAGTAGCTGGCCACTCAGAAGAGAGATATTATATTGGACAAATAGAATTTGTTAGAGTTTGTGTAACACTTTGTTACGCAAGCATTTGTTTTTTCTAAACAATACATAAGCTGGAGAAGATTTCAGATAAAGGTACCGTTACACTAAACGATTTACCAACGATCATGACCAGCGATACGACCTGGCCGTGATCGTTGGTAAGTCATTGTGTGGTCGCTGGAGAGCTGTCACACAGACAGCTCTCCAGCTACCAACGATGCCGAAGTCCCCGGGTAACCAGGGTAAACATCGGGTTACTAAGTGCAGAGCCGCACTTAGTAACCCAATGTTTACCCTGGTTAGTTACCATTGTAAATGTAGAAAAAAACAAACACTACATACTTACATTCCGGTGTCTGTCGCGTAACCCGGCGTCAGCTTCCCTGCACTGCGTAAGCGCCGGCCGTAAAGCAGAGAGGTGATGTCACCACTGTGCTCTGCTTTACGGCCGGCCGGCGCTGACACAGTGCAGGGAAGCTGACGCCGGGGGACGTGACAGACAACGGAATGTAAGTATGTAGTGTTTTTTTTTTACATTTACAATGGTAACCAGGGTAAACATCGGGTTCCTAAGCGTGGCCCTGCGCTTAGTAACCCGATATTTACCCTTGTTAACAGTGAACACATTTGTGGGGGAATTTTACTTTTGCACCATGGTGCAAAGCTCAGAAGGGAAGAAGTGCCATATTGCAGGTCAGATTTTGCTGGAATGGTTGAAGGGTGCCATATCATATTGGCAGAGCCCCTGAGGTGCCAGAACAGCATAATCCCCATATGTGAACTCATTTTACAAACTGCACCCCCAATGAATTAATCTAGGGGTGCAATGATCATATTGACACCACATGTGCCTCACATAATTGTATACCACTGAGCGGTGAAGAAAGGATAAATTAAGTTTTTACCACTAGAATGTTGCTTTAGCCCCAAATTTTTAATTCTTCTAAAGGCTAATAGGATTTGTTTCTGCAATAAATGAAGGTCCAATTTTTCCTGAATGTGCCAATACCCTACAAGCAATATAAAAAAAAAACATGGCACAACAGTTGTTGGTGCTCAAGTAGGGTCCCAGACCTTAACACATAGTTGAATTAAACTTGGCATGCAACGGATGTATAGGGAACGATTTTAATGCCCGGTAGAATGTAAACCCGCAAGGACAGGGTCCTCTTCCCTCTGAAACAGTCTGTTACTATAAGTAATATTTATATTTTGCTGTGACCCCTTCTCATGTACAGCTCCATGGAATCAATGGTGCTATATAAATAAATAATGCTGTCAAAAATTAGTACATACAATAGACGCTTCAGTCATGTAACGACCTTCAGTGTACCGACTGCAACCAGGAGTGGTATATTCAAAATATCCATAAAGTTCTATCACACAGAGCTACAATAGGGCTTGAGAGAAAAGGAAAGTGGAAGTAATAGATCAGATGTTATCATTAAAGGTTGTTCCTTTGCCATTACCAGAAATAAATCATCTATATTATGCCTCTTCCATTAAGTGAACATTGTGAATGTTTGGGAAGTAGTGCATCAAGAGATAACTAGCAAACAACTTACTGTGGAGGATAACATCAAAGGTAAGATCTGTAGAGTTGTATTAAACTGAACGGCATCATACAAGTGCTTAAGCCCCTTATGTAGCGTCTGCTGCTTTGATGCAGAGATCAGTACCACATGTAAGACATTTAGAGGTGAAGTTCCAGATATTTACACTAGTGGCAATGCACAAATTATCAGTACAACACCTCTGCTAATTCATTACAGAACTTAGAAGATCTTTTGTAGATAAAATACGGCATGGACATGGACAATACCATCACTCTGTGATAACCCAATGGTGCACAACGTCAAATGCCAAAAATTACTAAGGGCAACTACATTTCTGAACTGATCTAAAGAGGTTTTAATAGAGAATGCTGTGAATATTGGGTCACAATTGCCTTGATTTAACCCCTTCATGACCCAGCCTATTTTGACCTTAAAGACCTTGCCGTTTTTTGCAATTCTGACCAGTGTCCCTTTATGAGGTAATAACTCAGGAACGCTTCAACGGATCCTAGCGGTTCTGAGATTGTTTTTTCGTGACATATTGGGCTTCATGTTAGTGGTAAATTTAGGTCAATAAATTCTGCGTTTATTTGTGATAAAAACGGAAATTTGGCGACAATTTTGAAAATATTGCAATTTTCACATTTTGAATTTTTATTCTGTTAAACCAGAGAGATATGTGACACAAAATAGTTAATAAATAACATTTCCCACATGTATACTTTACATCAGCACAATTTTGGAAACAAAATTTTTTTTTGCTAGGAAGTTATAAGGGTTAAAATTTGACCAGCGATTTCTCATTTTTACAACGAAATTTACAAAACCATTTTTTTTAGGGACCACCTCACATTTGAAGTCAGTTTGAGGGGTCTATATGGCTGAAAATACCCAAAAGTGACACCATTCTAAAAAATGCACCCCTCAGGATGCTCAAAACCACATTCAAGAAGTTTATTAACCCTTCAGGTGCTTCACAGCAGCAGAAGCAACATGGAAGGAAAAAATGCACATTTAACTTTTTAGTCACAAAAATGATCTTTTAGCAACAATTTTTTTATTTTCCCAATGGTAAAAAGAGAAACTGAACCACGAAAGTTGTTGTCCAATTTGTCCTGAGTACGCTGATACCTCATATGTGGGGGTAAACCACTGTTTGGGCGCACGGCAGGGCTTGGAAGGGAAGGAGCGCCATTTGACTTTTTGAATGAAAAATTGGCTCCACTCTTTAGCGGACACCATGTCATGTTTGGAGAGCCCCCGTGTGCCTAAAAATTGGAGCTCCCCCACAATTGACCACATTTTGGAAACTAGACGCCCGAAGGAACTTATCTAGATTCATAGTGAGCACTTTGAACCCCCAGGTGCTTCACAAATTGATCTGTTAAAATGAAAAAGTACTTTTTTTTCACAAAAAAATTCTTTTAGCCTCAATTTTTTCATTTTCACATGGGCAACAGGATAAAATGGATCCTAAAATTTGTTGGGCAATTTCTCCTGAGTACACCGATACCTCACATGTGGGGGTAAACCACTGTTTGGGCACATGGTAAGGCTCGGAAGGGAAGGAGCGCCATTTGACTTTTTGAATGAAAAATTATCTCCATCGTTAGTGGACACCATGTCGCGTTTGGAGAGCTCCTGTCTGCCTAAACATTGGAGCTCCCCCACAAGTGACCCCATTTTGGAAACTAGACCCCCCAAGAAACTTATCTAGATGCATATTGAGCACTTTAAACCCCCAAGTGCTTCACAGAAGTTTATAACGCAGAGCCATGAAAATAAAAAATAATTTTTCTTTCCTCAAAAATGATTTTTTAGCCTGGAATTTCCTATTTTGCCAAGGGTAATAGGAGAAATTGGACCCCAAATGTTGTTGTCCAGTTTGTCCTGAGTACGCTGATATCCCATATGTGGGGGTAAACCACTGTTTGGGCGCACGGCAGGGCTCGGAAGGGAAGGCACGCCATTTGGCTTTTTAAATGGAAAATTAGCTCCAATCATTAGCCGACACCATGTCACGTTTGGAGAGCCCCTGTGTGCCTAAACATTGGAGATCCCCCCACAAATGACACCATTTTGGAAACTAGACCCCCAAAGGAACTAATCTAGATGTGTGGTGAGGACTTTGAACCCCCAAGTGCTTCACAGAAGTTTATAATGCAGAGCCATGAAAATAAAAAAAAAAATTATTTTCTCAAAAATGATCTTTTAGCCTGCAATTTTTTACTTTCCCAAGAGTAACCGGAGAAATTTGACCCCAAAAGTTGTTGTCCAGTTTCTCCTGAGTACGCTGATACCCCATATGTGGGGGTATACCACTGTTTGGGCACATGCCGGGGCTCGGAAGTGAAGTAGTGACGTTTTGAAATGCAGACTTTGATTGAATGCTCTGTGGGCATCACGTTGCGTTTGCAGAGACCCTGATGTGGCTAAACAGTAGAAACCCCCCATAAGTGACCCCATTTTGGAAACTAGACCCTGAAAGGAACTTATCTAGATGTGTGGTGAGCACTTTCAACCCCCAAGTGCTTCACAGAAGTTTATAACGCAGAGCCATGAAAATAATAAATACGTTTTCTTTCCTCAAAAATAATTATTTAGCCCAGAATTTTTTAATTTTCCCAAGGGTAACAGGAGAAATTTGACCCCAATATTTGTTGTCCAGTTTCTCCTGAGTACGGTGATACCCCATTTGTGGGGTTAAACTACTGTTTGGGCACATGCCGGGGCTCGGAAGTGAAGTAGTGACGTTTTGAAATGCAGATTTTGATTGAATGCTCTGCGGGCATCACGTTGCGTTTGCAGAACCCCTGATGTGGCTAAACAGTAGAAAACCCCCACAAGTGACCCCATTTTGGAAACTAGACCCCGAAAGGAACTTATCTAGATGTGTGGTGAGCACTTTGAACCCCTGAGTGCTTCACAGAAGTTTATAATGCAGAGCCGTGAAAATAATAAATACGTCTTCTTTCCTCAAAAATAATTATTTAGCCCAGAATTTTTTATTTTCCCAAGGGTTACAGGAGAAATTGGACACCAAAAGTTGTTGTCCAGTTTCTCCTGAGTACGCTGATACCCCATGTGTGGGGGTAAACCACTGTTTGGGCACACGTCGGGGCTCAGAAGGTAAGTAGTGACTTTTGAAATGCAGACTTTGATGGAATGGTCTGCGGGTGTCACGTTGCGTTTGCAGAGCCCCTGGTGTGCCTAAACAGTAGAAACCCCCCAAAAGTGACCCCATTTTGGAAACTAGACCCCCAAAGGAACTTATCTAGATATGTGGTGAGCACTTTGAACCCCCAAGTGCTTCACAGACGATTACAACGCAGAGCCGTGAAAATAAAAAATCATTTTTCTTTCCTCAAAAATGATGTTTTAGCAAGCATTTTTTTATTTTTACAAGGGTAACAGGAGAAATTGGACCCCAGTAATTGTTGCGCAGTTTGTCCTGAGTATGCTGGTACCCCATATGTGGGGGTAAACCACTGTTTGGGCACACGTCGGGGCTCGGAAGTGAGGGAGCACCATTTGACTTTTTGAATACGAGATTGGCTGGAATCAATGGTGGCGCCATGTTGCGTTTGGAGACCCCTGATGTGCCTAAACAGTGGAAACCCCTCAATTCTACCTCCAACACTAACCCCAACACACCCCTAACCCTAATCCCAACTGTAGCCATAACCCTAATCACAACCCTAACCACAACCCTAATTCCAACCCTAACCCTAAGGCTATGTGCCCATGTTGCGGATTCGTGTGAGATTTTTCAGCATCATTTTTGAAAAATCCGCGGGTAAAAGGCACTGTGTTTTACCTGTGGATTTACCGCGAATTTCCAGTGTTTTTTGTGCGGATTTCACCTGCGGATTCCTATTGAGGAACAGGTGTAAAACGCTGCGGAATCCGCACAAAGAATTGACATGCTGCGGAAAATACAACGCAGCGTTTCCGCGCGGTATTTTCCGCACCATGGGCACAGCGGATTTGGTTTTCCATAGGTTTACATGGTACTGTAAACCTGATGAAACACTGCTGCGAATCCGCAGCCAAATCCGCACCATGTGCACATAGCCTAATTCTAAAGGTATGTGCACACGCCGCGGAAAACGTTGCGGATCCACAGCAGTTTCCCATGAGTTTACATTTCAATGTAAACCTATGGGAAACAAAAATCGCTGTACACATGCTGCGGAAAAACTGCACGGAAACGCAGCGGTTTACATTCCGCAGCATGTCACTTCTTTCTGCGGATTCCGCAGCGGTTTTACAACTGCTCCAATAGAAAAACGCAGTTGTAAAACTGCAGTGAAATGTGCAGAAAAACCGCGGTAAATCCGCCATAAATCCGCAGCGGTTTAGCACTGCGGATTTATGAAATCCGCAGCGGAAAAATCCGCAGAGGACCAGAATATATGTGCACATACCGAAACCCTAACCCTACCCCTAACCCTACCCCTAACCCTACCCCTAACCCTACCCCTACTCCTAACCCTACCCCTAACCCTACCCCTAACCCTACCCCTAACCCTACCCCTAACCCTAACCCTAACCCTACCCCTAACCCTAACCCTACCCCTAACCCTAACCCTACCTTAGTGGAAAAAAAAAATTCTTTATTTTTTTTATTGTCCCTACCTATTGGGGTGACAAAGGGGGGGGGGGTCATTTACTATTTTTTTTATTTTGATCACTGAGAGGTTATATCTCAGTGATCAAAATGCACTTTGGAACGAATCTGCCGGCCGGCAGATTCGGCGGGCGCACTGCGCATGCGCCGGCCATTTTGGAAGATGGCAGCACCCAGGGAGAAGACGGACGGACCCCGGCAGGAACGGTAAGTATGATGGGGTGGGGGGGAACACGGGGGGGGTAAATCGGAGCACGGGGGGTGGATCGGAGCACGGGGGGGATGCATTGGAGCATCGGGGGGTGGATCAGACTGCAGGGGGGGTGGATCGGACTGCAGGTGGGGTGGATCGGAGTGCAGGGGGGGTGGTTGGAGCACGGGGGTGGGATTGGAGCACGGGGGTGAGCGGACAAGAGCACGGGGGGGGAGCGGACAGGAGGACGGAGGGGAGCGGAGCAGTGTAAACGACAGATCGGAGGGCTGGGGGGCTATCGGTGGGGTGGGGTGGGGGCACATTAGTGTTTCCAGCCATGGCCGATGATATTGCAGCATCGGCCATGGCTGGATTGTAATATTTCACCAGTTTTAATAAGTGAAATATTACAAATCGCTCTGATTGGCAGTTTCACTTTCAACAGCCAATCAGAGCGATCGTAGCCACGGGGGGGTGAAGCCACCCCCCCTGGGCTAAACTACCACTCCCCCTGTCCCTGCAGATCGGGTGAAATGGGAGTTAACCCTTTCACCCGATCTGCAGGGACGCGATCTTTCCATGACGCCACATAGGCGTTATGGGTCAGATTGGCACCGACTTTCATGACGCCTACATGTATCTCAAGATAAGTCACTGGATCTGGGATACTACTGTAAGTCCCCGACCACATTGGAGAAGTTTGAATTGACTGGAGGTTGAGAAAGAGGAAATGCTCTTTAAAGGAGTTGTCTCCTTTCAGAAAATATTCTTTCCTCTCTGCAGTTTGTTTAACCCCTTAATCCCATATGACGTACTATCCCGTCCAGGTGACCTGGGACTTAATTCCCAGGGACGGGATAGTACGTCATATGCGATCGGCCGCGCTCACGGGGGGAGCGCGGCCGATCGCGGCCGGGTGTCAGCTGCCTATCGCAGCTGACATCCGGCACTATGTGCCAGGAGCGGTCACGGACCGCTCCCGGCACATTAACCCCCGGCACACCGCGATCAAAGATGATCGCGGTGTGCCGGCGGTGCAGGGAAGCATCGCGCAGGGAGGGGGCTCCCTGCGGGCTTCCCTGAGACGATCGGTACACGGTGATGTACTCACCGTGTACCGAGCGTCTTCTCCCTGCAGTCCCCGGATCCAAAATGGCCGCGGGGCTGCATCCGGGTCCTGCAGGGAGCACTTCCGGGTCAGGATCAGGCTGCAGCTGCAGCTCTAATCCTGCCCGGCTGTATGTCAGATCACCGATCTAACAGAGTGCTGTGCACACTGTCAGATCGGTGATCTGTGATGTCCCCCCCTGGGACAAAGTGAAAAAGTAAAAAAAAAATTTCCACATGTGTAAAAAAAAAAAAAAAATTCCTAAATAAAGCAGAAAAAAAAAAAATTCCCATAAATACATTTCTTTACCTAAAAAAAACAAAAAAAACAATAAAAGTACACATATTTAGTATTGCCGCGTCCGTAACGACCCGACCTATAAAACTGGCCCACTAGTTAACCCCTTCAGTGAACACCGTAAGAAAAAAAAAAAAAACGAGCCAAAAAACAACGCTTTATTATCATAACGCTGAACAAAAAGTGGAATAACACGCGATAAAAAAGACGGATATAAATAACCATGGTAACTGTGAAAGCATCATCTTGTCCCGCAAAAAACAAGCCGCCATATAGCATCATAACCAAAAAAATAAAAAAGTTATAGTCCTCAGAATAAAGCGATGCCAAAATAATTATTTTTTCTATAAAATAGCTTTTATCGTATAAAAGCGCCAAAACATAAAAAAAATGATATAAATGAGGTATCGCTGTAATCGTACTGACCCGAAGAATAAAACTGCTTCATCAATTTTACCAAACGCGGAACGGTATAAACGCCTCCCCCAAAAGAAATTCATGAATAGCTGGTTTTTGGTCATTCTGCCTCACAAAAAATCGGAATAAAAAGCGATCAAAAACTGTCACGTGTCCGAACATGTAACCGATAAAAACGTCAACTCGTCCCGCAAAAAACAAGACCTCACATGACTCTGTGGACCCAAATATGGAAAAATTATAGGTCTCAAAATGTGGAGACGCAAAAACTTTTTTGCTATAAAAAGCGTCTTTTAGTGTGTGACGGCTGCCAATCATAAAAATCCGATATAAAAAACGCTATAAAAGTAAATCAAACCCCCCTTCATCACCCCCTTAGTTAGGCTAGGTTCACATTGCGTTAATGGGTTAACGCTAACGGGCAGCGTTGCACGGCGAAAATGTCACAATTAACGCCGTGCAACGGGTCCGTTAGCACAACCATTGACAGCAATGTGATTTTCGGGTGTAGCACATCGCTAGAGCGTGGCATTTTTGGCTCGCGCTAGCAAGGTGCCGTTCTTTTGTGGCGGGCCTCAGACGCTGCTTGCAGCGTCCGCGGCGCGCCCGAGGTCCGATCCCCGATCTTCCAGAGCGGGGACGTTAACGCGACCACTAAACACGACACCTAAAAAGACATTGCGTTAGCGCAATCCGCTAGCGCTAAACGGATTTCCCTAACGCAATGTGAACCTAGCCTTAGGGAAAAATAATAAAATTAAAAAAAATGTATTTATTTCCATTTTCCCATTAGGGTTAGGGCTAGGGTTAGGGCTAGGGTTAGGGTTTGGATTACATTTATGGTTGGGATTAGGGTTGGGATTAGAATTAGGGGTGTGTCAGGGTTAGGTGTGTGGTTAGGGTTACAGTTGGGATTAGGGTTAGGGGTGCGTTTGGATTAGGGTTTCATTTATAATTGGGGGGTTTCCACTGTTTAGGCACATCAGGGGCTCTCCAAACGCGACATGGCGTCCGATCTCAATTCCAGCCAATTCTGCATTGAAAAAGTAAAACAGTGCTCCTTCACTTCCGAGCTCTCCCGTGCGCCCAAACAGGGGTTTACCCCAACATATGGGGTATCAGCGTACTCAGGACAAATTGGACAACAACTTTTGGGGTCCAATTTAATCTGTTACCCTTGTAAAAATACAAAGCTGGGGGCTAAAAAATCATTTTTGTGAAAAAAAAAAAGAATTTTTATTTTCACGGCTCTGCGTTATAAACTGTAGTGAAACACTTAGGGGTTCAAAGTTCTCACAACACATCTAGATAAGTTCCTTGGGAGGTCTAGTTTCTAATATGGGGTCACTTGTGGGGGGTTTGTACTGTTTGGGTACATCAGGGGCTCTGCAAATGCAACGTGACTCCTGCAGACCAATCCATCTAAGTCTGCATTCCAAATGGCGCTCCTTCCCTTCCGAGCTCTGCCATGCGCCCAAACAGTGGTTCCCCCCCACATATGGGGTATCAGCGTACTCAGTACAAATTGGACAACAACTTTTGGGGTCCAATTTATTCTGTTACCCTTGTGAAAATACAAAACTGGGGGCTAAAAAATAATTTTTGCGAAAAAAAAAAATTTTATTTTCACGGCTCTGCGTTATAAACTGTAGTGAAACACTTGGGGGTTCAAAGCTCTCAAAACACATCTAGATAAGTTCCTTAGGGGGTCTAGTTTCCAAAATGGTGTCACTTGTGGGGGGTTTTAATGTTTAGGCACATCAGGGGCTCTCCAAACCAACAAGGCGTCCCATCTTAATTCCAGTCAATTTTGCATTGAAAAGTCAAACGGCGCTCCTTCCCTTCCGAGCTCTGCTATGCACCCAAAAAGTGGTTTACCCCCACATATGGGGTATCGTCGCACTCAGGACAAATTGCACAACAACTTTTGTGGTCTAATTTCTTCTCTTACCCTTGGGAAAATAAAAAATTGGGGGCGAAAATATCATTTTTGTGAAAAAATAAGATTTTTTATTTTTACGGCTCTGCATTATAAACTTCTGTGAAGCACTTGTTGGGTCAAAGTGCTCACCACACATCTAGATAAGTTCCTTAAGGGGTCTACTTTTCAAAATGGTGTCACTTGTGAGGGGTTCCAATGTTTAGGCACATCAGGGGCTCTCCAAACGCAACATGGCGTCCCATCTCAATTCCAGTCAATTTTGCATTGAAAAGTCAAATGGCGCTCCTTTCCTTCCGAGCTCTGCCATGCGCCCAAACAGTGGTTTACCCCCACATATGGGGTATCGTCGCACTCAGGACAAATTGCACAACAACTTTTGTGGTCTAATTTCTTCTCTTACCCTTGGGAAAATAAAAAATTGGTGGCGAAAAGATTATTTTTGTGAAAAAATATGATTTTTTATTTTTACGGCTCTGCATTATAAACTTCTGTGAAGCACGTGTTGGGTCAAAGTGCTCACCACACCTCTAGATAAGTTCCTTAAGGGGTCTACTTTCCAAAATGGTGTCACTTGTGGGGATTTCAATGTTTAGGCACATCAGGGGCTCTCCAAACGCAACATGGCATCATATCTCAATTCCAGTCAATTTTGCATTGAAAAGTAAAATGGCGCTCCTTCCCTTCCGAGCTCTGCCATACGCCCAAACAATGGTTTACACCCATATATGGGGTATCAGCGTACTCAGGACAAATTGGCCAACAATTTTTGAGGTCCAATTTCTTCTCTTACTCTTGGGAAAATAAAAAATTGGGGGCGAAAAATCATTTTTAAGAAAAAATATGATTTTTTATTTTTACGGCTCTGCATTATAAACTTCTGTGAAGCAATTGGTGGGCCAAAGTGGTCACCACACATCTAGATAAGTTCCTTAGGGTGTCTACTTTCCAAAATGGTGTCACTTGTGGGGGGTTTCAATGTTTAGGCACATGAGGGGCTCTCCAAACGCAACATGGCGTCCCATCTCAATTCCTGTCAATTTTGCATTGAAAAGTCAAATGGCGCTCCTTTCCTTCCAAACTCTGCCATGCGCCCAAACAGTGGTTTACCCCCACATATGGGGTATCAGCGTACTCAGTACAGATTGTACAACAATGTTTGGCATCCATTTTATCCTGTTACCCTTGGTAAAATAAAACAAATTGGAGCTGAAATAAATTTTGTGTGAAAAAAAGTTAAATATTCATTTTTATTTAAACATTCCAAAAATTCCTGTGAAACCCCTGAAGGGTTAATAAACTTCTTGAATGTGGTTTTGAGCACCTTGAGGGGTGCAGTTTTTAGAATGGTGTCACACTTGGGTATTTTCTATCATATAGACCCCTCAAAATGACATCAAATGAGATGTGGTCCCTAAAAAAAAATGGTGTTGTAAAAATGAGAAATTGCTGGTCAACTTTTAACCCTTATAACTCCCTAACAAAAAAAAATTTTGGTTCCAAAATTGTGCTGATGTAAAGTAGACATGTGGGAAAGGTTACTTATTAAGTATGTTGCGTGACACATCTCTGTGATTTAAGGGCATAAAAATTTAAAGTTGGAAAATTGCGAAATTTTCTAAATTTTCGCCAAATTTCCATTTTTTTCACAAATAAACGCAAGTTATATCGAATAAATGTTACCACTAAAATGAAGTACAATATGTCACGAGAAAACAATGTCAGAATCGCCAAGATCCGTTGAAGCGTTCCAGAGTTATAACCTCATAAAGGGACAGTGGTCAGAATTGTAAAAATTGTCCCGGTCATTAACGTGCAAACCACCCTCGGGGCTTAAGGGGTTAATAAAAACTAACCAACAAACAACTTTTTACTCACCTCCCTTGGTCCAGCAGTGGGTTTCTAGTGCTGTTCTGAGTGTCCGGTATTGGCTGTTGCTTTGATGTCATATTGATAACACGGCAGCCAATCAGAAAGTGCAGAGGCGTTGAGTGGGGCTTTGAGAGGGGCATACTGATTACATGATCAGACCTGCTAAGCTCACTGATCGACGTGACATCAGCGCAGGAGCCAATACCCACCACTATTAGGAGTAGTAATGCCCTGTTCATATGTTCAGTATTAGGTACGTTTTTTACCTCAGTGTCTGTAAGCCAAAATCAGGAGTGGAACAATCAGAGGTAAACTATGATACAAACATGTCACCACTTCTGCAACAGGGATACCACAGTTAGTATAAAGTTTGCAGTGCTTTGGTGCAGTACCCACAGATTTCTGGTATGGCCATTTGGTCAACAGTCCTGCAATTATTTATGCTCACATTTAGCGCAGAATAATATTAAAAGTTTGAATACGAGTGCTTCCTGAACAACTTAAAAGTAGAATTAGAATATGTGTTGAATGTAACTATGTATGGCTCACACTTGCATTTGGCACGTCTGCGTGAACTTCCTCCCTTAAGCTCCGCCTACACTCCACCTACTTCCACATGAATCCTGCGTACCTATCTTTACCATTGGGTATGCAGGGACATGCGTTGTATGCGGATGTATCCGCATGCGGTGTTTTGACGTGCCCGCTGACTACAAGAAAATGCAACATGTTGCGTTCAGCGGGCACGTCAAAATGCCACATGCGGACGCATCCGCATACAACGCATGTACCTGCGTACACATTGTTAAAGATAGGTACGCAGGATTAATGTGGAAGTAGGTGGAGCATAGGCGGGGCTTAAGAGAGGAAGTACACAGCCATTCGCAGACCAGCCAAACGCAAGTGTAAACCCGGCCTATGACAATCTTTGTTAATATCCTGTACCCTCTTCAAATGAATAAGGTAGCACGTATAAATAATACTGTCATTTATGATAGTAGTACTCTTGGGGAAAATGCACAATAGTACTTCCCAGTTAATATACTAAAACACATATTTAGTGCTAATTTACAAATATCACACAAATTATTTTTTTTTATTGAAAAAAAGACGTTCATAGATTGAATAAAGAGAATAAAAGGAAGGCTTCTTATTTTATCTATTGGCATATTGCATTGTATTTAAGTGTATACACTCCATCTGTGCTCTTTTAGGGTATTACACAAAGCAGTACTTTATACAAGAAGAAATAAAAGTTGCTTTGATCAAGTTTTAGGAAATTGTGGTCTAAAGCTGTGATATTGCCTATTTTAGTCCTGAATAAAAGCAAGCCTGTAACTCTGAAACTTCCACAAGGGGTATTTGTGTTCACTTTCAGCCTACATTGTGCTTCCTCAAGGTTACAAATAATCAACATTTAATTGAGGAAGAGCTATTACTTTACTAGTCTCTAAAGCACTAGTCATGTCTGCTCAAATAGCCTATGCGCTACATTTCTGTTCTGCCTTATCATAATATCCATCATCTATACAGTACATATAGTATACTTATATATTGTAAATAAATACATATATATATTTATATGCGCACACACACACAGATATTACTGATATGTACAGTATGTGACATGTATGAGTAACATTCTATTAATGGCTGACATAGATCTGCTTATCTCATGCATAATTTACATGTGTTTTCTCTATTTACCCCTTTTTATGGAATCATGTGTCTAAAATTGTTTGTTACAAGGCTACAGCAATGACATCACTACTACAGAGCTTGAGGCTTGCAACCAACCATTGGACTCAGCAGTCTTGTGCCATCTACAGTACTGTGCAAAGGTATTAGGCAGTTGCGGAAAAATTGCGGAAGAGTAAGGATGCTTTAAAAAAAATAGAAGTGTTAATAGCTTATTTTCATCAATTATCGATATGCAAAATGAATGAACAAAAAAGATATCTAAATTAAACCAAACCAATATTTGATGTGGCCACGCTTTGCCTTCAAAACAGCATCAAGGTACATTTGCATACTCTTTTTTATTAATTTATCTGTCTTATTAATATAGCTTATTAATATAGTTCCACAGCATACTACAGACATTATCATTATTGTTCCAACTGGTGCTCACAATTTAGATAGAGTGTTCTAAATATCTTGGAGCACTAACCACAGATCTTGTTTTTATGTACGCTTGCGTAAATCATACAAAGATTCATTGATGTTCAGATCAGGGCCGTAAGTTTGAGATTATTGTCCTGCTGCAGAATACATTTGGAACCAATCAGATGCCACCTAAAGGTATTGCATGATGAATAAGTATCTGTCTGTATTTCAACGCATTGAAGACACCATTAATCCTGGCTCTCTTTCTTCTCCCAGACTTCCCCCGGAGCTACACACACTGTAACAGACTTCCAGGAGAAGTCAGTGTTCGGCGATAGGCACCAGACACTAACTGTCTTGTCCGAACCCTGAACTTTAAAGTTCTCTCATCTCTAATCCTGGCCAAATCCCCAACATGATTTGCTGAAATGCAGCCCCAGACGCGCAAGAAACCTACACCATGTTACACTTTTGATTGAAGATTCATACACTGCTCAAAAATTTAAAGGGAACACTTAAACAACAGAACATAACTCCAAGTAAATCAAACTTCTGTGAAATCAAACTGTCCACTTAGGAAGCAACACTATTTGACAATCAATTTCACATGCTGTTGTGCAAATGTAATAGATAACAGATGGAAATTATTGGCAATTATCAAGACACACTCAATAAAGGAGCGGTTCTGCAGGTGGGACCACAGACCACATCTCAGAACCAATGCTTTCTGGCTGATGTTTTGGTCACTTTTGAATGTTGGTTGTGCTTTCAAGCTCGTGGTAGCATGAGACGGACTCTACAACCCACACAAATGGCTCAGGTATTGCAGCTCATCCAGGATGGCACATCAATGCGAGCTGTGGCAAGAAGGTTTGCTGTGTCTGTCAGTGTAGTGTCCAGAGGCTGGAGACGTTACCAGGAGACAGGCCAGTACATCAGGAGATGTGGAGGGGGCCATAGGAGGGCAACAACCCAGCAGCAGGACCGCTACCTCAGCCTTTGTGCAAGGAGGAACAGGAGGAGCACTGCCAGAGCCCTGCAAAAAGACCTCCAGCAGGCCACAAATGTGCATGTGTCTGCACAAATGGTTAGAAACCGACTCCATGAGGATGGTCTGAGTGCCCGACGTCAACAGATGGGGGTTGTGCTCACAGCCCAACACCATACAACATGCTTGGCATTTGCCACAGAACACCAGGATTGGCAAATTCACCACTGGCACCCTGTGCTCTTCACAGATGAAAGCAGGTTCACACTGAGCACATGTGACAGACATGACAGAGACTGGAGACACCGTGGAGAGTGATCTGCTGCCTATAACATCCTTCAGCCTGACTGGTTTGGCAGTGGTCAGTAATGGTGTGGGGTGGCATTTCTTTGGAGGACCGCCTGACTGCCATTAGGTACTGAGATCCTCAGACCCCTTGTGAGACCACATGCTGGTACGGTTGGCCCTGGGTTACTCTTAATGCAGGACAATGTCAGACCTCATGTGGCTGGAGTGTGTTAGCAGTTCCTGCAAGATGAAGGTATTGAAGCCATGGACTGGCCCGCCCATTCCCCAGATCTGAATCCGATTGAAAACATATGAGACATCATGTCTCGCACCATCCACCAATGTCACGTTACACCACATACTGTCCAGGAGTTGGTGGATGATTTAGTCCAGGTCTGGGAGGAGGTCCCTCAGGAGACCATCCGCCGCCTCATCAGGAGCATGTCCAGGCATTGTAGGGAGATCACACAGGCACGTGTAGGCCACACACACAACTGAGCATCATTTCCTTGTCTTGAGGCATTTCCACTGAAGTTGGATCAGCCTGTACCTTCATTTTCTACTTTAATTTTGAGCATCATTTCAACTCCAGACCTCCGTGGGATATTAGTTGTGATTTACGTTGATCATTTTTAGGTTTTATTGTTCTCACCACATTCCACTATGTAATGAATAAAGTTTTACCACTGGAATATTTTATTCAGTGATATCTAGGATATGGGATTTTAGTGTTCCCTTTATTTTTTTGAGCAGTGTATTATTATACCATAGGGCAGCACGGTGGCGCAGTGGTTAGCACAGCAGCCTTGCAGCGCTGGAGTCCTGGGTTCTAATCCCACCCAGGACAACATCTGCAAAGAGTTTGTATGTTCTCTCCGTGTTTGCGTGGGTTTCCTCCGGGCACTCCGGTTTCCTCCCACATTCCAAAGACATACTGATAGGGATTCTAGATTGTGAGCCCCATCGGGGACAGTGATGATAATGTGTGCAATACTGTAAAGCGCTGCGGAATATGTTAGCGCTATATAAAAATAAAGATTATTATTATTATTATTATACCACTTTCCAGCACTTCAGTTTTAACTAAATATGTAAAATGTTGACTCTTTAGTCCAGAGCAACTGCAGTCATTTTCTTTACTTTATTTCCTATGTTTTGAGAATAGTTGAGTCACTTGGTCTTGTTTCTATGTCGAAGATATGGCATTTGGCCACACTTTTTTTCATGAACCCAAATTCTGGCCAAACTTCTCCAAACAGCACATGAATATAATGGGTTGGTCCCACTGGCTGCTTCTCTTTCAGAGCTGAGGACCCTTTCTGATTTGGAAGGGAGATAAAATGATGAGTCTTTCATCTGCTGCACTAAATGTCCTTGGCCAAACACTGCATTTATAGTCCCAAATGTTGACCTTTTCTTGGTGCTTCTTCAAAAGTGCTTGAACAGCACAACTTGACACCCCAATCTGTCATGAAATCTGTGCCTGGGAGAAAAGTTCCTATTTATCAATATAACCTTAACTACATACCCTATGTTATTTACAGGTACCACTACCTGATTTATTTACTTACTACAGAGTGTTTGCTCACTGTTTTATCCTGTTTTTATGTTAATGGCCACAGCTTGAATATGCACCTGCACCTTTTACTTATACCAACAAGTGTACCAGCTCATTTCTTTGGTTTTACTTTGTGTTTTGTTGTTGTGCTCAATATTGTGTTGGTGTATAACCTGCAATATTACATTGTACACCTCAACATCACTTTTGTAGTAGAGCCTTTGACACAGTGGACCATTCCCTATTACTACAGACCCTCTCATCCCTTGGAATCACAGACTTGGCCCTATCTTGGATCTCGTCATACCTAACTGACCGAACATTCAGCGTCTCCCATTCACACACCACCTCCTCACCTCGCCCCTTTCTGTCGGAGTCCCACAAGGTTCAGTTCTAGGGCCCCTGCTCTTCTCCATTTACACCTTTGGCCTGGGACAGCTCATAGAATCTCATGGTTTTCAGTATCATCTCCATGCTGATGACACACTGATTTACTTCTCTGGACCAGATATCACCACCCTACTAACCAGAATTCCTCAATGTCTATCCGCTATTTCATCCTTCTTCTCCACTAGATTTCTAAAACTTAACATGGACAAAACAGAATTCATTGTCTTTCCCTCATCTCATGTGACCCCCCCAACGAACCTATCTATTACAGTAAATGGCTGCCCACTCTCCCCAGTCCCACAAGCTTGCTGCCTCGGGGTAATCCTTGACACTGATCTCTCCTTCAAACCGCATATCCAAGCCCTTTCCATTTCCTGCCGCCTTCAACTCAAAAATATTTCATGGATCCGTACATTCCTAAACCAAGAATCTGCAAAAACCCCACCTCGACTACTGTAAGCTCCTGCTTTGTGGCCTCCCCTCTAACACTCTTGCACCCCTCCCCTTCTAAACTCAGCTGCCCGACTAATCTACCTGTCCCCCCTGCTATTCCCCGGCCTCTCTCCTCTGTCAATCCCTTCACTGGCTCCCCATTACCCAGATATTCCAGTACAAAAGCTTAACCATGACATACAAGGCCATCCACAACCTGTCTCCTCCATACATCTGTGACCTCGTCTCCCGGTACTTTCCTGCATGCAACCTCCGATCCTCACAAGATCTCCTTCTCTACTCCCCTCTTATCTCCTCTTCCCACAATCTCATACAAGATTTCTCTTGCGCATCACCCCTACTCTGGAACTCTCTACCACAACATATCAGACTTTCACCTACCATCGAAACCTTCAAAAAGAACCTGAAGACCTACCTCTTCCGGAAAGCCTACAACTTGCAGTAACCACCAATTGACCAAACCACTGCATAACCAGTTCTATCCTCACCTACTGTATCCTCACCCATCCCTTGTAGAGTGTGAGCCCTTGCGGGCAGGGACCTCTCTCCTCCTGTACCAGCTGTGATTTGTATTGTTCAAGATTATTGTACTTGTTTTTATTATGTATACCCCTCCTCACATGTAAAGCGCCATGGAATAAATGGCGCTATAATAATAAATAATAATAATAATAGAGCTTTGCTTATTCTCAGATTTAAGCCTCCTACACAGCTGTTGTTGCTTTAACCCCTTCATGACCCAGCCTATTTTGACCTTAAAGACCTTGCCGTTTTTTGCAATTCTGACTAGTGTCCCTTTATGAGGTAATAACTCAGGAACGCTTCAACGGATCCTAGCGGTTCTGAGATTGTTTTTTCGTGACATATTGGGCTTCATGTTAGTGGTAAATTTAGGTCAATAAATTCTGCGTTTATTTGTGATAAAAACGGAAATTTGGCGAAAATTTTGAAAATTTCGCAATTTTCACATTTTGAATTTTTATTCTGTTAAACCAGAGAGATATGTGACACAAAATAGTTAATAAATAACATTTCCCACATGTTTACTTTACATCAGCATAATTTTGGAAACAAAATTTGTTTTTGCTAGGAAGTTATAAGGGTTAAAATTTGACCAGCGATTTGTCATTTTTACAACGAAATTTACAAAACCATTTTTTTAGGGACCACCTCACATTTGAAGTCAGTTTGAGGGGTCTATATGGCTGAAAATACCCAAAAGTGACACCATTCTAAAAACTGCACCCCTCAAGGTACTCAAAACCACATTCAAGAAGATTATTAACCCTTCAGGTGCTTCACAGCAGCAGAAGCAACATGGAAGGAAAAAATGAACATTTAACTTTTTAGTCACAAAAATTATCTTTTAGCAACAATTTTTTTATTTTCCCAATGGTAAAAGGAGAAACTGAACCACGAAAGTTGTTGTCCAATTTGTCCTGAGTACGCTGATACCTCATATGTGGGGGTAAACCACTGTTTGGGCGCACGGCAGGGCTTGGAAGGGAAGGAGCGCCATTTGACTTTTTGAATTAAAAATTGGCTCCACTCTTTAGCGGACACCATGTCACGCTTGGAGAGCCCCCGTGTGCCTAAAAATTGGAGCTCCCCCACAAGTGACCCCATTTTGGAAACTAGACGCCCCAAGGAACTTATCTAGATGCATAGTGAGCACTTTGAACCCCCAGGTGCTTCACAAATTGATCCATAAAAATGAAAAAGTACTTTTTTTTCACAAAAAAATTATTTTAGCCTAAATTTTTTCATTTTTACATGGGCAACACGATAAAATGGATCCAAAAATGTGTTGGGCAATTTCTCCAGAGTACACCAATACCTCACATGTGGGGGTAAACCACTGTTTGGGCACATGGTAAGGCTCGGAAGGGAAGGAGCGCCATTTGACTTTTTGAATGAAAAATTATTTCCATCGTTAGCGGACACCATGTCGCGTTTGGATAGCTCCTGTGTGCCTAAACATTGGCGCTCCCCCACAAGTGACCCCATTTTGGAAACTAGACCCCCCAAGGAACTTATTTAGATGCCTAGTGAGCACTTTAAACCCTCAGGTGCTTCACAAATTGATCTGTAAAAATGAAAAAGTACTTTTTTTTCACAAAAAAATTCTTTTCGCCTCAATTTTTTCATTTTCACATGGGCAGTAGGATAAAATGGATCATAAAATTTGTTGGGCAATTTCTCCCGAGTACGTCGATACCTCATATGTGGGGGTAAACCACTGTTTGGGCACATGGTAAGGCTCGGAAGGGAAGGCGCGCCATTTGACTTTTTGAATGGAAAATTAGCTCCAATTGTTAGCGGACACCATGTCGCGTTTGGAGAGCCCCTGTGTGCCTAAACATTGGAGCTCCCCCACAAGTGACCCCATTTTGGAAACTAGACCCCCCAATGAACTTATCTAGATGCATATTGAGCACTTTAAACCCCCAGGTGCTTCACAGAAGTTTATAACGCAGAGCCATGAAAATAAAAAATAATTTTTCTTTCCGATTTTTTAGCCTGGAATTTCCTATTTTGCCAAGGATAATAGGAGAAATTGGACCACAAATATTGTTGTCCAGTTTGTCCTGAGTACGCTGATACCCCATATGTGGGGGTAAACCACTGTTTGGGCGCACGGCAGGGCTCGGAAGGGATGGCACGCCATTTGGCTTTTTAAATGGAAAATTAGCTCCAATCATTAGCGGACACCATGTCACGTTTGGAGAGCCCCTGTGTGCCTAAACATTGGAGATCCCCCAGAAATGACCCCATTTTGGAAACTAGACCCCCAAAGGAACTTATCTAGATGTGTGGTGAGGACTTTGAACCCCCAAGTGCTTCACAGAAGTTTATAACGCAGAGCCATGAAAATAAAATAAAAAAAATATTTTCTCAAAAATGATCTTTTAGCCTGCAATTTTTTATTTTCCCAAGGGTAACAGGAGAAATTTGACCCCAAAAGTTGTTGTCCAGTTTCTCCTGAGTACGCTGATACCCCATATGTGGGGGTAAACCACTGTTTGGGCACATGCCGGGGCTCGGAAGTGAAGTAGTGACGTTTTGAAATGCAGACTTTGATGGAATGCTCTGTGGGCGTCACGTTGCGTTTGCAGAGCCCCTGATGTGGCTTAACAGTAGAAACCCCCCACAAGTGACCCCATTTTGGAAACTAGACCCCCAAAGGAACTTATCTAGATGTGTGGTGAGTACTTTGAACCCCCAAGTGATTCATAGAAGTTTATAATGCAGAGCCGTGAAAATAATAAATACGTCTTCTTTCCTCAAAAATAATTATTTAGCCCAGAATTTTTTATTTTCCCAAGGGTTACAGGAGAAATTGGACCCCAAAAGTTGTTGTCCAGTTTCTCCTGAGTACGCTGATACCCCATGAGTGGGGGTAAACCACTGTTTGGGCACACGTCGGGGCTCAGAAGGGAAGTAGTGACTTTTGAAATGCAGACTTTGATGGAATGGTCTGCGGGTGTCACGTTGCGTTTGCAGAGCCCCTGGTGTGCCTAAACAGTAGAAACCCCCACAAGTGACCCCATTTTAGAAACTAGACCCCCCAAGGAACTTATCTAGATATGTGGTGAGCACTTTGAACCCCCAAGTGCTTCACAGACGTTTACAACGCAGAGCCGTGAAAATAAAAAATCATTTTTCTTTCCTCAAAAATTATGTTTTAGCAAGCATTTTTTTAGATTCACAAGGGTAACAGGAGAAATTGGACCCCTGTAATTGTTGCGCAGTTTGTCCTGAGTATGCTGGTACCCCATATGTGGGGGTAAACCACTGTTTGGGCACACGTCAGGGCTCGGAAGTGAGGGAGCACCATTTGACTTTTTGAATACGAGATTGGCTGGAATCAATGGTGGCGCCATGTTGCGTTTGGAGACCCCTGATGTGCCTAAACAGTGGTAACCCCTCAATTCTAACTCCAACACTAACCCCAACACACCCCTAACCCTAATCCCAACTGTAGCCATAACCCTAATCACACCCCTAACCACAACCCTAATTCCAACCCTAACCCTAAGGCTATGTGCCCACGTTGCGGATTCGTGTGAGATATTTCCGCACCATTTTTGAAAAATCCGCGGGTAAAAGGCACTGCGTTTTACCTGCGGATTTTCTGCGGATTTCCAGTGTTTTTTGTGCGGATTTCACCTGCGGATTCCTATTGAGGAACAGGTGTAAAACGCTGCGGAATCCGCACAAAGAATTGACAAGCTGTGGAAAATACAACGCAGCGTTTCCGCGCGGTATTTTCCGCACCATGGGCACAGCGGATTTGGTTTTCCATAGGTTTACATGGTACTGTAAACCTGATGGAACACTGCTGCGAATCCGCAGCGGCCAATCCGCTGCAGATCCGCAGCCAAATCCGCACCGTGTGCACATAGCCTAATTCTAAAGGTATGTGCACACGCTGCGGAAAACGCTGCGGATCCGCAGCAGTTTCCCATGAGTTTACAGTTCAATGTAAACCTATGGGAAACAAAAATCGCTGTACACATACTGCACATTAGTATTAGTATTTCCAGCCATGGCCGATGATATTTCAGCATCGGCCATGGCTGGATTGTAATATTTCACCAGTTATAATAGGTGAAATATTACAAATCGCTCTGATTGGCAGTTTCACTTTCAACAGCCAATCAGAGCGATCGTAGCCACGAGGGGGTGAAGCCACCCCCCCTGGGCTAAACTACCACTCCCCCTGTCCCTGCAGATCGGGTGAAATGGGAGTTAACCCTTTCACCCGGCCTGCAGGGACGCAATCTTTCCATGATGCCACATAGGCGTCATGGGTCGGATTGGCACCGACTTTCATGACGCCTACGTGGCGTCATGGGTCGGGAAGGGGTTAATTAATGACTGTTTCTCAACCTACATATAGAAATGATGATCATTGTCACCTGTTTGGTATAATTAGTCAGTTATTCACCTGACTATAATCCTGCAAAATCCTTGACTATGTGCAAGTGTACCTTGATGAATTAATGCTGTTTTGAAGGCTAAAGGGGGTCACACAATATATTGATTAGATTTAGATTTCTCTTTTCTTTATTCACTTAGCATTTTGAGCATTTTGATCATTAATAAAAACAAACTATTAATACTTCCATTTTTAAAAGCATTTTTACATTACTCATTTTTTTTACACTCATACTTAAAACTATATACAGCTCTGACAAAAATTAAGAGACAACAGCAAAATGTTCAGATTGCCTGATTTTTCTCTTTATATGCATATTTTTGAGTAAAATATATATTGTTCTTTTATTCTATAAACGTCTGACAACATGTCTCCGAATTTCCAAGCAATAAATTTTGTATTTATTTTCCGAAAAGGAGAAATGGTCAAAATTAAAAAATATAACCAGTGCTTTCAGACCTCAAATAATGCAAAGAAAACAAGTTTATAATCATTTAGAAACAACAATACTAATGCTTTAACTCAGGAAGAGTTCAGAAATCAATATTTTGTGGAATAACCATGATTTTTAATCACAGCTTTCATGCGTCTTGGCATGCTTTCCACCAGTCTTTCACACTGCTACTGGCACAAAAATGTAAGCAGTTCTACTAGGTTTGATGGCTTGTGCCTATCCATCATCCTCTTGATTACATTCCAGAGGTATTCAATGGGGTTCAGGTCTGGAGATTGAGCTGCCCATGACAGGGTTTTGATGGGGTGGTCTCTTAATTTTTGCCAGAGCTGTAGTGTATTGGAAAATGGGAAAAATTCCAAATGCGATGAAATTGCAAAAACTTCTTATTTTTTGGGAGATTTTTTATTTACCCTGTTTAATATTTAGTAAAACTGACCCAGAAATGTTATTCCCCAGGTCAGTATGAGTTCACAGATACCAAACAAGCATAGTTTTTTTATTTAAGTGATGAATAAAAAATTCAGAAATTTGTAAAAAAAAAAAAAATTTTTTTTTTGCTTTTGTTGCCATTTTCCAAGAACCGTAATGGTCTCATTTTTCTAGATCTCGGGCTGTGAGGGCTTATTATTTGTCCCTTGAGCTGATGTTTTTACTGATATCATTTTGGGGTAGATACAATGTTTTGACTGCTTTTTATTGCATTTTATTGCAATGTTGTGGCAACCAAAAAAATGTAGTTTTGGCGTTTTGATTTCTTGTCTCGTTACGCCATTTACCAATTAGATTAATTTATTTTATATTTTGATAGATCGGACATTTCTGAATTCAATGATACTAAATATGTGTATTTATTGTTTGTTTTATTTTTAATGGGGAAAAGGGGGTGATTGGAACTTTGGTGTTTTTTTTGTTTTTTTTTCATATTTTCTAAATCTTTTATTTTTACTAGTTATGGTCTTAACAGTCCCTTTAGGAGATTTTTGACTGCAATTGTATGATTGCCTGTGCTACACATAACAGAAATCATGATCTCCTATGAACGTAGGCCACGGGCCAGTGTTCACAGGAAGATTGGGATGACAGGCACAGGGGGTCTTCAACACACCTCTGGTTGTCAAGACAATCCATTGGGGTAACGGAATTATGTGGTGAGTGCACCGATGGGTGGGAACAATGACACATTTCCTATCTGCACGTGTTAAATGCCACGGTCAGTGATTGACAGTGGCATTTAATTGATGGACAGCCACAAGTGGATCTTGTATCCATCTGCGGCTGTCAGAGGAACTTGATAGCTGATTAAGTCAGCCATCAAGTGAGGGGAAGGATGTGGGCTCAGCACCAGAACCGGCATCAAAGGCATGGACACGGCCGATGACGTATATGTGCATCAATGGCTGTATGTAACTATGATGTATAGATGTGTAGAGGCATCTATTTTTCTAAGTTAAGAGAAATAGGAAAATGATTGAAATTTTGGAAGTGGGACAGGTTAAATGAGGGCATGTTGTAGGTTTGTTTTCCAAGGCATGCTTGTATGTAGCGTAAGTACATCTCACCTGGACAGTTTATGCAGAGTGCGAATGCGAAGCCCACCAGGGACGTGGGGTGCTAGGAACTGGGTCAGACAGTTCTTTGCAGAAGTCACGAGGCCATGACTTGATTCTGTGGCCCTGGGTGTACAATAAAAATGCAAGGGGGAAAGTCATATGGGATTGATTCGAGATGCCACCCATGGTGTTCGGCAAGGGATAGCCGGCGCTGCGTTTCAGGTCCACTGGAGCCAGTGGTAACACGGCAAAGATGGTACAGCTTCCCACGGATAGAGTGGTGCCCCACGGCAGATATAACAGTCGGTTCAGGTGATGGTGAATGTTGGCGTGCACAAAATAAGCAAGGGATGCAGAAAAGTGCAGTTTTCTTTACCTTTACTTCTTAGTAGATGAACATGCAATCTGGGGTACCAGTTACAAATGACAAAAGGAGTCCAGCAAGCCCGGAAGCATTCAGGGGGTCCACCTTGCCAGATGGGGTTTAAGGCCTTCCTGCTGTTCTCTATTTTTGGTCCTGCTGTCTGTAGCTAGCTGCGGCCCTCTCCTGCGTGGTAGTAGTAAAGTAAAATTTCAGCACAGCCCGGGATGGAGGTGCATAAAAGTTGGTGCCCAGACCTTAAACGTGATATAGAATATACTCAGCACACTCCGAGATGTCTGTTGCAAAAGGGTGTTTAATACATACAATATTCACAAACGTTTCGGTCTGCATCAGACCTTCATCAGTGTGCTCTAAAGACAAAAATAATAATAAAGTGCATAGACATAAAAAACAAAAGTATATACAGAAGAATGCATATTTATGGTCATATAGATTCTGGTGGTGGCCCAGAGATATATCACAATACAATCACTCATATTGCCACATGTGAGACTGACATGGTAAATATAAATATAGATATAACCGTGGCGTTTAGACAGGGTATATAGTGCAAAGAGACCAAAGGAGAGAAAAAGAGGGGAAGATTAAGTAAAATAAATATAAAAAGGAACCAGGGACAGTACATACCTATTGTTTGAGCCAAAGGGTGTATATTATTCACCCATTTAATGAGAAATTTGCATCTACAATGAGAGACATCTATATAATACTAGTACCAATATGTGGATAAAGTGCATAGTCACTATATGGCATTGTACATACCAGGTATTGGAGTTAAACAGGGTAGGCTGTTTAAGGATAGAGGGCTGACACTAGCCGGTCTATAAAAAAAATGAGTGTTGGGAAGTCTCGTTACACCGCCTCCCCTCATCTCCTCCACAGTGACCGGCTGCAGCCCCGCCTTCCCTCATCTTCTCCACAGTGACACATTATGTCTCCACCTCCTGGAATGCGCCATTACCACCCTCCTCCCATTGGAACGCATGCCGTATAGACACCACCTATTTGGGACACTTGCGCGTCACTTCTGGTTCGCGACTTCCGGTTTTCACTCCGGTTCCAGTGCGCGCATTCTGCTTTATATACCGAGCACTATGGACACGAGACCAGCGTCGCTGACTTGCGGTGCATACCGCGTCTCTTATCCTCAAACCCTCTGCAGGTGTGGTAAGTCTCACTGATCCCGGCACCCTGATGCCATCTATCCCATTTTCTGGCGCTACTAACCAGCATCAATGTCTCTCATAGATCGGCTAGTTCAGCCCTCTAGTAACGAGACTTCCCTGTGTTACCTCCAGTGCTCGGTATATTTATCATCTTCATGTTTCCCAGCCACTATATTTTGAGGTTCAGGAACCACCATAATAACACTCATTCTTTTTATAGACCGGCTATTGTCAGCCCTCTATCCTTAAACAGCCTACCCTGTTTAACTCCAATACCTGGTATGTACAATGCCATACCCTATAGTGACTGTGCACCACATATTGGTACTAGTATTATATAGATGTCTCTCATTGTAGATGCAAATTTCTCATTAAATGGGTGAATAATATACACCCTTTGGCTCAAACAATAGGTACTGTCCCTGGTTCCTTTTTATATTTATTTTACTTTATCTTCCCCTCCTTTTCCCTCCTTTGGTTTCTTTGCCACTATATACCCTGTCTAAATGCCACGGTTATATCTATATTTATATTTACCATGTCAGCCTCACATGTGGCAATATGAGTGATTGTATTGTTATATATATCTGGGCCACCACCAGAACCTATATGACCATAAATATGCATTCATCTGTGTATACTTTTGTTTTTTATGTCTATGCACTTTATTATTGTCTTTAGAGCACACTGATGAAGGTCTGATGCAGACCGAAACGTTTGTGAATATTGTATGTATTAAACACCCTTTTGCATCAGACATCTTGGAATGTGCTGAGTATATTCTATATCACTCTCCTGCATGGTGGCTTCAACCTGTATGGCAGACAGCACGAGCCTAATACGGGCACTGCCTGTTCACTGGCAGCCCCAGGCTCCTGGTCTGCTGTGGTGCCTCCGGGTGTTCGGTGTGGCCAGGGAGTTTACAGTCCCCTGCCCTCCAGATTCGGCTGTTGGGGTGTACGGCACCCAGACAGCCAAGGACTCTGGCATCCTCCTTGTCAGCGCTCTGCTCCAGGGTCAGCTCTGATGCAGCTACAATTCCCCAGAGCCCTCTTACCTCACTAACTCCTCACAGACTAAACTGACTCCTCCTTCCAACCAGAGAGAGCAGCTCTAGTCTAGAGCTCCCCCCTCTGGCCTGGAGCAGGAATTGTGATGCATGCTGTGTATTACATGGCATGGGGACCTCTTCCTTCACCCAGGCATGAAATCACCAAACAGAGGGAGGCAATGTCACCTTGGCAACCGGACTCTGGGGTGCCACACGAATGTTCAGGACCTTACTGTAATTAGTACTCAGAATTAAATGTCACTAAGGAGCTCAATAAAGACTTTTACTAATTATAACAGATTCGAGACTATTTAATAGTAATCCTGTTAATGCAATCCATAGTAATACAGAATAGACAATGCAAAGTAAGGTTGTAATTTGAATCAATGTCACAATGGATTCCTCTGTAGGCTATAGCAGAATATATTTAAGCATTGGTTGGAAACAGTCAATGCAATGTGACAAAAGTGGAAAATGGTTTAACACCTTTAAATTAGGATGATGTGAGATTTGTTTTCTATAAGATAATATTCTTTAAAGAGGTTGCCCAGTATTAAAGGAAAAAGGTTGGCTTCTTATTCGTTATCTGGTAATATAGCTTACCCCTAGTCACGTAAATCAGGTGGAGCAGCAAGTATAGATGTAGCACAAGGGCAAATGTGGCTCTGGAAAATAGACACATTTTTCTGGAAAATAGCCAAATCATTTTTTTTCTAACTTTTTAAGTTGGCTCTAGACATGAGATTTAAATCAGCCCCCAGCCATGATATCTTTGGCTGATATGATTACACATATTTACAATTTTGGCATAAAATATAGGATTCAGTGGGAAGGAGAAAGAGAAAACACGAGCAATCATTTTAAGACTAAGTGGTATTTATTGGTCATTACGTTGATTTTACAAGTATCAAGTAATGGGTGATTTTAGGTCAACTAAAAAACCAAAATGACAACAGATCACACATTGCCAGCTATTAGTAGTTTGCATGAAAGAACATGATCACTTTATGAAGGCCTATCAAAATTATTTGATCTGTTCAATATTTATCTCTTGTCTCATGTCCAGATTTAAAGTATATAATCGGAAACAAAAGTGCTGTGGCCAAATTGGGAAACCAAAGCTATATGATAAAGACTGCAGGTGGTGTATGTCAGAATACTAATAGGAACATAATAGCTAAATTTCCAGTTATCTGCAAAAGGATAATTGCATTCACGATACCCCCCACAAGCGTCTCCAGCTAGCATTTTTTTAGGATAAGAATGGGCTAAAAGTTCCCTTATAAAGTAAGTATCTTGGTTTAGTTTATTATGATTTTTTTTTATATTTAATTAATGTATGTGATGAGAAGTCATTTAAGTCGTATGGACACATTAGGATAATTCTATTCTGCTATATGGCAGTTCTTAAGTATCATTGTGGTGTTTGTTATATAACATGCTTTATGAACTGCTGCACTTATGATCTGTTAGCCTTGAAGAATCTGTAACACAACATCTGACCTAGGAAAATTGAGTCTTCTGTAATTATGGCATCATGTTTCCCTTCATATACAGCTACAGCACAGCAATTACACATCACACACAACCCCATATTATAGTTTTTCTTTCAGCTCTTTAATCCTGATGCGTAAAACCATTCAATTTACTTAACATCTTGTCGGCTTAAAATTGCACCATTATTAAATATCCTCAGTTTGCATCACTGAATTTTTGAGCATAGATATTTTTCAGCATATTATGAACAATTTATGGCTTTAACGTGTAAAAAGTGAACAATAATTAGGCATTGTCATCACATATGAAAAATAAGCGATGAAAATGACCTTTATCCATACAGTTCCCAAATGTGACGTGTAAAGATTCCCTGGCTGAACAAATTCCAATTTTTAAAGCTGTCGAATAGAACGTCTTAGGCTGTGTGCACACGATGCAGATTTAGTGCGAATTTAGTGCAGATCTGCAGCGTTTTTTTCTGAGCAGAAACGCTGCAGATCCGCATTGTGATTTACGGCACAATGTAAATCAATGTGAAAAAAAAGCTGTGCACATGGTGCAGAAAAATCCACGCAGAAACGCGCAGATTAATGGAGGGGTGCAGATCTGCAACGTTTCTGCACCCCTCCATTAATAGAAATCTGCACAAAATCTGCACCAATTCCACACAAAAAACGCACTAAAACCGTATAAAAACAGCAGCAAATCTGCAGCTGTGGATTCTGCCAGGCGATGCGGATTTTGTGCAGAAAATTCTGCATCTCTTTTCTTACGTGTGCACATAGCCTTTCTTTTAATTCCATTTCAGTAAATAGATTCTAGAATTTGAATTGTAATTAATATCGCCATCTTACCTTTATAGGACAGACGAAGTCTCGGCTGGCTGGTGTCGGTGGCAAAAGATGAAAATACATGAAGTCCAAGAAAAAGCAAAGTGTTAATGAGAATATATGCCATGCTGGTCAGTTCTGCGTGGCTCTCCTTAGGAAAGACTTTAGTTTCTCTGCTGGAGTTTGGAAAATAGCTTTCTTTTCTGTGCCGTCTGTGTCTCCCTTAGGAATCCCTTCTCTTCCTAGTGCACATTTCCTATTTGTCATGCCTCATTACGATGTGTATTACAGAGTGGTCTCTTTGCATGACATTTGTTTACAGACAGACATGTCATTCCTCAGTCCTTGCCAGTGCTGTGCTGTCTCCTAGTCCTGCGTTCAGAAGAACCAGGCAATCAGTACATTCTATTGCAAGCCATTTAAATAAACGCCTCCTCGCCACAAGCTGCTGAGAAATCTGCTCCTCGCTAAAACCTGCCAGACAGTTCGTTTTAATTCACCTTTCACCCGATGTAATTAGAAGGCAAAAAAAAAATAAATGTTAAGAACTGTTATATCTTAGCAGCAGGGACGTGAGGCTGTATGCTGCCCTCTCTAGCTCATGAGATCAGCGAAAGATGAGAGAAAGTACTTCACTACTCATCTGGCAGGCAACTCCTACCAACTGCACAGTAGCTGTTTGTGTCATTACCCAATTAACATTTTTTCACAATGTACTATTTTGATAGGTTAGGAAATTGTATTTGACTACACAAGAAAGCAAAGTGAAATAATTCTTTATTCAAGGTCAGAAAATGCAGGAATTACATATTTACAATTAGAGATAACAAACCTGAACAATAAAGTTCTGGGCTCATACCGGACACCTAGTGTCCAGTGCTGACCTCACAACAAGGACTTCTGGAAGTCCATTTCAGTCTTCAGAGTTTCGTGGGAACAGAGAGACTCTGTGAGGGTACTTTGCTTTAAAGTTGAGCGAATTTGCTGGGGTCCCTGCGGCTATGTGACAGTCACGACACATGCATGGAGAACCCAACAAACAGGCTCTCCATGCATGTGTTGTGACAGTGAAACAGCCGCGACACATACAGCTGCGGAGCTGAACAGCTGATCAGCAGGAGTGATCCAGGAAGCCGGGTTCCCTCTGCAGCTTATTCGGTAAGCGATATAGTTCGCTGAATAAGCAGGGACCCGGGCAAATTCACTCAACTCTACTCTGCTTCCTTTGGCAGCCCCCATAGCCCTTACCAATACCATTTTGCACCAAAATTTGGTCCTCCTTGACTTATATGGGGTTTGGGTTCAAGTTCGGGTAGAGTTTTGGTACCCAAACCGAACTTTGGACAAAAGTTCAGCTGAACCCAATGAATTTGAACATCTAAGGGTTCACTCAACCCTATTTACAATAGATAGTTTATACACTAGAATCTAAATACTTAATCACTTAACCAAACTAATTTATAGGGCATCTGTCACTAGATTTCACAATACAAACTGCATTTTCAACACCCGCTAGGGCCGTGGGATACTCGGAACTGGGTCGCACAACTCTTAAAGGGGCGGTCACAGCAGCAACGACCCAGTTTGTGGCCCAGGGCATACAATTATAGGGATGAAGAAAAGAGAATGGATGATGGTGGAAATGGGAATAAAGTTTGTATGGGGAAAGGAGGATTGTTTGTGACGCCACCTGTAGTGTTCAGCTATAAATGGCTGACTCTGCTTAAGGAGACCACTGGGGCTGATGGTGATGCAGCTGGGATGTTTCTTCTCCCCACAGGTGGAGCGGGGCCCCAGGGCTACCGGTGCAGTTTTGTAAGGGACTTGTGGATGTCGGGGTGCAGGAATGAGGGTCCAGGACTGAGGGTGCGGGAATAACTGAAGGACACAGGGACTGTAGTTTCTTTACCTTTAATCTCAGGTTAAAGGTGCAGTCCTGGGCACAAGTCACAGCTGGTGATGGAGATCTGGGCAACCTGGAAGCAATTCAGAGTCCCCCTAGCCAGGTGGGGTCAGAGGCCATTCTACTGCACTGTTCTCTGTGTGCTTGGTGCTTTTAGTTCTCCTCAAGTCCCTCTCTCAGTCTGTCCACTAAGTGAAACACTACCCACGTGGCAGGCAGCTTGAGCCTGTTCCAGGTGTCACTCCCTCGTGGTGACTCTGGGCTCTCCTATGCTGCTGTGCCTTCGGGTGTCAGCTTGGGCCAGGAGACCTGCAATCTCCTGTCTTCCGGATTTGATTGCGGAGCCTGAAGTTCCCACACAAACGTGGACTCCGGTGTCCAGTCTTCCCCCGCTTAGTCCTGATGTGAGCTCAGTCACAGCTCCTATCCCCCAGATTCTCCTCACTTCTTGCCTCTTCCTCCTTCACTGTCTGCTCTCTGACTGAAACTGACTAACTCCACCTCTAGACCAGAACTTGTAGGAAAGTTCCCCTGAAAACCGGGTTAGAGCTCCCCTTTCTGGTCTGGAGTCAGGAATGGTGTTGTATGCTAAAATTACCTGGAAAGAGGACCCCTCTTGCTTCCAGGCATGGCATCACCCCCCCCTGAGGAGGGCAATGCCACTGTGGCAACCAGACTCCTGGGGTGCCACACATTCATTTTAATCGGACCTCTTAAACTTGATGACGCTTGTATACTCACTTTAAAAAAATATGTGAATGACTGTATAATCCTTTATGAAATATTCCCTATTTAATATTAGAATTTTACATTTTATAACTCCAGCTCCACCTGTACTCATAAAAATGTAATTATAATTTGAGAATCATTCTACCATTTTAATGTCATTTTTATATGTAAGTACATCAGTCTCTTCAGGTCAAAAAGATCTATTTTAGGCCCTCATCACATATCCATTTTTCATATCTGTATGCGGTAAGGAAGCAAATACAAACACACGCATACCCATTGTGTTCAGTGGTGGTGTGCACCCACAGACATGTCTGTTTCTAGCCAGTACTACAGACGAAATGCATGCTACACATGTGCACACTAATGACACACATATGATATTCATGCGTCATTAGTGTCACAAATACCAGCACCTGGGAAAAGCCATACAGTTCTCGCTCTTCCCTGGTGCCGAGTGCTGAAGGCAGCTCTCATCATTGTTGTCAGCTCTCTCTGTAATCAACAAGAGCAGGCAACTCTGATGATAGTTGTATTCAGTGACCGGCAAGTGTGTATCTCACTAACTACAACTGTTATCATTGTTCCCTTCTCTCCCTGAGATCAGCGAGAGCAGGTGATGGCGATGATAGTTGTAGTCATCGTGGATCATGTATTAAATAAATTGAAAAAAGGCGTGGGCTCCCGTGCATTTTTCATAACCAGCTGAGGAGGACCCGACCGCTGGGGACTAATAATAATCTATGACAGGGCTTATTAGTTCTTTATGTTCCCAGTCTGTTAATAACAACTCACAGCTGTTTGCTTAGCCTTTACTGGTTAGTTTACAGGGGGATCCCCCAAAAAAGGATGTAGGATCCCCATATAAATTCTAACCAGCAAAGGATAAACAGACAGCTGTGGGCTCATATTAATAGCCAAGTAAGGGGCAGAGTATATTGGCTTCCATTCCAGGCTCCCCATCAGCCCACAGTGGCCCCAGAAATGTTGCATCAATACGATGCATCACATCTGGCTAGCAACCTCGCTTTTCTGACTTGCCCTGGTACGGTGGCAAGTGTGGTAATAGGGCTGCGGTTGATGTCAGTTTTTTTATGGCTGTTGACATCAATCTCAGGGGTTAGTAATGGAAAGGTGTCTATAAGATGCCCCCAATGCTAGCCCCACAGTCATATTGTAAAAAATACACAGCCAGAATAAAGTTCGTTCTTTGAAAGACACAGACTCCTTTATTTGAAATAAATACTCCCCTCCCTCTTTTAACTATTAGTATAAAATAAAAAATAAAAAGTACCATATTCCTCACCAGTCCAATGATAATGCTTTGTCCCATGCTGTAATTCATCTCTGTTTACCTGAATGCCTTGATGAATGGTGGCATGAAGCGACTGTTCATTCTCCAGGAGACACTGAGCTGAGCATCAAGGCGCATTTACAGTGACCTGCGGTGATGTCATTGAGGTCACCGCAGGTCACTGAAGCTGTTGTTTCCACGGGCAACAAATTGTGAGCGGCCCGATGAACTCTGATCTGAGTGAAATCACCGCTAGCACTGTGACACAGACATAGGGACGCAGGGATGCAGCATACAGTGACACAAATGGCACACTGACACTAATCATGAATAACATAGCTGATGAACCCTAGAGACCTCATTTATGATACCACTAGCTGAGTGAGAAATTTCTAATGCAGCAAGCAGTGCTTTAAGTGAGGTCACCGGGGTCCATGAGCTTTGACCTCTGGTGAACTTTCTGACAACAGCTTAGCGCTACACACAGCAAGAGCATTTACGCTCCTGTGTCAGAGTGTGACAGCTGGTGGGGAGAGCGGTCAGTATTGTGACTGCTCTCCAAGTCAACTGGATTGTTGTGGGACAGTAAGTATTATCTTCACATCGTATAGATGAGGGATCTGGTTGTTTATTATTTTTCTATTTTTTTTAGGGGACATGGGCATCAATGGATTAGGCATAAAGGTGAATATAACTATTATACATTTTTTTCAAATAAAGGAGTCAACAATCAGACACTGGAGTTACCGTGAGACCCAATGGCTTGAACTCAGGTAACCTTTCAAGTATTCACAGGGGAGCATTATTACTGTAAAGAAGCACAGAGAAAATATAATTAATGTATAGGGGTACAAAGGTGGCAATGATACTGTATAGGGCACCAAAGGAGGACACTGTCTAGAGCAATGGTTATAGGGTTATATGGTTTGTGTAGAGGTGGGGGGATGTGAAGCATGTTCTGCAAAAGCAGAAAGCCAAAGATGACTGCTGGCAGAAATCATATTTCACTCATGTACATACAAGATGACTTACGGTAAAAATTTACCTGACAAGATAGCTATGCTTTTCTGCTGAAAAAGTATAGTCAGAAATAGTCTGAATGTTGTCTCACAATAGTATTAACATTTTTCAATGCAGTTTAGTCTTAGTAACCTGTCTCTCAGACTCAGCTGTTTATCTCAAAGCTGTACTGGCAATGAAGTCAAGCTATTTTTTCGGTCATAAACTGTTTTAATAATTCAATTAGTGTAAAATTAAAATTTGTTTCAGAAAAATCAATGACATATTTTAACAAACACTGCAGTGGATATAATCCAAGTAGCTGGAACAAAGCTGTCTATTCATTAGTCATCGAACAGAGAGAGAAAAAAAGAAGGAACATTTAGCCATGTAACCCTGTAAAGAAAGTTTACCTATCACTCGCTTGATGACTTGTCAAGAACAGATTTAGCATCTTTAGTCTATTTGACCAATATGGAGAACCTATGTCTACCTTCGCTTGCTGTCACGATATGATAAATATAAACACCTGGCATTAAGAGCCAACATACCGTAGTTTATCTGTGTGGGAGTTCATCATGTTCTTATGGAATGTAGCAAGTATGTTTATAAATTTTTTTCTTGACTTTACATCTTTTGGTCATTTGTAGCCTTATGCTAACATAGTAACATAGTAACATAGTTAGTAAGGCCGAAAAAAGACATTTGTCCATCCAGTTCAGCCTATATTCCGTCATAATAAATCCCCAGATCTACGTCCTTTTACAGAACCTAATAATTGTATGATACAATATTGTTCTGCTCCAGGAAGACATCCAGGCCTCTCTTGAACCCCTCGACTGAGTTCGCCATCACCACCTCCTCAGGCAAGCAATTCCAGATTCTTGCTAAAGAAAATTGTTAAAATTAGCAACTCAATAATAGGTTTGAGTCTCATATTTTTCTATTTTTCTACAGAACTGGCAGCAATCTGCTCTGCGTACAGTGAGAAAAGATGATGACATATTTTGGAATACAATTATAGTATAGTATAGTATATATTGAACCTCGTTTAAGCTAATTAATAAAAACACAGACTCAGAAATGTCAACGTGACCTCAATATATCTGTCTATGGGACAATGGATAGTAACAGGCGGTAACCAACAGCTAGTTTAACAACGCACAGCATTGACATACTTTTTAGACGTTGAAAATTGTAAAAACAGTCCACGAATTATCCCTTTTTTGGAGCAGATGCCTGCTTTGCTGGTGTCTATACACAAGTGGGTGCTAGGTGCGTACACAGAATTCATGGGGCAGTCTTAAGTGGGATCCCCTCCTCCAACTAAAAAAAAAATATTCAACATGATCAAAGAAGAGCATATCTCCCAACACTGCAGCTCTTGTAAAGTTATTTAGCTCCTCCTGAAACCCTTTAGTGTTCCCAAACAATAAGATGCCTCTTTCATTCTATAAAGAATGATGCCAGAAAAAGTGCTCCCACAGCACAATACGATACCCTACAATGAATTCCTCCACAGTACCCTCCACAAGCAAGCATGATGACCTTAAAGTACCCACCATGGGGGCGTGGCCTGAACGTCCATGTAAGCGGACGCGTGACAGAGCGCTCCCGCTGCTAACGCTGAGTTTATCCTGATAAGCCGCAGCTGAGCGGCGATTCAAAGCGCTTACCGGCTGCAGGAGAGTCCCGGGAGTGCGGCGGTGAATAGCGGCGGCCCCGAGATCGGCAAACATGACCAGGAGGAGACAAAGAGACGCCGGAGCCGGCGAGGCAGGGACCGGCCAAGATGGCGCCGACGCCAGGGAGAAGGCGGAGAAGGACAACGCGGCATGCCAGAAAAGAATGGCGGTGGCGGCAAAGCTCCAGCAGTTTGCTAGAGTGGAAGCCGCAGGGAACACAGGAAAAGCAGAGGAGGACGCCAGAGGGGACACAGACACAGAAGGAGAGGAGGAAAGCCCAGCAGAGGAGCAGGAGGTACAACAGGAGAGTGGGGATGGTGACATGGCGGTGGTAGCGGGGGGACCTGAAGATAAGGAGTCAGGAGCAGAGCCCACCCTTAGAGATGTCTTTGCACTGGTATCATCCTGCAAACAATCCCTGACCCAGCAGCTACAGGAGGTTAAAGGGGATACAGCCCAGATAAATGCAGCCCTGCAGAAGATTGACAAACGTGTGGGGGCTGTGGAGGAAAGAGTGAGCACTGCAGAAGACCATATAGTGCAGCTGCAGAAAGCGGAGAGGAAGTTTGCTCAAACAATATCGGAGCTAGCTGCAAAAAATGAGGATCTGGAGAATAGGTCCAGAAGAAATAACATTCGTATAGTGGGTGTCCCTGAAAAAACTGAGGGGAGGAATCCCACGGAGTATATTGAAAGCTGGCTCCTTGAGACCTTTGGTGATGCAGCACTGACAAAAGTATTTGCGGTAGAGAGAGCCCACAGGGTCCCACCGAAACCACCTGTCCCTGGAGCAAGTCCCCGTACCGTGCTTGCCAAAATCCTAAACTACAGAGACAGAGACATTATCCTGAGGAAGGCTAGAGACATGACGGATCTGACAATTGGAGGTCAAAGAATTGCTATTTACCCTGACTATTCCGCCCTGGTACAGAAACAACGGATGATGTTCACGGGTATCAAGAGACGGCTGAGAGAACTGGGAGTGCAATACTCCATGATGTTTCCGGCACGACTGAGAGTGGTAGCGTTGGATAAGATTCATTTTTTCCAGACGCCGGAGGACGCTACCCAGTGGATAGATCTTAACGCTAAAAAACTTAAAGGGAAAGGAGATTGAAAATGTGAGGCGGGTTGGTCGGGAGATATCTTAAATCTTTCAAAAAGGGGGGGGGAAAAAAAGAGATTGATTGACAGTACACTGGTAATTGAAATGTGAAGGTTGGAGGGTGGAGTTGGATATTACTCAGGGAAAGCACTGGGAGTGCTGATGCGGCGGAGAAGTACGAGGGAGGAAGGGTGTGCAGCGTACTAAAAGTTTATTTAGTTTCTTGCAGTTGTAATACAATACAGGTTCAATTATATTGTTCTTCTAAGAATTGCGCCAAATTCTGTTATAAACGGTAGCGGGAGGCGGAAGGAGAAGGTTACGTTAACAAGAGTGTTCGCAATGGGTGATGGTGCACCACTCTTGATAAGAGGCAGAATGTATAGTATTGGGGGGTGTGGGGGAGGGGGGAGTGGGGTGAGGGTGGGAAGGGAAGTTAGACAGCTCAGAACCGGGAGTAACGACACAACTAAAGATGATGAGTCACATAATAGGGGATCGCTTTAAGATATTGAGCTGGAATGTGAGAGGCCTGGCGGATAAGTCTAGGAGAGCTGCGAGCTTGCAGTATGCGAAGGATCAACGGGCTTCTATGATATGCTTGCTAGAGACGCACTTGATACAGGAGAAAGTGGACGTACTAAATAGACGTTGGATACAGAAGGGGTATCATTCTACCTTTTCGACGTACTCAAGAGGTGTGTCAGTGTTGGTGCCGGTGGGAGTGCAATATGAAGAGGTGAAAGTATGCGTGGATGCTGAGGGTCAGTATGTGGTGATACAATGTATATTGTATGGAGTGAGATTGTGCGTTGCGGCAATGTATATTCCACCTCCATATTCAAGTAAGAAGATCAGGGAGGTATTGGAGAGGGTGGGACGATGGGAACCACTGCCAATCTTAATTATTGGGGATTTGAACAATATATGTGATGACTTTTGGGATAAAAATAAGAACACCCAGAATAGGTCGGAGGGGCACACTACAACATTTGGAACCTATGTGCGTGAATTAGGCATGATTGATCTATGGAGAGTCAGACATGTTGGGGAGAGAGGATACTCGTGCTATTCACCGGCTCATGCTACGCTATCCAGAATTGATATGGCACTGGGTAATCGCCTGTTGGACACAATGGTGGGGGAGGTGCGTTATCTGCCGAGGGCCCTTTCGGATCATAGTCCAATTGAGGTAGAGGTTAGGTTGTTGGGGACACGGACCGCAAGCGGGAGAGAATGGAAGATCCATCCTAACTGGTTACAGAGCATTGACTTGGACGGTATAGGGAAGGAGGTGACGGAATTCTTTGTGTTAAATGATGGGAGTACAGATGCTCTAACCGTTTGGGATGCAATGAAAGCGTACCTGAGAGGGTTACTATTTAGAGACATTAGTAGGTGTAAGAGGAAGACGAGGGAAGCGGAGAGAGTGGCGTTGGAGGAGCTGAAAGCCGCGGAGGACGAGATGGTTGTGCTGGGGACTTCCGAGGCAGAGAAAAGATTGAGAACAGCGCAAAATTGTATGGAAAAGATTCTGCTGGGGAAAGCTGAAAGGAAGCGGGAGTTTCAGAGGGTGGCTTATTTTCAGGAGGGAGAGACAGTTGGACACATGCTATCGGTGGTAGCCGCGGCTCAGCGTAGTACCTCGTATGTGCACTCGTTGGTTTCGGATGGGGGGAGCAGGGTATCTGAAACACCGGATATTATAAAGGTCTTTGCGGACTTTTACGCGGACTTATATTCCTCCAAGGTCAATGAGTCAGCCGGAGAAACGGAGACTTTCCTTGAGAGTCTGGGTCTTCCGAAATTGAGTGAGGAGGATAGGGTGAGCCTCGATGCCCCTATCACCGAGGAGGAACTGAGTCGGGCGCTGAAGTCTATGGCCAATGGGAAGGCACCTGGGGTTGATGGGTTACCAGCCGAAATCTATAAAAGTTTGGAGGAAGTGCTGATTTTCAGATTAAAGTTAGTACTGGAGGAGGCTGGATGCCAAGGGTTTCTCCCAGCATCTATGAGGGAGGCTAATATAGTGGTTATTCCGAAGGAGGATAAGGATCTGGGGGAGCCTGAGTCATATCGGCCAATCTCTCTGTTAACCATCGATGTCAAGCTCTTGGCCAAGGTGTTAGCTACCCGTTTGTCCAGCGTCATTGCTAACCTTGTACATCCGGATCAATCTGGTTTTATGCCTGACAGATCTACAGCGGTTAATCTGCGGAGGCTGCATATGAACCTGCAGCTGAAGTCTGACAATTGTGGCCGAAGGGTTATTGCATCCTTGGATGCCCATAAGGCGTTTGACAGTGTGGAGTGGGGATATCTCTGGCGGGTGTTGAAATGTATGGGTATTGGCCCGCAATTTGTGGCGTGGACTCAACTGTTATACTCACTACCAACAGCTAGAATTAGAGTGAATGGGGAGCTTTCTCAGCCTATAAAGCTGGCCAGAGGTACGAGGCAGGGTTGCCCACTGTCGCCCCTTCTGTTTGCCTTAGCTGTGGAGCCACTGGCCGCCAAGATCCGGCAATCGGATGAGGTCCCTGGGTTCAGATATGGGAGTGTGGAGGAGAAGATTGCATTATATGCAGATGACATCTTACTGTTCCTGGCGGACCCGGATGAAGCCTTGAAGGGGGCTATCGAGATCGTTGGGAAATTTGGAGACTTATCGGGATTGAGGATAAACTGGGATAAATCGGTCCTCTTTGAGGTGGATGAGGTGGAGGAGAGTAGAAGTGAGCCATTGGGAGAGGGGCGGCTTAAGGTAGTATCCCTTTTCAAATACCTGGGAATATGGATCTCGATGCCAGTTACAGAGTTTTTATATAGGAATTTGACACCTCTCATGGGCGCTCTTAAAGCAAAAGTGGATGCGTGGAATAAATTACACTTATCGGTGGTAGGTAGGGTTAATCTCATTAAAATGGTTGTGATGCCCAAATTACTCTACGTCCTACATAATGCGCCAGTTTGGATTCCACGTGGGAAATTCCGGCAGATTAATGCTCTATTTAGAAGTCTGATATGGGGGAGGCGGTGCCCACGTATTCGCCTGGAGACGCTTCAGCGACCCAAGGAAGATGGAGGATTGGCTTTACCTAATCCTGAGTTATATTTTCTTGCAGCCCAGAGCCAACATTTGAAGGGCTGGGCGCGGGAGGCGTCTTCCAGTGCGGTACAGCACTTGATGGAGGGGATGACGGACCGACGACCGGTAGCGCAGTGTCTGGAGGATGGTTCCTTGGATGCATTGGGGAAATTATACCCAACTATGTTTTTGATATATAAATTATGGACCAGACTGCGACAGATTCGGGGGGTCACGGGGCTGACTAAATTTACACCGATATGGTTTAATAATAATTTGGTTGAGTTTGCGGCCCTTGGAGTGCTGGCGGAGTGGCAGGCCAAAGGAATCCACTTGGTGGCTCAGATAATTCAACAACAAGGATTAAAGTCCTTTTCGCAGCTGCAAGGGGAGTTTGGACTGAGACCGACTGGGGAATATCAATATGCTCAGATGAAACATGCTTTTAAAGCTCAGAACAAGGGTGGTGGTATTGAGATCCAGGAGGACATAGTTCTGGAATACGTGTGTGGGGAAGGGTCCACAAGGGGAGTCATTACCACCCTTTATAAGGACCTTCTACATGCACATCTGCTAGACTTCCCTTTAAAAGCGAGAGCGAAATGGGAAAGAGATTTAGGCCCAATGGAGGATGAAACCTGGGAGTCGGTGTTGGAGTGGGTTCCACGAGTGTCACTGAGTGAGCCGTACAGACTATCGCAGCTGTACATCTTACACAGAGTCTATAAATCACCGGAAGTGTTGCACAGAGCGGGGTTGCGTGCTGACTCCGAATGCCCGAGATGTGGGACTGAGAATGCAGGAATATACCACATGATGTGGACATGTCCAAGACTGGTTGCTTTCTGGTTGGTGGTAATGAGCCGTGTGGAAGGGGCGTATAAATGCAGAGTGCCGAGGGATCCGATAGTGTGTATACTGGGACATGTAGAGGAAATCAGAGTGGATAACACCTGGAAGATAGCAATAGCTAGGCTATTATATATGGCAAGGAAGGTAATAGCAAGGAACTGGATCAAAGAGGAACCGCCTACAAGGGGTGAATTCCTGAATTATGTTAAATATGGTCTCAATTTGGAAAAGGGGGTCTATAAAAGACGTGGGAAAATAGAAACATTTGACAAAATGTGGTCTCCGTGGCTCGAGCTGGGATGAGTAGTTATGGGAAATGGGAGGATGAGGGCCTCTGAAAGGAAGAGAGTGCTAGAGGAACAAGCGGACATAAGTGAGTCAAATGGCTCAAAGAACCATCAATACTGGTAACAAAAGTATAACTGGGTATGAGCTGTCAGGGGAGGGGGGGGGTTGGGTTTTGTTGGGATTGTTGGGGGCTTGGAAAATGTTAAAATTTTGCAAAATACTGGAAAATGCATAAATTGTATTGTTCACATTTGCTTTCAATAAAAAACTATTTAAACAAAAAAAAAAAAGTACCCACCATGCAAATTATGATACCCCAAACAATGACTCCACCACAGTTTGATACCCCTACAATGACCACAGCACAGTATGATGCCCCCCACAGTCCACCACACACTATCAGGCCCCCACCATCATTCAGTGCAATATGATGGTCAACACACAACCCCATGCACTATATGATGGTCCCCTCATAATTCTTCAGACTGTATAACGGTCCCACTAGCCCTCTAAACAGTATAATGGCCCTTACATAGCTATTCAACCAATATATTGGCTTCCATATAGTCCTCCAAACAGTATAATAGCCTCCATGTAGCCCTACAAAAAGTAAAATGGCCCCCACATGGCTACTCTACTTCATATGATGTGGTCATGCCCTAAACTGGAGAGATACTGGCAGAAAGTACTAGGATTAATTAGACGAGTGTTTAAGGTGGTATTGGAAACTACACCCTTAGTTTGTGTGCTGGGGTATGTGGAAAATCTACCGACAACTGAGCCAGGTAAATTAGCTATAGCACGAATGTTGTATTTAGCAAGGAAACTAATAGCACAAAAATGGTTGGATACTGAGAGCCCATCAAAAAAAGTAATATATCAACAAAATAAACTGGTTTATAAGTTTGGAAAAAGTCGTGTACACAAAAGAGGCAATATTAACAAATTTGAACAGCTTTTGGCTGCCTAGATGGATTAACCAGGGCTCCTGTCGAGGGAAATGGTGAGATATAGATTGGGCTTGATTTAATAAAGAGGATTACGAGAGATATGATCCATGTTTATCCCATGAACAATAATAATGATTGCATGGCTAGAAGCTCCAAAAGGGGATGTTTTCTTTTTAGGAATTACAGTGGTGATGGCTGTGTGTTTTGTCCCTTTTTTTTGTTTGTAGAATGGGAATTTTTGTTTTTAATTTAATTTGGTCTTTCCCTTTCCATGTCCCATTCTCCCCATTCTCAGTTGTTCTTAATTTTCTGTGTTTACCCGAAGCGGATAATATGTTTGTGTAAAAATTGTTGGAAAACTTCAATAAAGATACTTTATTAAAATGGCCCCCACATAGCTCTTCAAACAGTATAATGGCTGCACTTAGCCCTTCCGACAGTATACCTGTCCCCACATAGCTCTCCAAACAGTATAATGGTCCCCACATAGACATGCAAACAGTATAATGGCCCCATATAGCCCACCAATCAATTGAATGGCCTCAACTATGAATTCATGAAAAAACACTCACACTCACATGTATAAGGTGGTTATGGGTCATTATATTGTTTATAGATGGGCTACAATCCATCATACTTTGTATGGGGTGCTTTGCGGCATCATGCTGTATATAGGAGACTATGGCCCATTATATGTGAATAGGGACCATCATACTCCATGTAGGGGGCTATAGTGCATTATACTGAATACAGGGGCGCTGGGCCATCATACTGTATATAATGGGTTATGGACCATCATACTGTGAATATGGGGGGCTATGGTCACTATCATACTGTGTACGGAACAATGGGACTATCATACTTTGAATGGGAGGCTGTCATAATTACCATACTGTATGTGGGGGCTGTGCAGCCATCATACTGAGTATGAGGGTTGTGGGGTCCATCCTTCTGTGTATGGGGGCTATGTGGCCCATCATCCTGTGAATAGGTGGCTGTGGTGGCCATCTTACTGTGTTTGAGAACTCTGGGGTAATTATTCTGTGTTCAAGGTGCTGCGTTGGCCATCATACTGCGTATTGAGGGCTGTGTTGGAGATTACACTGCACATGCAGGACTTTGGCGTATTATTATAAGGAAGAAAAATGGGGATCATTGTTATCCGAAGCACAGAGTCTTATAAGAAAGCACAGGAGTGGTAGTTTTTATTATTATAAGGGGGTTACCAGGTATTTACTATATAAAAGTACATGGTGGATTATCATTAAAGGAGGCACAAGGGGGTTAAAGTTAAAGGAGAACCAGGAGGACATTGTTACTAGAGATGAGCGGTGTTTGAGTCGAACTGTTCGCCAATTTCAAATTCGAGCTGTTTTGGGCGGTGTTCGAGTCGTTCGACAAACTCGAACAATTTGCTTAAAATTTGGCTGTTCGAGTTTCTGTTCGATAACTGTTCGTTCACCAATGCCTAACTTGATTTGCACATTAAAACTGTTTATCATTGTTAATAGACTGTCTCAGTGTAAACTGGGAGGGGGGGGGGCGGGGGATAGATCTGTGCTGAAATAATGCCGATCTCCGTTTTTTTTCTTTCCCGCATTTACAGTGGGGCGGTGCAGTCTCGCAGCCTATCAGCAGTGCACACACACATAGCAATGTGCATGTGATGCACACAAGCAAGGGCATGTGTCACTGGCTGTGTATGTCACATGTCCTTGCCCTATAAGCACCAGCCATATGCCCTGTCACCACCATTTCCTCACTGCTGCAGCTTAGTGTTAGACGGCACCGCTGCTGCTGTGGGCGCTATACAGACAAAGAGTGTTTTTTTGGAGCGAATTGTCAGAGAGATAGGTTTAGGGAGTCGGGAGGAGTCGGGACTATTTGTAATATCAGCCCTTTTCAGGGTAGGTTATAGCAGTTCATAGCACTGTTTGCCAGGCAGGTCTGTGCCAGTGCTTTGCAAGTGTTTGTCACAGCATTTGGTGTAATCTAGCTCAGCCAATCCTTTTGGGCTAGTAGCATTGTCTGATAGTCATCTGAGTAGTCCGCCAGTGAAGCTAGCTACACCGCCTGCGTATCTCAATTTTTACTGCATCTAATCCAGTTAATAGTTTTGGGCCAAGGAGCAGTGTCTGCACGTCAACAGAGTAGCCCGCCTGTGAAACTAACTATACCACCTGTGTATCTTCATTTTTACTGCATCTAATCCAGTTAATAGTTTTGGGCCTAGGAGCAGTGTCTGCATGTCAGCAGATTAGTCCACCTGTGAAACTAACTATACCGCCTGTGTATCTCTATTTTAACTGCATCTAATTCAGTTAATTATTTTGGGCCTAGGAGCAGAGTTTGCACGTCAGCAGAGTAGCCCGCCTTTGAAACAAACTATACCGCCTGTGTATCTCAATTTTTACTGCATCTAATCCAGTTAAAAGTTTTGGGCCTAGGAGCAGTGTCTGCACGTCAGCAGACTAGCCTGCCTGTGAAACTAAATACAACCGCCTGTGTATCTCTATTTTTATTGCATATAATACAGTTAATAGTTTTGGGCCTAGGAGCAGTGTTTTCATGTCAGCAGAGTAGCCCGTCTGTGAAACTAACTATACCGCCTGTGTATCTCAATTTTTACTGCATCTAATCCAGTTAAAAGTTTTGGGCCTAGGAGCAGTGTCTGCACGTCAGCAGAGTAGCCCGCCTGTGAAACTAACTACACCGCCTGTGTATGTCTATTTTTACTGCATCTAATCCAGTTAATAGTTTTGGACCTAGAAGTAGTGTCTGCACTAGGGTTGAGCGAAACGGGTCGGCCACTTTCAGAAGTCGCCGACGTTTGGCAAAGTCGGGTTTCATGAAACCCGACCCGACCCCTGTGTGGGGTCGGCCATGAAGTCGGCGATCTTCTGAATGTGGAATCGGAATTCCGATACCGATTCCCGATATGTTTAAGATATCGGGAAATGGTATCGGAATTCAGATTTAAGTGTAAAATAAGGAATAAATTTAAAAAATACACAGGTGGTATAGTTAGTTTTACAGTTGGGCTATTCTGCTGACGTGCACACACTGCTCCTAGGCCCAAAACTATTACCTGGATTAGATGCAGTAAAAATAGAGATACACAGGCGGAATAGTTAGTTTCACAGGCGGGCTACTCTGCTGACGTGCAGACACTGCTCCTAGGCTCAAAACTATTAACTGGATTAGATGCAGTAAAAATTGAGATACACAGTCATTATAGTTAGTTTCACAGACAGGCTACTCTGCTGACGTGCGGAAAGAAGCAGGGCGCATCCGAGGGTGAGTATATTCCTATTAGGTATATACTCACCCTCGGACGCACCCTGCTTCTTTCTGGCAGCCTTCCTTCCTAACAATCAGCGCTTCCAGGACCTTCGGTGACGTCGCGGTGACGTCACGGCTTCTGATTGGTCACGCGGCGGTCACATGGGCGGTCGCGCGACCAATCACAAGCCGCGACGTCACCGCGACGTCACCGCAAAGTCCTGAAAGCGCTGATTCGAAGGAAGGAAGGTTCCTGGTTAGTACCAGGGCGCGTCAGAGGGTAAGTATAGCGATATTTTTTATTTTTATTCTTTATTTTACACTTAAATATGGATCGCAGGGCCTGAAGGAGAGTTTCCGCTCCTTCAGACCTTGGGAACCATTGGAAACCCAATGCACTGCATTGGGTTTCGAGTTTCGGCCGACCCCGACCCCGACTTTTTTATAGGATCGGCCGATTTCACTCGACCCGACTTTTGAAAAAGTCGGGTTTCGTGAAACCCGACCCGATCCTATAGAAGTAAAGGTCGCTCAACCCTAGTCTGCACGTCAGCAGAGTAGCCCGCCTGTGAAACTAACTATACCGCCTGTGTATCCAAATTTTTACTGCATCTAATCTAGTTAAGAGTTTTGGGCCTAGGAGCAGTGTCTGCACGTCAGCAGAGTAGCCTGTCTGTGAAAATAACTATCCCGCCTGTGTATCTCAATTTTTACTGCATCTAATCCAGTTAATAATTTTGAGCCTAGGAGCAGTGTCTGCACGTCAGCAGAGTAGCCCGCCTGTGAAACTAACTATTCCGCCTGTGTATCTCTATTTTTACTGCATCTAATCCAGGTAATAGTTTTGGGCCTAGGAGCAGTGTCTGCACGTCAGCAGAATAGCCCAACTGTAAAACTAACTATACCACCTGTGTATCTCAATTTTACTGCATCTAATCCAATTAATAGTTTTGGGCCTAGGAGCAGTGTCTGCACGTCATCAGAGTAGCCCACCTGTGAAACTAACTATACCATCTGTGTATCTAAATTTTTACTGCATCTAATCCAGTTAATAGTTTTGGGCCTAGGAGCAGTGTTTGCATGTCAGCAGAGAAGCCCGTCTGTGAAACTAACTATACCGCCTGGGTATCTCAATTTTTACTGCATCTAATCCAGTTAAAAGTTTTGGGCCTAGGAGCAGTGTCTGCACGGCAGCAGACTAGCCTGCCTGTGAAACTAACTATACCGCCTGTGTATCCGCCTGAAACCGCCTGAGTTTCAGCCGACCCCGACTTTTTTATAGGATCGGCCGATTTCACTCGACCCGACTTTTGAAAAAGTCGGGTTTCGTGAAACCCGACCCGATCCTATAAAAGTCGCTCAACCCTAGTCTGCACGTCAGCAGAGTAGCCCGCCTGTGAAACTAACTATACCGCCTGTGTATCCAAATTTTTACTGCATCTAATCTAGTTAAGAGTTTTGGGCCTAGGAGCAGTGTCTGCACGTCAGCAGAGTAGCCCGCCTGTGAAACTAACTATTCCGCCTGTGTATCTCTATTTTTACTGCATCTAATCCAGGTAATAGTTTTGGGCCTAGGAGCAGTGTCTGCACGTCAGCAGAATAGCCCAACTGTAAAACTAGCTATACCACCTGTGTATCTCAATATTACTGCATCTAATCCAATTAATAGTTTTGGGCCTAGGAGCAGTGTCTGCACGTCATCAGAGTAGCCCACCTGTGAAACTAACTATACCATCTGTGTATCTAAATTTTTACTGCATCTAATCCAGTTAATAGTTTTGGGCCTAGGAGCAGTGTTTGCATGTCAACAGAGTAGCCCGTCTGTGAAACTAACTATACCGCCTGGGTATCTCAATTTTTACTGCATCTAATCCAGTTAAAAGTTTTGGGCCTAGGAGCAGTGTCTGCACGTCAGCAGAGTAGCCCGCCTGTGAAACTAACTATACCGCCTGTGTATCCAAATTTTTACTGCATCTAATCTAGTTAATAGTTTTGGGCCTAGGAGAAGTGTCTGCACGTCAGCAGAGTAGCCTGTCTGTGAAACTAACTATAATGACTGTGTATCTCAATTTTTACTGCATATAATCCAGTTAATAGTTTTGAGCCTAGGAGCAGTGTCTGCACGTCAGCAGAGTAGCCCGCCTGTGAAACTAACTATTCCGCCTGTGTATCTCTATTTTTACTGCATCTAATCCAGGTAATAGTTTTGGGCCTAGGAGCAGTGTGTGCACGTCAGCAGAATAGCCCAACTGTAAAACTAACTATACCACCTGTGTATCTCAATTTTATTGCATCTAATCCAATTAAAAGTTTTGGGCCTAGGAGCAGTGCCTGCACGTCAGCAGAGTAGCCCACCTGTGAAACTAACTATGTCATCTGTGTATCTAAATTTTTACTGCATCTAATCCAGTTAATAGTTTTGGGACTAGGAGCAGTGTCTGCACGTCAGCAGAGTAGCCCGCCTGTGAAACTAACTATACCCCCTGTGTATCTAAATTTTTACTGCATCTAATCCATTTAATAGTTTTGGGCCTAGGAGCAGTGTCTGCACGTCAGCAGAGTAGCCTGCCTGTGAAACTAACTATACCGCCTGTGTATCCAAATTTTTACTTCATCTAATCCGGTTAATAGTTTTGGGCCTAGGAGCAGTGTCTGCACGTCAGCAGAGTAGCCCGCCTGTAAAACTAACTATACCGCCTGTGTATCTCTATTTTTATTGCATCTAATCCAGTTAATAGTTTTGGGCCTAGGAGCAGTGTCTGCACATCAGCAGACTAGCCCGTCTGTGAAACTAACTATACCGCCTGTGTATCTCAATTTTTACTGCATCTAATCCAGTTAATAGTTTTGGGCCTAGGAGAAGTACCTGCACGTCAGCAGAGTAGCCCGCCTGTGAAACTAACTATACCACCGGTGTATCTAAATTTTTACTGCATCTAATCCAGTTAATAATTTTGGGCCTAGGAGCAGTGTCTGCACGTCAGCAGAGTAGCCCAACTGTAAAACTAACTATACCACCTGTGTATCTCAATTTTACTCGAACAAAGAAGAACCAGGAAAACATACTCAGAAGGGAGGTAAGAACATTTCTAAAACAATCCACAGCAAGGAGATTGGAACAAAACAAAATCCTCTAAACTGCATGCTCGCAAACGCCAGAAGCCTGACAAACAAGATGGAAGAACTAGAAGCAGAAATATCTACAGGTAACTTTGACATAGTGGGAATAACCGAGACATGGTTAGATGAAAGCTATGACTGGGCAGCTAACTTACAGGGTTACAGTCTGTTTAGAAAGGATCGTAAAAATCGGAGAGGAGGAGGGGTTTGTCTCTATGTAAAGTCTTGTCTAATGTCCACTTTAAGGGAGGATATTAGCGAAGGGAATGAGGATGTCGAGTCCATATGGGTCGAAATTCATGGAGGGAAAAATGGTAACAAAATTCTCATTGGGGTCTGTTACAAACCCCCAAATATAACAGAAATCATGGAAAGTCTACTTCTAAAGCAGATAGATGAAGCTGCAACCCATAATGAGGTCCTGGTTATGGGGGACTTTAACTATCCGGATATTAACTGGGAAACAGAAACCTGTGAAACCCATAAAGGCAACAGGTTTCTGCTAATAACCAAGAAAAATTATCTTTCACAATTGGTGCAGAATCCAACCAGAGGAGCAGCACTTTTAGACCTAATACTATCTAATAGACTTGACAGAATAAAAAATCTGCAGGTGGTCGGGCATCTAGGAAATAACGACCACAATATTGTACAGTTTCACCTGTCTTTCACTAGGGGGACTTGTCAGGGAGTCACAAAAACACTGAACTTTAGGAAGGCAAAGTTTGACCAGCTTAGAGATGCCCTTAATCTGGTAGACTGGGACAATATCCTCAGAAATAAGAATACAGATAATAAATGGAAAATGTTTGAGAACATCCTAAATAGGCACTGTAAGCGGTTTATACCTTGTGGGAATAAAAGGACTAGAAATAGGAAAAACCCAATGTGGCTAAACAAAGAAGTAAGACAGGCAATTAACAGTAAAAAGAAAGCATTTGCACTACTAATGCAGAATGGCACCATTGAAGCTCTAAAAAACTATAGGGAGAAAAATACTTTATCTAAAAAACTAATTAAAGCTGCCAAAAAGGAAACAGAGAAGCACATTGCTAAGGAGAGTAAAACTAATCCCAAACTGTTCTTCAACTATATCAATAGTAAAAGAATAAAAACTGAAAATGTAGGCCCCTTAAAAAATAGTGAGGAAAGAATGGTTGTAGATGACGAGGAAAAAGCTAACATATTAAACACCTTCTTCTCCACAGTATTCACGGTGGAATATGAAATGCTAGGTGAAATCCCAAGAAACAATGAAAACCCTATATTAAGGGTCACAAATCTAACCCAGGAAGAGGTGCGAAACCGGCTAAATAAGATTAAAATAGATAAATCTCCGGGTCCGGATGGCATACACCCACGAGTACTAAGAGAACTAAGTAATGTAATAGATAAACCATTATTTCTAATTTTTAGGGACTCTATAGCAACGGGGTCTGTTCCGCAGGACTGGCGCATAGCAAATGTGGTGCCAATATTCAAAAAGGGCTCTAAAAGTGAACCTGGAAATTATAGGCCAGTAAGTCTAACCTCTATTGTTGGTAAAATATTTGAAGGGTTTCTGAAGGATGTTATTCTGGATTATCTCAATGAGAATAACTGTTTAACTCCATATCAGCATGGGTTTATGAGAAATCGCTCCTGTCAAACCAATCTAATCAGTTTTTATGAAGAGGTAAGCTATAGGCTGGACCACGGTGAGTCATTGGACGTGGTATATCTCGATTTTTCCAAAGCGTTTGATACCGTGCCGCACAAGAGGTTGGTACACAAAATGAGAATGCTTGGTCTGGGGGAAAATGTGTGTAAATGGGTTAGTAACTGGCTTAGTGATAGAAAGCAGAGGGTGGTTATAAATGGTATAGTCTCTAACTGGGTCGCTGTGACCAGTGGGGTACCGCAGGGGTCAGTATTGGGACCTGTTCTCTTCAACATATTCATTAATGATCTGGTAGAAGGTTTACACAGTAAAATATCGATATTTGCAGATGATACAAAACTATGTAAAGCAGTTAATACAAGAGAAGATAGTATTCTGCTACAGATGGATCTGGATAAGTTGGAAACTTGGGCTGAAAGGTGGCAGATGAGGTTTAACAATGATAAATGTAAGGTTATGCACATGGGAAGAAGGAATCAATATCACCATTACACACTGAACGGGAAACCATTGGGTAAATCTGACAGGGAGAAGGACTTGGGGATCCTAGTTAATGATAAACTTACCTGGAGCAGCCAGTGCCAGGCAGCAGCTGCCAAGGCAAACAGGATCATGGGGTGCATTAAGAGAGGTCTGGATACACATGATGAGAGCATTATACTGCCTCTGTACAAATCCCTAGTTAGACCGCACATGGAGTACTGTGTCCAGTTTTGGGCACCGGTGCTCAGGAAGGATATAATGGAACTAGAGAGAGTACAAAGGAGGGCAACAAAATTAATAAAGGGGATGGGGGAACTACAATACCCAGATAGATTAGCGAAATTAGGATTATTTAGTCTAGAAAAAAGACGACTGAGGGGCGATCTAATAACCATGTATAAGTATATAAGGGGACAATACAAATATCTCGCTGAGGATCTGTTTATACCAAGGAAGGTGACGGGCACAAGGGGGCATTCTTTGCGTCTGGAGGAGAGAAGGTTTTTCCACCAACATAGAAGAGGATTCTTTACTGTTAGGGCGGTGAGAATCTGGAATTGCTTGCCTGAGGAGGTGGTGATGGCGAACTCAGTTGAGGGGTTCAAGAGAGGCCTGGATGTCTTCCTGGAGCAGAACAATATTGTATCATACAATTATTAGGTTCTGTAGAAGGACGTAGGGGATTTATTATGATGGAATATAGGCTGAACTGGATGGACAAATGTCTTTTTTCGGCCTTACTAACTATGTTACTATGTTACTATGTTACTGCATCTAATCCAATTAATAGTTTTGGGCCTAGGAGCAGTGCCTGCACGTCAGCAGAGTAGCCCACCTGTGAAACTAACTATACCATCTGTGTATCTAAATTTTTACTGCATCTAATCCAGTTAATAGTTTTGGGCCTAGGAGCAGTGCCTGCACGTCAGCAGAGTAGCCCGCCTGTGAAACTAACTATACCACCTGTGTATCTAAATTTTTACTGCATCTAATCCAGTTAATAGTTTTGGGCCTAGGAGCAGTGCCTGCAAGTCAGCAGAGTAGCCCGCCTGTGAAACTAACTATACCACCGGTGTATCTAAATTTTTACTGCATCTAATCAAATTAATAAGTTTGGGCCTAGGAACAGTGTCTGCACGTCAGCAGAGTAGCCCGCCTGTGAAACTAACTATACCCCCTGTGTATCTAAATTTTTACTGCATCTAATCCAGTTAATAGATTTGGGCCTAGGAGCAGTGTCTGCACGTCAGCAAAGTAGCCTGCCTGTGAAACTAACTATACCGCCTGTGTATCCAAATATTTACTTCATCTAATCCAGTTAATAGTTTTGGGCCTAGGAGCAGTGTCTGCACGTCAGCAGAGTAGCCCGCCTGTAAAACTAACTATACCGCCTGTGTATCTCTATTTTTATTGCATCTAATCCAGTTAATAGTTTTGGACCTAGGAGAAGTGCCTGCACGTCAGCAGAGTAGCCCGCCTGTGAAACTAACTATACCACCGGTGTATCTAAATTTTTACTGCATCTAATCAAGTTAATAATTTTGGGCCTAGGAGCAGTGTCTGCACGTCAGCAGAGTAGCCCGCCTCCTGTGAAACTAACTATACCGCCTGTGTATCCAATTTTTTACTTCATCTAATCCAGTTAATAGTTTTGGGCCTAGGAGCAGTGTCTGCACGTCAGCAGAGTAGCCCGCCTGTAAAACTAACTATACCGCCTGTGTATCTCTATTTTTATTGCATCTAATCCAGTTAATAGTTTTGGGCCTAGGAGAAGTGTCTGCACATCAGCAGACTAGCCCGTCTGTGAAACTAACTATACCGCCTGTGTATCTCAATTTTTACTGCATCTAATCCAGTTAATTGTTTTGGGCCTAGGAGAAGTGCCTGCATGTGAGCAGAGTAGGCCGCCTGTGAGACTAACTATACCACCGGTGTATCTAAATTTTTACTTCATCTAATCAAGTTAATAATTTTGGGCCTAGGAGCAGTGTCTGCACGTCAGCAGAGTAACCCGCTTGTGAAACTAACTATACCACCTGTGTATTTCAATTTTTACTGCATCTAATCCAGTTAATAGTTTTGGGCCTAATACTACAGTTTGACTACTCAGTTCTGCTCGGTTTTAATCCATCCGTTGTTGTGCCAACAACTGCAGATACTGAGTTGCCAATTAGTTAAGCACTAAAATGAGTGGCAAAAGGCCTGCTGCTGGTGGAAAGGGGAATAGGCGTGTTGGAAAGGAAAAACAGGTTGTGTCCTTGGGGTAGGTTGTAAAGCAACAGTAACATCTGCAGAAGAAAGACCATCTTCCAGCCAAAGTAAGATGTCTACTTATTTTCGTGGACAATCTGATATGATCCCTTACTTACGACCATCGCTACAAGCATCACCAAAAATTCCAGATGAGGCACAAAAACAGCAGGTGCCTAAACGGATATCAAGTGCTCGTTCAAGTGGGCTCTCCTCCATGTCAACTTCAACATCACAACTACTCCAGTTCTCAGAGTTGTCACCCCAATCGCACTTGTTTCCTCACAGCTCCCAATTCTCCAGCCACCAGTCTGAGCATGGAGTAACACACATGGTTGAGTCTGTAGAGCTGTTTACGCATACTATAGCCTGGGAATCAGAGGTCTGCTCCAGAGCTTCTGTGATTCCAGATGAGGAAATGATCTGCACTGATGCCCAGAATCTTTGTGAGTCGGATCCAGGCCCAGATGAAGAAGGTTCTGAGCATAACGTAGACCCTCGTTCCCAAACTGTAACTCCTGTTGGTGGAGACAATGAGGAAGATGATGATGAGACTGAGATACCTGATTGGAATGAAAACTTGACTTTTTGGTCAGGGCAGGAAGAGGTTGGCTCTGAGGATGACGGGTGTGAGAGCACACAGCATGATGATGACAAGGTTGTAGACCCCACTTACTGTCAACCCCCAGTCCACCAGTCCATGAGGTCAGCAGAGGAGGTGGAGGAGAATGCTAGTGACGAGTCTGATGACAAGGTTACGTTGCGCCTTCCTGGACAGAGACGGAGTACTGGAAGCACATCAACAACTGCATCCTCAACCCCAACTGTGCCTCAGACCAGAAGTCATGGTGGCTCTTCAGGTCGCACGAGCTCTAAGCCTTGCATAGCCTGGGCATTTTTTGACATTGCAAAGGATGACCCAACTCATGTTGTCTGTAAGATTTGTCAACAAAATCTTAGTAGAGGACAAAAAATGACTAGCTTGAGTACTTCATGCATGAACTGTCACATGGATATGAGGCATAAGTTGCAGTGGTAAGTTCACTGTGCTACAATGTGGCCTAGTGGGCTGGCTCAACCACCGTCTGCCCCCTCAAGTGCATCAGCGTCCTCTTCATCCTCTGTGACTGTGGAGACAGCAGTCACACATGGTATTGGATGCAGACCTTACACCTTTTTACCCGCAACAGCAAGTGTGATTGGCAGGTCGTCAGGAGATTTGCAAATGGAAACACCTGCTGTTGCTGAGCGCTCTCCGACATCGACACCACATTTTGATCAAGGCAACATAACATCTCTGCCTGCACCTTCCTCACAGACCAGCAGTTTTCCGGGGACACCCTACTCAACTCCGTCTAAGCACGGCAGCCAGGCCTCAGTCCCTCCGATGTGGACAAGTAAAAGACCATTTCCTCCTAGCCATAACAAGGCTAAGAGGTTGAATTTCTCCATCTGCAAGCTGTTGGCTACAGAAATGCTGCCTTTCCGCCTGGTGGACACAGAGGATTTTCGAGACCTTATGTCCGTCGCAATGCCCCAGTACCAGATGCCCATTCGCCACTACTTCTCAAAGAAAGCTGTGCTTGCACTACACCAGCATATCGCACACAACATCACCGCTTCCTTGAGAAACTCTGTGTGTGACAGGGTGCATTTCACCACAGACACTTGGACGAGTAGACATGGACAGGGGCTTTACATGTCGGTGACTGGGCACTGGGTAACTACGGCGACATCAGAAGGGGCTGCTGTCCAAGTCTTGCCGTCCCCACGAGTTGCTCGTCGATCCTCTGTATCTAGAAGCTCCTCCACTGCTTCTGCCTCCTCAACCTCCTCTCAGTCCTCCACCTGCACGCACCCAAAGCCTGTCTGGTAATGCCACCCCCGTTGTAACTGCGCAGAACGAATCCTGCACACCTCCTCACTATGCTGTCACTAGGGCTCAACGGCATCAGGCAGTGTTTACATTGAAATGTCTGGGAAATGTGAGTCACACAGCTGAGGAGTTGTGGTCAGCTCTGGAGGCCGAGTTCCATCAATGGTTGTCTCCACACATCCTGCAGCCAGGGAAGGCTGTGTGCGACAATGCTGCAAACCTGGGTGCGGCCCTTCGGCGACGCAATGTCACACACGCGCCTTGTATGGCTCACGTTTTGAACCTGGTTGTCCAGCAATTTTTATCCCACTATCCCGGACTAGATGGGCTTCTACAGAGGGCATGGTCGCTGTGTGCTCACTTCCGCCATTCGCATCCCGCGGCTCATCGACTTACATCTCTACAGAAGTCGTTGGGCTTGCCAGTTAATCGGCTGAAATGCGATGTGCCCACACAGTGTAATTCAACTCTGCACATGTTGCAGCGACTGTGGCAGCAACGACGAGCCCTGGTGCAATACGTTATGACCTATAGCCTGGGCCAACGAGATCAAGAGGGGGGGGCAAATCACGCAGCAGGAGTGGTTTCAGATCAGGGACCTATGCACCCTTCTGCACAGTTTTGAAATAGCAACGAAGATGTTTAGGGCTGATGATGCCATTGTCAGCATGACCATTCCGGTGATTTACATGCTTACATCTTAAATAGTGCTCGGAGTCAGGTGGTGGAGCAAGAGGAGGAACAGGAGAAGTTGTATGCGGAAGGGATAATATCTCCATGGTCAAGAAGGTTGGCAGCACCAAGGCGGCTGACATTGGAGGCTGGGGGAGAGGGATTACTGAGGGCGCATGGTAGCAGCCAAACTGTTGAGGAAGGTGTAGGAGGCGAGGAAGAAGTGGAGGATGAACTGGCGCTGGGCATGGAAGACTCATCAGATGAGGGAGACCTTGATCAAATTTCTGTTGTGCGAGGTTGGGGGGAGAGGGCAGACGAAGGAAGTATGATTCTCACCTCGCCATCACCAAGACAACAAGGACTTGGTCCTCCTGTATGCGCAAGACATCCGAAGTAATGCCGACTACTGGGTTGCCACACTCTTAGATCCCCGGTACAAAAGTAAATTTGGCGAAATAATTCCTGCCATAGAAAGGGATTCACGCATGCAGGAGTATCAGCAGAGACTGTTACAGAATCTAACATCTGCTTTTCCACAAAACACCAGTGGTGCACGTAGTGAATCTCTGAGTTCTAACTTGCCTACCGTGGGACTATCGAGTCATCACTCAAACCGTAACAGTAACATTGTATCTGGTAGTAACAGCAATTTTTTCCAATCGTTTCTAGAATTTTTTAGATTATCCTTTGCAAGGCCACAGGAGACAAGAAGTCTGATGCACAGCCAATGCCTAGAGAGGATGGTGCAAGATTATCTCCAAGTTAACATCGATGCCATGACTGTGGAACTGGACCCTTGCTCATTTTGGGCTTCCAATCTTGAAAAATGACCTGAGCTCACCACTCACGCCTTGGAGATCTTGTCGTGCCCCGTAGCCAGCGTTCTCTCTGAACGTGTGTTCAGCACTGCTGGTGGTGTGCTGACAGATAAGCGCACGCGGCTGTCCAGTGACAATGTAGACAGACTAACGTTCATCAAGATGAACAAATCCTGGATCCGCGCGGACTTTTCTACCCCTATGTCATCTTGGGGAGACAAAAAGCTTGATGACTTTTGAAAATCACCTCACCAACCGTTTTAAAAAACTCTGGTGAAATTGATGCCACTAAAGTGGTGTCTGTGGCCAAATTTTTGGAAAAAATGGAGACTCTTTATTTAGTCCCCTTGCTGAGTTTTACATGACGTTGCCATCATCAATTCCAGGTGGGTGGGGTCGTCTGCAGAGTTCTTTACTCATACTATGGCCTGGGATTCTGAGGTCTGCTCCAAAGCTCCAGTGTCTGCTAGTCAGCAGAGTAGCCCAGCCACCCACCGCCTGTTTTCCTAAGTACTATTTTTAACGGCATCTGGCCCAGGAAATCCTTTTGGGCCTAGTAGAATTTAGTGCTACTCAGCAGCGTACCCCACCCGTGAAGCAAGCTACACCGCCTGTTTACCTAAGTACTATTTTGTAACGGCATCTAGCCCAGGAAATCCTTTTGGGCCTAGTAGAATTTGGTGCTACTCAGCAGCGTACTTCACCCATGAAGCAAGCTACACCACCTGTTTACCTAACTACTATTTTGTGACGGCATCTAGCCCAGGAAATCCTTTTGGGCCTAGTAGAATTTGGTGCTACTCAGCAGCGTACCCCACCCATGAAGCAAGCTACACCGCCTGTTTACCTAACTACTATTTTGTAATGACATCTAGCCCAGGAAATCCTTTTGGGCCTAGTAGAATTTAGTGCTACTCAGCAGCGTACCCCACCCATGAAGCAAGCTTCACCGCCTGTTTACCTAAATACTATTTTTTAATGGCATCTGGCCCAGGAAATCCTTTTGGGCCTAGTAGCAATTTCTGCTACTCAGTAGAGTACCCCACCCATGAAGCAAGCTACACCGCCTCTTTTCTTTCTCAATCTAAACCCTCGGCTCTGGGGTGTCCACTCTCCCTCCAGCTCCTCCTCCAGGTGGACTACATCGTGTTTTCACACTGTGGTGAATCTTTTGGGCCCAGGCATAAGAAGTCGTCGAGGTAATGGATAATATATGCCGCCTTACAAACGTCCATGACGTCACACTCGAGCAAGCAACTAAACGCCTCAAATAGTGAGCAGGATATAGAGCACCCCATGGGCAAACAGCGATCTAAATAGTATGCTCCTTCACAGAAGCAGCCCAATGGGAGGACACTATTCGGAGGCACAGGTAGTAACCGGAACACCCCCTCAATGTCTGTTTTGGCCATTAGGGTGCCCCCTACCAACTTCTTCTTGGTGATTTTAGAAGGGCATGACATGCCTATATCTGTGTCTCCTCCTCCTTTTACTCCTCCACCTCTTTTCTTTTCGCATGACTATATGTAGTTGTGACTTTTCCATGTGTTTGTTGTGCCTTCTGAGCAGTTTGTCAGCTTTTGAACACCTTTTAAGGTGTTTTCTATGTGTTTTCTATGTGTTTGTATGTGTTTGTGTTTGCCTGCCATTGGTTTCAATGGGGTTCGACGGTGTTCGTCGAACGTTCGACGAACATTTCATCGAACACGTCCCAGTTCGACGAACCGAACCGAACCCGAACACTAGGGAGGTGGTTCAACACTAATTGTTACTACAGTATGTGGTGATGTATAACTGCATGCAGTCATATGGGAGCATTATTACTACAAAGAAGCACAGAGAAAACATTATTAGTGTATAAGGGTACAGAGGTGGCAGTGTTATTGTGTGGGACACCAAAGGAGGATCCTGTCTAGAACAATGGTTATAGGACTATATGGTTTGTGTAGAAGTGGGAGAATGTGAGGCAGGTGCTGCAAAAACAGAAAGCCAAAGATTTCTGCATTTTGCAGTGAAGAGTTTTGAATGAAAGAATTGGTTACACCATTCTGGGTCTAATAAAAAAATAAATGGAAAATCAATGTCTATAATAATCTAAACTAAAGTGCCAAGTGTCAAGTGCCGACTAAAATGTAGAACAAAGCAGTTGAGACTCTAGTTGGCACTAGCATGCAAATCTCACAATGAAGACAGGAAGATACTGGAGGGAGCAGCATGAGAGGCAGTGTAGAATTATAGTCAGAGTGGAGAGAAAAAGTGAAGAGGGGGTAGCAAGAAGCAGGAGAAGTGTGGTGGTTTTAGTTCATGAATTGAGATGGTGTGGATATAATAAGTCATAAATGTTTATGATGTGTTATCACAATTCATAAAGGCGGACAGTGTGGAGGTTATAGTTCATCAGAGCAGACAGTGTGGAGATTACAGTTCATAAGGGGGACGGTGTAGAAGTCATTGTTAATAAGCACAGATGATGTGGGGGTTATAATTTATAAGGGTTTTGTGAAGGTCAGAGTTCATAAGGGCGAATGCTATAGCAGTTTTAGATCATAAAGGCGGGTGATGTGATAGTTAAAGATCAGAAGGGGTGATAAGAATAATCTTTATTTTTATATGGTGTTTATTAGTGTGAATGATGTGAAGGCAATATTTTACAGGAAAGGACAGTCTGGAGGATCTATACCACAAGAGGGATAGTGTGGGAGTCATATATTGTGCAGGGTGTACTGTAATGGGCAATTATTATTTAGCATGGGTGGATATTTTTTTTTCAAGAGCATTATAATGAACTTGTTATTTTAAGGTGCACCATGTTGTGATGTGCAGCAAACAAAACGGAGAAGAGGTAAGTTTACAGAGACAAGCTGTAAATTTTCAAAGTCATCATATAACATCTGTACTAAAATGATGAAAGGGATGAGAACTTCTCCAATCAGAAAAGATGTGACCTATTTTGTGGCGGGGTGTAAATGTTTGTTTGTTATACTGCCGGAATGATGGATGACTGTAGTGGTAATGGTTCTAGAGATGCATTCATGCTCTAATAGTAGTTCTGGTGCTGTGTTCCTGTACTCATGATGGTTTTGGTGATGCAATAATTTACTGATGGTTGTTTTGGTGATGTTTTCATGTACTGATAGTGATTCCTGTATTTTTGGTGGTTCTGGTGCTGTATTTCTGTTCAGATGGTGGTACTGATGCTGTATTTTTGTACTGATTTTGGTTGTGGTGCTGTATTGTTCCATATGAGACAGTGGTATTGCAGTAGATCAAATGTCTGCAATAGGAGGGCAATACCACATCAGATGAGATCGCCTCACATGCCTTGGAGATTTTATCATGCTCGGCAGCCAGCGTTCTCTCAGAACGTGTCTTCAGCGCTGCTACTGGTTTCCTGATGGATAAGCGCAGCTGACTGTCCCCTGAAAGTGTAGACCGTCTAAATTTACTTGAGATTAACAAAAATTCACCCAAATGGCAGTCTGTACAGACAAGATGATATTGCAGTTTTAGTGTGATGTATAAATGTCACATAATTGCACTCTGTGATATGTTTAGTGTGGAGTCTGTGCCTGCTGTAGCTGCTGCTGATGTTAACACAAATTTGTGGAAATGTGAACAGTAATGGTTGGTCTACATCTGCAGGGGTAGCTGAAGTGGAATACGTCCCGGTCTCAATTATACTATCTCTATTCTCGTGCCAGTTATTTCACTTCGGTGGAATCAGGCACTCATTTTTTAAAATGTGAACACTCCCGGTTGGGTGCCATCTGCTGTATTGGGTGTAGTTTAACTACCTGTCGGTCCCTATTATAATATTTCTACTGTGGTGAAATTGATGCCACTTCTGTGGTGTCTGCCAGTAATTTTTGGAAATGTGAACACTCCTTGTTGGGTGTCCATCTACTGTATTGGGTAAAATGGAAGAACTGTCAGTCCCTATTATACTATTTCTACTGTGGTAAAATTGATGCCACTTTGGTGGTGCCTGCATATAATTTTTGGAACTGTGAACACTCCTTGTTGGGTGTCCATCTGCTGTATTGGGTGAAATGGAAGAACTGTCAGTCCCTATTATACTATTTCTACTGTGGTAAAATTAATGCCACTTTGGTGGTGCCTACCAATAATTTTTTGAAATGTGAACATTCTTTGTTGGGTGTCCATCTGCGGTATTGGGTGTAGTGGAAGAACTGTCGGTCCCTATTATACTATTTCTAAACAACAAAAGAAAAATATCACTTCCGCACTGCGGAATGTTCATACTATTTCTAATGTGGTGAAACTGATGCCACTTTGGTGGTTGTAATGCTCTCATTTCATGTGAACACTCCTTGTTGGGTGTCCATCTGCTGTATTGAGTGTAGTGAAAGACCTGTCAGTCCCTATTATACTATTTCTACTGTGGTAAAATTTATGCCACTTTGTGTCTGTCAATAATTTTTGGAAACGTGAACACTCCTGGTTGGGTGTCCATCTGCTGTATTGATTGTAGTGGAAGACCTGTCGGTCCCTATTATAGTATTTATGCTGTGGTGAAATTGATGCAACTTTGGTAGTGTCTGCCAATAATTTTTGGAAATGTGAACACTCCTGGTTGTGTCTCCTTCATGCATGTTGCCTGTAGCAGTAGGCCTCCGAGACCGTCAAACTTCCACTTCCTTGGACTCAACTACCCGTGTTACTGTTATTAAATTTTTCTGACAATGGTAGTCTAGAAAACTTTGTGCCACCTGTGCGTGGCTCATCATAAAAGCAGGTAGAGGTTTTTCATGTGGTATCAGAGCTCTCAGCAAAGGGGTCGTACACCGATCCCTCACCCACCTACTCTTACTGTGACGTTCAAATGGAAGCTGTAAATGCTATTTTAGACTCTGATACATCATGCCTGGCTGATTGCTGCAGTGCCATGCTAAAATCTGTACCGTGGGTGACTTGAGGCCACTTTTCTGTTGCCTGTTCCTCATTTGATTTGTTTTGGCAGCATTTGGGGCCATTATAAGGTGTTTTGTATGTGTTTATTTTTGCCTCCCATTGACATGAATGGCATTTGGTAATGATCAATTAATATTACAAATTCTGCGAACATAATCCGAACTGAACAGTGAAATATTCCCTCACCTCTACTGCTGTCCATTGCCAGAGTTAGGCCTCAGTATGTATTGGTTGTCGTGGTTGCATACTGTAACTCTGTGTCTACGTAACCTCTTCATCTTCCTTCTCCTCCGCTGAGCTACTCAGCTGCATGCCTCTGGATTTACACCAAGTGTAACCTACTACCCTATCATCATCCTCTCTGTTCTCTCACTCCTCGCCCTGAGAGACAACCTCCTCACCTTCCTGCCTTGACAGCACAGTACAGTCCGCTGGTGCCTCAAATATCTGTGTCTTGTCACAAATGGATCACCTTCACTCAACGGGGTTATCGTCTGTTGATGACGGTTTGGTTTATGCTCGGAAAACCCTCCCTCTAGCCATTAATCAAAATGTAAAAAAAATTGGCAATGGGTGCAGATGATTTCCTCCTCTTGACTCTGATAATCTTTTGAGTACACTTACTACGCCCTTGGCATACAATGTGTGAAGACATCTGCAGACATGTGTTTCCCAACAGTTAATTGGGCGCTTGAAGAGTTGTGATGTGGAGGAAAAAGGTTAATTGGGGTGCCACCACTGAGGACTATACTGTGTGTGATGAAAAGGTGGAGGAAGAGGAGCAGAGGCCACTTAATGCAGTGCTTTCCTTCTACTGGAGCACATTTTCTTTCTGGCCCTCATCTACAAAGCGTACCATTGCACGGCTACCAAAGAAAGCAAGCGGAGTTGCCCATCCTGTTACAGAAGTTGTAAAAATGCTGTGCAAATTCTGACTGCAGCAAAACAAACCAGCTTATCATCCTTCATACCATACCTGTCTCACAACCCTAAACAGCTATTCGGTACTTTCAATTCTTTCCTGCATCCACCAGTTCCCCCTCTCTCTCCTTTCATCTCAGCTGAATACTTTGCCTCACCACCTGTGAACTTGATGCAATAATGTCCCACCTCATTCCAAACTTTATCACAGTCTTCATCACAAGCATAACCCACCTCTTCAACCTGACACTAACAACTGGTGTCTTCCATCCTGACTAAAGTCACGAACAACCTACTAACCACCAAATGAAAGTGACGTGAGTTTGTCCTCCTCCTTCTTCTAGACCTGACATCTGTCTTTGACACAGTAGACCATTCCCTTTTACTATAGACTTTCTGATCTGTTGACATTACATTGGCCCTTTGTTGGATCTCTTCTTTCCTAACAGACAGGACATTCGGTGTCTCCCACTCACACACCACCTCCTCATCTCGCACCATATGTGTCAGTGTCCACCAAGGTTCAGTTGTAGGATAGGGAACTATGCTTAGAGGGCGCATGTGCGTACTCCCTCTTAAAAGGACTGCCCGCATCAACCTAAGGTTTTTCCCAATCTATAGCTGAGCAACACCTTCTATTTAAGGCTTCTCCAATATGGAGGTGCCTGAGCTACCTTGTCAGTATGCCTTGAAGGCTTGCTAGTTGTCAGTTACTCCAGGTCTGCCTGTATGCTTGTCTACCCTGTTTCTTCTGCTCTTGTCCCTCTGTGCCCATCTGCTCGTACCTGTCTGTTCTTTTCTGTCCATCAGCCGGTCCAGATCGCACCAGCCAGTGCCCATCTGTCTAACACCCAGTCCAGCCTACACCTGCCAGTGCTTTTCTGTTCTTCAGCTGGTCACTTCTGCACCTGTGGTTCCAGAGTCCCTACAGTGCCTGCCTGCATTTTTCATCCCTCCTTTGGGTCATAGAAGCTTACCCGCTGTAGGGGATCAGCTGCCATATTCATTAGGTCATCCATGGGGTAGCACCTGGTGCCACCTCTTTGTACCTCCTTGAGTTGCAGTTTTTTCCTGCTGCCACTGGTCTGAGTAGGGATTTGATAGGCCACCTAGTCCCCCCTTCCAGGCTTTCAGAGGGATACAGAACAGTGATTCCACCACCTTGCTCCTTACAGTCTCCATCTGCTGGGTTGGCTGTAGTGGAAGAGATGTTGGTCTCCGCTATACTAATTCTACTTTATCGCAATTGATGCCACTTTCTTGGTGTCTGCCACTAATTTTTGTAAATGCGTAGACTCCTGGTCGCATCTCCTTCATGAATGTTGCCTGTAGCAGTAGGCCTCCATGACCGTCAGGCCTCCACTTCCTTGGACTCAACTTCCTGTGTTACTATCCTTAAATTTTTCATACAATGGTAGTCTACAAAACTGATATTTGTGCCACCTGAGTGTGGCTCAGCATGAAAGCGGGTAGAGGTGTTGCATGTGGTATCAGGGTTCCCAGCAAGAGGCCTACTCTGATCCTTCATCTACCTCGTCTTACTGTGAAATTAAATTGAAAGCTGTAAATGCTGTCCCAGACCCTGATACCTCATGCTTGACTTATTGCTGCAGTGTCATGCTACAATTAATACTGTGGGTGAATGGAGGCTACTTTCCTGTTGTCTGCCCCTAATTTAATGCATTTTGGCAGTATTTGGGGCCATTAGAAGGTGTTGTGCATTCGTTTGTTTTTGCCTCCCATTGACATGAATGGCATTCGATTATGTTCGGCAAATATTCGATGAATTAATCGTCGAATATTACAAATTTGACAAACGTAATCCGAACCGAACATTGAAATATTCGCTCATCACTACTCATCAGTGCAAAGTATGAAAACTGATTTGGCTAGGTGAGAGGCTCTGGACTGGGGTCTAAGGGGTAAGGTTTTTTCCAGGGGTAACTTTTTTCCAGGATCCAAGAAGTAACGATACTTCTTGGATCCCAGTCAGACGCCTCTCACACAGCCAAACCAGATCTCACACTTTGCACCGATGAGGGGCAGTACCCAGAAACACAGTGTCTGCAAATAGAGATTCTGGTTTTGGCTGAGTCATGTGACAAGGCTCGTGAAAGAGTCGACATTAACTTTTAGGATTGGTACTTCCAATAGGTGGCACCAGAGTTCTAATCCTCTTCTTCTCTGAAGAGAAAATTTGCATACTTTTTTCCAAAAATTCTATAGTTTTTGAAGAATTTTTTATAATGCATAGGCTTACCAAGTGTGAAAAACTGTTTTCTACTAACCTAACAATACTTCCTGAAAGTTCAAAATTTTGATTTCAGCAGCAGGACAACCTGAGATTAGCATTTTGAGGGTATATTTTAAGAAAATGGGATTTATTTCAGAACTCAACCTAGGTTGTGCCATGTTAACAGTCTAGCCTGCATTTAGCGGTGGGGGGGGGGGGGAATTCTGGTTCATTATGTTGATTCCATTCATATGCAATCATTGGTACATGCTATAGTTAGCTCCTGTCACCAGTATATGATTTAATTCTCACAGTAAAATCAGATGTTTTTCTGCCCGATTTTGGTCTCAACCAATAATTAAGAATTTCAACCCTTTGCAAGTAAGTATTTATACCTAATGCTACATTTTTGAAACATGTAATTATACTCAGTAATACACCTCTAAACCTTTATTGATCACACTAAACGATGTGATCAATAAATTACATGATTCGAACCAACAAGGCCTGTCATTTACTTATAGTGTCAGGAAAATAGAATCTAATTCCCTAAATAGTAGCACAATAAGAGAATACAAATACTAAACTGGCAGAATTCTCACAAATGCTGTCTATTTGTTTGTTATGTTTTTTAGGGACCACATGTTAGGGCTAGCGGAATGCACCAAATAATATGACAGATAGAGTAAGGTGTGTTCGCAGCCCGGGGTCCACCGTGCAGAGATGGAACCTGCTGCCAAGTAATGACGGACTATATGGCAGTACAATGTGAATACACACACGGGTTAACCTCACTTTGTGTGAAGGAAGCGAACCCTGTTGCGTCACAGGGCCGCAGTACTGAACCAAGAGCGCAAGCAAGGAGTCTCAGAACTCAATCCCAAGACACAGGATTTGAGTACATGGACCTCATGCGCTCGACACCGCTACTGGGGTGTCAGAGTGACAGAAATAGAAGCACAAGAGTGCATGCAGTGCCGCACTGGCGAACGCCACTAACCACCCAGGCATGGGTCAGGAAAGCACTGTGAAAGAGCACGGAGCCGCACTGGCGGTCACAGCAATAAGACGCTGTATTGTGTGTTTACATGCTGATGGCTAAGTCGGGCGCTAGATAGCAATCCTTCATTCACGAGCAGTCAACAACACTAGGAATGGGAATGATTTAGGAGCTTTCATCCATCGACATCCATCCATCAACACACACACATTATCAAGTCTATACTAGCGCATGGTCGTGCGGTCATGTGCAGCTTATATAGTTGCAGCACGTTCAGGACCTTCCAATAAAGGACCAATGGGAAGCTGCTACCGAAGTTTTGAACTTTCATGACCTTCCTGGAGGACCAATGGGATGTGCTGCAGTACCTGAGCATGTGACCCTCGATCTCCAACGGGAGATCTTGCCCTGGGCATGCTCAGAAAGAGAAAAGCAGGACTTAGTCCCAAAAGCATCTGCTCGCCGATGCCCAACACTGACTTCAATGGCAGAAGCAGGAAAAGCAGCAGTAACTCTTTGTACAGAGTGGGACTGAGCAAAACGCTGGGACCGATGTCTCCGCTGAGCAGACTCCACTGCGGCTGGAGAATAATGGGAGACCGCAGCGGAGATGGCTCGAGATTCCCCCCTTCCTTGGACCTCGCTACGTTCGAAGGCAGCAATGAGCTGTTGAGCTCGAATGTTTTCAGCAGGCTCCCAGAACCTGTCCTCTGGGCCATAACCCTTCCAATCCACCAAATAGAACTCTTTGCCACGTACCACCTTGCACCCCAAAATAGCGTTCACCTCGTAATCGTCTGTAGATGAACCCGATGTCCCGGCAGATGACTCGGAAAACCGGGACATGTATACGGGTTTCAAGAGGGACACATGAAAGGTGTGGGTGATACCCAAGCGTGGAGGAAGGGCCAGACGGTAGACCACAGGGTTTACCTATTCGAGGACCTTGAAGGGACCCAAGTAGCGAGATGCAAACTTAGTGGACTCAACACGCAGCCTGATGTTACGGGCGGAGAGCCACACTAAGTCGCCAGGAGCAAAAGTCGGAGCGGGGCACCGATGAGCATCGGCCGAGGACCTCATTCTCTCCTTGGAGGCCCGAATGGCATCCTGAGTGCGGTCCCAAATGTCCCGTGTCTCCACAGCCCAGTCTGCCACCCTGGAGTCAGCGGAAGACACAGGCATGGGAACAGGAACACACGGATGCTGGCCGCAATTAAGGAGGAATGGAGTCTGACCGGTGGAGTCGGCTACGGCTAAACTCTGCCCACGGTAGCAAGGATGCCCAGTCATCCTGCGTGGCAGAAACAAAATGTCATAAATATGTGACCAAGGTCTGGTTGGCCCTCTCTGCCAACCCATTCGTCTCTGGATGATATGCCGAAGAGAGATTCAACTCAATACTGAGTAGACGACAAAGCTCTCTCCAGAATCGAGACGCAAACTGGGGACCCCAGTAACTAACAATTTTGTCTGGTATACCGTGTAGGCGAAAGATATGTTTGATGAACAAGACAGCCAAAGCCCGTGCAGAAGGTAGCCGTGGAAGAGGCACCAAGTGCAGCATTTTGGAAAAAAATGGTCGGTGATCACCCAGATAATGGTGCAGTTGCGAGACTTGGGTAAGCCCACCACAAAGTCCATCCCGACCATCTCCCAGGGCCTGTCTGCCACCGGTAGAGGGTAAAGCATACCAGCTGGCCATTGCCGAGGGGACTTGTTCTTGGCGCAAGAGACACACGCCCGAACATATTCTGCGACATCACGAGCCATATGCGGCCACCAGTATGTTCTCGCCAGTAACTCAGATGTCCTTTTGGAATCAAAATCTCCACCCACCCTGGATGAGTGTGCCCAAGAGAGAACCTCCGGTCGCAAACTGGATGGTACAAAAGTCTTGCCCGGAGGCACAGACTCTAGCTAAACCGGAGCCACAGTTCTCAAGCTCTCGGTGGGGACAATAAGCGACGGAGCGAGAGAGAGCATCAACCCGAATGTTCTTCTCCCCAGAAAGAAAATGGAGGGTGAAATGAAACCGGGAGAAGAATAAGGACCATCTGGCCTGGCGAGAATTCAACTGCTGGGCTGTCTGCAGGTACACCAAATTTTTATGGTCTGTGAAGACTTGGAAGGGAAAACGAGCTCCCTCCAAGAAATGTCTCCACTCCGAGAAAGCCAACTTCATGGCTAGCAACTGCCTGTCCCCGATGGAATAATTCCTCTCTGCTGGTGAGAAGGTCTTAGAAAAGAAGAAGCAAGGATGCCTCCGACCTTGAGCATCCTTTTGGAAGAGGACTGCTCCAGCACCAACAGAAAAGGCATCCACCTCCATGATAAATGGCTTATCTATATTGGGGCGATGTAGGATGGGAGCGCTAGCGAAGTGTGACTTTATGGAGTTAATGGCCTTGGAGACCTCCTCAGACCACAATTTGGGATTTGCCCCCTTCTTGGTGAGGGCAACCAAGGGAGCTACCAAAGTTGAGAAGTGTGGAATGAACTGGTGATAATAATTAATGAACCCCGTAAAGCGCTGCACCGCTTTAAGAGAATGGGGTTCCTGCCAGTTTATCACAGCCTGTAGTTTGGCAGAATCCATAGCCAATCCCTGGGCAGAGATGATATAGCCTAGGAAAGGTAAGGACTCCTGCTCGAACATACACTTCTCCAACTTGGTATAGAGGTAGTTTGCCCCTTAGGAGGTCGAAAACTTTGCAAACATCTCTCCGGTGGGAGTCAATATCTGGAGAGTAGATGAGAATATCATCTAGATAGACTACGACCGAGGTGGAGAACCTATCCCGGAAGATGTCATTCACAAAGGCTTGGAAAACAGCTGGGGCATTACAGAGCCCGAAGGGCATCACCAGATATTCATAGTGCCCATCCCTGGTGTTAAAAGCCGTCTTCCATTCGTCCCCCTCACGGATGCGAATCAGGTTGTAAGCACTCCGCAGATCTAATTTAGTAAATACCCTTGCTCCCCGAAGCCTATCGAAGAGCTCAGATATCAAGGGCAAAGGATACTTATTCTTAACGATGATGGTGTTAAGACCCCTGTAGTCTATGCATGGACGCAATTCCCCATTCTTCTTCTGCACGAAGAAGAACCCTGCCCCAGCAGGTGACACTGACTTCCTAATGAATCCTCTTGCCAGGTTTTCCTGGATGTACTGTGACATTGCCTCCATCTCCGGGAGAGATAACGGATAGACTCGACCCTGGGGAGGCTCAGCACCTCCTGATGAGATGGCGACATGGACAGAGTAAAAGGGATGGTCTGGTGTGTTATCTGTGAGGGCAGTGTCGACTGTTATGATAAGGTAATTCAGTACCACAATGGACATAGAGGTCAGAGCACATACAGTGACCTGACAATAACCCAAAAACATAGAACGAGCTCTGAGACGTGGGAACTTTGCTGACCGCAATCCCTAATCCTCTCCAACCACACTAGAGGCAGCCGTGGATTGCGCCTGACGCTCCCTATGCAACTCGGCACAGCCTGAGAAACTAGCTAGCCTGAAGATAGAAAATAAGCCTACCTTGCCTCAGAGAAATACCCCAAAGGAAAAGGCAGCCCCCACATATAATGACTGTGAGTAAGATGAAACGACAAACGTAGAGATGAAATAGATTTAGCAAAGTGAGGCCCGACTTTCTGAACAGAGCGAGGATAGGAAAGGTAACTTTGCGGTCAACACAAAACCCTACAAAAACCACGCAAAGGGGGCAAAAAGACCCTCCGTACCGAACTAACGGCACGGAGGTACACCCTCTGCGTCCCAGAGCTTCCAGCAAGCAAGAAAAAAAAATAGACAAGCTGGACAGAAAAAAAACAGCAAACAAAATAGCAAAGCAGAACTTAGCTATGCAGAGCAGCAGGCCACAGGAACGATCCAGGAGGAAACAGGTCCAATACTAGAACATTGACTGGAAGCCAGGATCAAAGCACTAGGTGGAGTTAAATAGAGCAGCACCTAACGACTTCACCACACACCTGAGGAAGGAAACTCAGAAGCCGCAGTACCACTCTCCTCCACCAACGGAAGCTCACAGAGAGAATCAGCCGAAGTACCACTTGTGACCACAGGAGGGAGCTCTGCCACAGAATTCACAACAGTCGACCCATTCCCCACTCGCACCATTACTGGTTGAGCTAGCATAACCAGAGGTATTGCGTGACGTTGGGCGAAGGCAGAAGACATAAAATTGCCCTCCGCCCCAGAATCCACGCAGAGCTCTACCGAGTGGGAGAATGAGCCTATAATAATTGTCCCCTTAAAGGACAATTTGGAGGCCATTGTCGCCATGTCTAGTGTACCTCCACCTACTACCACTAGACGCTGACATTTCCTCGACCGCTGAGGACCTCTGGTTGCTAGATGTCCTGACTGCTGGCAAACATGACAAACCTTGAGTGCACAAGCGGTCCAGGACTTAGATCCTGCTCGTGACACTTCCCTGGCCTCATGTGACTCAGGAACCAGGACCGGAGATTCCAGAGGTTTGGCGAAGGTAGGAGCCAGCTGAAACCTCTGCCTACACTGGGCTCGCTCTAACCTCCGCTCGTTAAAACAGAGGTCAATTTGAGTAGAGTTATTAACTCCTCCAGTGTGGCAGGAATCTCCCTAGTGGCCAGAGCGTCCTTAATGTGATCAGCCAGGCCCCTCCAAAATATGGGGATAAGGGCTTTATCCGACCAATCCAGCTCAGAAGCTAAAGTGCGGAATTGGACGGCAAAATGACTGACCAAGGACTCACCCTGAGTTAATGCCAGCAGTTGGAGTGCAGTATCATGGGTGACTTGAGGTCCTAAAAAGACCTGTTTCAGAGTGCTCAGGAATAGCGGAGCACTCTGCACCACTTTTTATTTTTTCGCTGATGATGCTCTATAACGTTTTTTGCAGGACAAGATGATGTTTTCAGCGGTACCAAGTTTTTTTTATATCCCCCTCTTTGATCGCGTGTTATTCCACATTTTGTTTGGTGGTATGATAATAAAGCATTGTTTTTTGCCTTGCTTTTTTTTTAACGGTGTTCACTGAAGGGGTTAACTAGTGGTACAGTTTTATAGGTCGGGTCCTTACGGACGCGGCGATACTAAGTATGTGTACTTTTATTGTTTTTTATTTAGATAAAGAAATGTATTTATTGGAACAATGTTTTTTTTTTCTTTATTTAGGTTTTTTTTTTTTTACACTTGTAAATATTTTTTTTTACTTGTTTACATTGCCCCAGGGAGGGACATGACTATGCAGAGTCCACCACTCGTCTCTCCACGTCAGGGAGCACATTTGCTCCAGGTACTAATACCATTCACTCTCTCCTATATTGATCTGCATTGCGCTTGAAGCCCCATACTTGTCTCATAAAAACGGCACTATTTATCTACGGTCTGCTATTGAACATTACGTAACTGATGAAGGTCACCACAGACCGAAATGTTTTATTGGTCATACTACAATAAACCTTGCTGCAACATATACTTAAGTTGAGTGCTGGGTTTACTATCTTGCATCTATATGGTTTGGGAACCTAACCCTAGCACCTCCCTTTATTTCGTAGTTGTGCTCACGCTGTCTTTTCTATAATTGATTCATTGTCAGGCCATAGTTGGGCCACACCCCTTCAGGCAAAGCCCTGCTCACTCAAAAAGTTGCAGGAGCCTGCATGAAGGAAAAATGCCTAAATACACAAACATTTTGCTCAACTATGAAATTGACTATTGTTTTTGACATTTTAAAGTTTTAGACCATTATTCTGGTGTCAACAGCTTGATGAATTGAATGGCTAGATATTTATTTGCAATCGGTGGAAAAATTTGGAAAAATATACATACACTATAGCAGAATTACTGTAATCTTTGGGAGGCAGAATAAACAAATCAACAGCAGGGGAAGAATTAATTTTATCTTTTATGCCGTTCCTCATGCAGTATAAGTGATTAGATGGCTATATTCTAATGGATACCAGATTTAGATTTTTTTTATGTTTGCCTGCTGTCACACTAAAAATGCTTTATTTGTAAAACAGTTTTTTTACATCACCATATTTTGAGATCAATAATTTTTCCATATTTCATCCGACATAATCATGTGAGGGCTTTTTTTTGCGGGATGAGTTAATGTTATATTGGTACCACTTTTAGGTACATTAAGGTTTTCATCATTTTCTCTTGCAATTTTTTGGAGGCAGAATGAACATAAACCAACAATTCAGGAATAATTTCTTTTCGTGATGTTCTACGTGTGCTAAAATTGATGGAGTCATTTGGACTTGTTTTTGCTGGAGAAGATGACATTTTCAGCATTATCATTTTTATTTACTTTAGTCTTCTTGATTACATTTTAGTCCACATTTTGATCGGCAGTATGATGAAAAAGCATAGTTTTTGGGTACAATACATCTTTATCTCTAATTATTCTGTGTGTTTTTTTTTATTAATATTTTCAGATTTTTTATGTATTTTTTTTTCTTAGCCCCTTAGTCTTTGTCATTTCAAATCTCACACAAGCTTCGTAGACCATGTTCTCCACATGGTCTAACAATTCTGCTAGAGTCTGGTGACCCGGATATCATCATGATGACCTCGGGTAATCATGGCAATGATCGGGCTCCCGCGATGATGTTACAGGGGTGCCGATCGGAGGGCAGAAGGAGCTCACTCCCTCTTCCTGCCTTCTAAATGCTGTTATTGATACCGATCATAGCATCTAGGGGTTTAAACTGCCAGGAGCAGTGTGGGCACTTCTCCTGGCAGTGAGAGCCAGGTGTCGACCTTAATCTCCATGACGTAGCCAGTACGTCCAAATTTGGAAAGTCTTTCCCAACCATGAAGTACTGGGTATGTCCAATGTTGCAAAGGGGTTTATATAGTAAATATACTCCATAGCATTCTTGTTTTTTTATTCTTTTTAGTTAGTTTTTGGTGTTAGTGATATTTAGGGATGAGGGAAATGTATACAAAGTTAAACCAACCACAGCAAACACCATTAAAAATGTTGTTAAAAAAGCTTGAAATATCTTTAAGTGCTTTGAAATAAATGATAAAAGGGTGTATTAAAAGACATATTAGGAAGCATAGTGAAAACCATGTTTTCTGAAGGGACATATGCTTTTCTATATGCTTTCTGACAGCAAGGTCATTATAGCTGTACAACCCCTAAAAACAGATCCAGAATAAGCTTACATAATAGCAACAAATTATTTCCACATAACCTCACACTTTCTGATTTTGTTTCTACTACTCTTTAAGTGGTGATACAGTCATACAGCAGGATTATGAATAATGTAAAAATGACCTCACTGGTTATGTTACAGGTAGATTGTTTTCACAAGTAACTAGCTCATTGATAATCTTGGCCAGTTACACTGCTTATTTAATACTACTGACCAAATATGTGTTTTTCCAACTCAACCACCCAGATAGCATATATTAAAAGTAGCACTACTTTCTGCAGTTATTAAATGCTTCATAGAATTATAGAATGTTAAAGTTAGAAGGGACCTCGAGGCTCACCGTGACCAACTCAATGCAGTGCAGGATTCAGTAAAGCATCTCAGACAATATGGCCAGCCTCTGTTTAAAAACTTCCATTGAAGGAGAACTCATCAATAGTGATGAGTGAGTGTGCTTGTTACTCGAGTTTTCCGAGCATTCTCGGGTGTTCGAGTATCTTGAGCATGCTCGTAGATTATGTGGGTGTCCTCACAGCTGCATGATTTGCAGCTGTTAGACAATCTGAGCACATACAGGGATTGCCTGTTTGTTAGGGAATCCCCACACGTATCCAGGCTGTTGAGCAGCCCCAAATCATGCAGCTGCAGGACTCAAACATAATATACGAGCAGGCCCAAGATACTCAGAGAACACCTGAGCATGCTCGTAAAACATGAGTAATGAGCAAACTCGCTCATCACTAATAATCACCTCTCATGGCAGCCTTTTCCAATGATTGATCACCCTCTCTGTCAAAGTTTTTTCTAATATCTAATCTGTATCTTCTTTCTTTCAGCTTCCTTCCATTGCTTCTCGTGATTCCATGTGCAAATGAGATGTCCCTCTACACTGTGACATCCCTTCAAATATTTGTAGAGAGCTATTAAGTCTCCTCTTAGCCTTGTTTTTTGCAAGATAAACATCCTAGATCCTTTAACCATTCCTCGCAGGACAAACTTTGCAGTCCGCTCACCATCCTGGTAGCTCTCCTCTGAATTTCCTCCAGTTTTTCAATGTCTTTTTTAAAATGTGGTGCCCAGAGATGGGCAGAGTATTCCAGATGAGGCCTGACCAAGGAGGAGTAGAGGGGGATAATTACTTCACGTGATCTAGTAGCATGGTGCTGCAGTGGTTAGCATTGCAGCGCTGGGGTACTGGGTTCAAGTCCCACCAAGGACAACATCTGCAAAGAGTTAGTATGTTCTCTCCGTGTTTGCGTGGGTTTCCTCCGGGCACTCTGGTTTCCTCCCACATTCAAAAAGACATACTGATAGGGAAATTAGATTGTGAGCCCCAACGGGGACAGCGATGATAATGTGTGCAAAACTGTAAAGCGCTGCAGAATATGTTAGCGCTATATAAAGATTATTATTTATTATTATCTAGACTCTATGCTACTCTTAATGCATTCTAGAACTGTGTTTGCCTTTTTTGCTGCTGCATCACACTGTTGACTCATGTAACGCCTGTGATCAATTAGTATACCCAAGTCTTTTTCACATGTGCTGTTACTTAGTTCTATTCCTTCCATTCTGCATATGTAATTTTCGTTTTTCTTGCCCAGATGTAGAATCTTGCATTTCTCCCTGTTAAATAACATTCTATTAGTTGTGGCTCATTGTTAAAGCTTATCTATGTCCTTCTGAATCCTTTTTCTGTCTTTTCTAGTGCTAGCTAGAGATGAGCGAACCCTTTGAGTTTGGTTCAGTTTGGCGAACAATTAAATGTTTGCTAAGTTGTTTGACGAACGTAACCAATCGTTAAAAGCCATGCCTCACCTCCCGCACCTGATCAACTGTGGTGTGCCCCCAACAGCCGCGAGTGGAATCGCAATCCACCAACAGCTGTTAACATGTTAAATGCCGATGTTGACTTCAGAAAATGGCATTTTGCTGTACACGTCCTGAAATCACATCACAAACCACGCCCATTGGCGGCCCTGTCACATGACCGCAAGGCACCAATGGGTTGGTATGGCAACCAGGGGTCTGCTGGAGACCCCTGTGGTTGTCATTGTCCACAGTTGTCAGCTTTGCCTGGCTGGTTATCAAAATTACAGGGAAACGCAAAGCAATTTTTTTGGGGTCCCCCATTTTAATAGCAATAAAGGCTAAGTTTACAGCTGTGAGCTGATATTAATTGCCTGGGAACCTTTATGAATATTGTCTCTTTCCCAGAATATTAACATCAGCCCCCTGCTTTCCCTCAGCTGTTTATGAAAATTACAGGGGACTCCACTTCATTTATTTTCATTTATATTGCTATTTATTTACTAGTAGAGTAAAATACACACCTAAGGTATCCTTACTAGTGATGTGCGAACAAGCTCGCCACTACTCGTTACTCCCCCGAGTATCACTATGCTCGGTGTACTCGGCAAGCATCGAGCATTTCCGGGATTACTCGGTGGGAACTGGTGTCTCCACCCAGTATTTTTAGCTGACTTTAGAGACCCAATCATGCTGCAGGGATTGTCTGCCAGGCCATGCTCACCGCATTCAGCTCCGGATTCAGCGAGTGTAGGGAGAGCTGCTGCTGAGATAGAGTCAGAATCGTGCTTTTAAGAGTTAGTATAGGTCTGCAACTGTGCAGTCCACAAGTCCTGAGAAACGAATAGTCCTTTTTAGGGCTTATTTGTGGGTCCCAAGACTTCAGTGCTAGGTGGGCAGGGCACAGCATATCCACATCAGTGCAAGGCCTGCAGACACTGTATGCGCGTACATAGCTCCCACTGCATCCCTCCCAAAGCTCCATAACTGTCTGCTGCTATTTATTTAATATATACCTAGCTGCAGTTTTCTTTTTTTTTCTCCAAAACTTCGCCAACCCCCCAAAAATGTATACAGTCTGTTATGTCAGTCTGAGGTCTGGTGTATCTGTTTAAATATCATAGTTTGTCAGGCATGCGTAGCATAGTTCTGTGTGCTAGCCATGTGCCACTGTTTTTTTTGTATAAATTCACCCAAAAGCCAAAAAAAATTTAATACAGTCTGTTATGTCAGGCTGAGGGCTGGTTTTTCTGTTTTTGAAAAATCATATTTCCGCAGGCATATGGGTCATAGTTCTGTCTGCTAGCCTTGTTCCACTCTTTTTATTTTATTTTAAAAATTCTACAAAACCCCCCAAAATTTAGTACAGTCTGTTATGTCAGGCTGAGGCCAGTTGTATCTGTGTTGGAAAAATCGTAGCTTGACAGGCATAAGTTTCATAGTTCTGTCTGCCAGCCTTGTTTTTTTTATTTTAAAAATTCTACAAAACCATAAAAAAAGTTAATACAATTTGTTATGTCAGGTTGAAGCGTGTTGTATCTGCGTTCTAAAAATCGTAACTTGACAGGCATGATTTTCATAGTTCTGCCTGCTAGCCTTTTTCCACTCTTTTTTTTATTTTAAAAATTCTAAAAAAAAACTAAATAAAGTTCATACAGTCTATTATGTCAGGCTGAGGGCTCTTGTATCTGTGGTGGAAAAATCCTAACTTTACAGGCATAAGTTTCATAGTTCTGTCTGCTAGCCTTGTCACACTTTTTTTTATTTTAAAAAATTCTACAAAAACCTAAAAAAAATTCATACTGTCTGTTATGTCGGGCTGAGGCCTGTTGTATCTGTGATGGAAAAATCGTACCTTCGCAGGCAAAAGTTTCATAGTTCTGTCTGCTAGCCTTCTTCTTTTTTTTGTATTTTAAAAATTCTACAAAACCATAAAAAAGTTAAAACAGTTTGTTATGTGAGTCTGAGGCCAGGTGTATCTGTGTTGGAAAAATTGTAGCTTGACAGGCATAAGTTTCATAATTCTGTCTGCTAGCCTTGTTCCACTCTTTTTTAAAAAAAAATTCTACAAAACCCTAAAAAAAGTTCATACAGTCTGTTATGTCAGGCTGAGGCCTATTGTATCTGTGGTGGAAAAATTGTAGCTTGACGGGCATACATTTCATAGTTCTGTCTGCTAGCCTTTTTCTTTTTTTATTTTAAAAATTCAGCAAAAACAAAAAAAAGTTAACCCTGCTGTTGTCTTCAGTCAAAAATGACCGACCTTGAACATCAATATTCTTTAAAATATTCAAGATGCGGCTCTGAAACCCGTGGCCGACCGACCCATCCTCATTTAAGTCAATCAACCACAAGTTTTAGAACCGCATCTTGAACACCCCCAAAAATACCAAAGTTCAAAATCGGTCTCCCCAGACAGAAGACAACAGCAGGGTTAATACAGTTTGTTATCTCAGATTGAGGCCTGTTGTATCTGTTGTGGAAAAATCGTAACTTGACAGGCATAATTTTCATAATTCTGTCTGCTAGCCTTGTTTCACTCTTTTTTTATTTTAAAAATTCTACAAAACCCTAAAAAAAAGTTCAGACAGTCTATTATGTCAGGCTGAGGCCTTTTGTATCTGTGGTGGAAAAATTGTAGCTTGATGGGCATAAGTTTCAACATTCTGTCTGCTAGTCTTGTTCTTTTTATTTTATTTTAAAAATTCTACAAAGCCATAAAAAAAGTTAATAGTTTGTTATGTCAGATTGAGGCCTGTTGTATCTGTTGTGGAAAAATCGTAACTTGACAGGCATAATTTTCATAGTTCTGTCTGCTAGCCTTGTTTCACTCTTTTTTTATTTTAAAAATTCTACAAAACCCTAAAAAAAAGTTCAGACAGTCTGTTATGTCAGGCTGAGGCCTTTTGTATCTGTGGTGGAAAAATTGTAGCTTGACGGGCATAAGTTTCATAGTTCTGTCTGCTAGCCTTGTTCTTTTTATTTTATTTTAAAAATTCTACAAAGCCATAAAAAAAATTAATGCAGTCTGTTATGTCAGGCTGAGGCCTGTTGTATCTGTGGTGGAAAAATCATAGCTTTGCAGGCATAAGTTTCATAGTTCTGTCTACTAGCCTTGTTCCACTATTTTTTTTCTTTTAAAAACCCTAAAAAATGTTTTAATACATTCTGTTATGTCAGGCTGAGGCCAGGTGTTTGTGTTTGAAAAATCATAGCTTTGCAGGCATACTGATCAGATATAATTTAGCTCCAAATAAATACATTTGTGTTGAGCTTTTGAAATAGTGCAGTAGACCATTTAAAATGGGCAAGGGGCAAGGGATGGGGAAGTGGACATGATGCTGATGGTGCATGCAGAGGACGAGGCCGTGGCCAAGGTGAAAGTGGGCCACAACAAAGACCCACATCTTCTAGCTCGACCTTCCTGTCCCAGTTTCTAGGGGATGGCAGCACACCACTATTGAAGCCAGAGCAGTGTGAAACGGTTATCGGTTGGATAGTGGATAATGGTTCCAGTCACTTAGCCACCACCATCACCATGTCTTCGACACGGTCAAGTCTGAGTAGCTGTGAGTGTGGCCCGGATATTCCTCACCCTGATCCTTCTTCCTTCCACCATGCCGAGTGCCCTGAGATAACTGATCCCACACTTGGACACTCTGAAGAGCTGTTCAGTTTTCCATTTCAAGATTCCGGACTCTCGGCTGGTCAACTAGAAGTGGGGGCAGGTGAGATTGCATGTAGTGATGCCCAAAGCTTTGACCAGCCCGGGTCACACAAAGGCGATGGTGGGAAAGTGTCACAAGAGGTGGACGATGATGAGACACAATTGCCAGAAAGTCAGGAGAAAGAGCAGGGTGCGGATGTGGAAGACGAGGTGGTGGATGACATAGTGACTGATCCAAAGTGGCAGAAGGACATGCAGAGCAAGAACAGCAACACACATGGGGAAGAGGCATACAGTAGGTGTGCATCCGTTCCCCATAACACCAACTTGAGGGACGTTGCCATTCCAACTGTTAGATATTCCAGAGTCTAGTTATTTTTTAAAGACTCAGCTGATAACCCCAAACAGGCCATTTGCAGAACCTGTCATGCCCACATCAGCAGGTGCAGCAAAACTACCAGCCTGACTACCACCAGCATGATCAGGCACATGGCAGCAAAGCACCCAACTTTGTGGGCCGAACCCCACACTTCAGGAACACTGTCTGCAGGTGACACCACTGCTTCTTCCACCGTTTTGCATAGAAGCCAATTCCCAGTCCTCCAAACATGTGAAGATGCCTCTAGCCCTGCACCTGTTGTTGCCCACAGTCCAGCAGCACCATCATCAAGCCTGTCCACGTCCTTGTCCCAGCACAGCCTTCAGTTGTCTATACCCCAGTCATTGGAACGCAAGCGTAAATACCCAGCCAACACACCACCGGCCACAGTCCTAAATTCTAACATTTCTGTTCTGCTTGCGCTCGAATTGTTGCCTTTTAGGCTCGATGAGATGGAAGCTTTCCGCAACCTGATGGTGGCGGCCGTCCCAAGGTACTCGGTCCCCAGTCGCCACTATTTCTCCCAGTGTGCCATACCGGCATTACACCAGCATGTGTCCCACAACATTACCCGTGCCCTCAACAATTCTGCTACAGGGATAGTCCACCTAACCACAGACACATGGACAAGTGCTTGTGGGCAGGGATGGTACATCTCACTGACGGCACACTGGGTTAACACAGTGGAAGCTGGACCCAGTCGCATCTTGGGATGAAACACATCCTCCCCATGCCGAGGATTGCGAGCCCTATGTCAATCAGGATTGCCCCCACAGTGTAAAGCTCCTGCATCTCCTCCTCCTCTTTAGCCCCCATCTCTGAAATCAACACATCAATCAGAAGCTGGAAGCACTGCAGCACTGCCTCTGCCAAGCGGCAACAGGCTGTGCTGAAGCTAATCTGCATAGGTGACAAACCGCACAATGAAGAAGAGTTGTGGACAGCGCTGAAAGAGCAGTTAGACATTTGGATGACACCGCTGAACCTACAGCCAGGCATGGTCGTGTGTGTCAATGGCCGGAACCTGGTGATGGCTCTGAGGCAAGGTAGCCTCATCCACATACCTTGCTTGGCCCATGTGCTTAACCTCATGGTTCAACGTTTTCTGAAAAGCTACCTGACCTGCTGGATCTACTAGTGAAAGTACGTCATCTGTCTGCCCATTTTAGAAAGTCAGCTACAGCTTCAGCCGCCCTTGCTGTGTTTCAGCAGTGTTTGCAGCTTCCGGCTCACCGACTGGTGTGTGATGTCCCCACGCCCTGGAACTCTATGCTGCATATGTTGGAAAGGATTTGTGAGCTGAAGAGGGCAGTTGTTGATTATCAACATCAACAAGGCCATCAATATTCAGTTCAGACTCCATGGCACTTGAAAAGAAAGAGAAACAGCTGCTATGAACTCAGGTGATCTTACTGTTCTTATAGACAATTAAAAAATTAATTTAAAAAAACACATGGGGTCCCCCATTATTTTCATAATCAGTAAAGGGGGAGCTGACAGCTGAGGGCTGATGTTAATATTCTGGGAATGAGACAATATTCATAAAAGTTCCCAGGTGATTAATATCAGCTCACAGCTATATACATAGCCGTTCCTGGTTATTAAAATGGGGGACCCCCACAAAAAATGATGTATTGTCCCCCCTATATTTAATAACCAGAAAGGTTAAGCAGATTGCTGCGTGTTGATATTAATAGTATAGGAAAGGGCCATAGATATTGGCCACTCCCAGACTAAAACTATCACCTCTCAGCTGCCCATGGTGCATCCATAAGATGAGCCAATTCTGGCACTTAGCCTCACTCTTCCAACTTGTCCTGGTGTGGTGGCACGTGGGGTGATAGTTGGGGGTAGTTGACGTCAGGTGACATCAAGCCTAGAGGTTAGTAATGGAGATGCCCCCATTACTAAACTCCATTGTCATGTTGTGTCAAAAACATTTAGTATAAAGTCCTTTAATTGAAAGAATGAGACAGACTCCTTTAATGAATCTAAATTAAACCATACTTACATAATCACCCATTCCACAGAAGCCATGGTCTCCTGTAACAGAATTAAAATAATAAACAACAATATTCCTCACATGTCCGCAGAGAATATAATAATCCATTTGTCCCATGATGGGTTTAGTTCTGCTTCATTTAGATAGCAGGCTGCATTGTTACATGATGCTACTGTGCAGTCAACCATCCTGCAGAGACACTGAACATCATGTGCTACCGCTGCTCAGTGTCTAATGGTGACTGACGATTGTGGTGCCATCAGAATATCTCTAGAAGTTCACAGCCAATGAATTCAGCTCAACTCACTAACGTCAGTTCGATTGCCATTACAACTTTTCCCACAGAGCTCGCTGGGCAAAGTGCCAGAATTTGCGCATCTAATAGATGTGTCTTTTCTGAGGTGGCTGTGGGCTGCTATTTTTAGGCTGGGGGGCAATATCCTTTCCAGCCTCGGAATAACAGCCCTAATCTGTCTGTATTAGCTTGGCTGGTTGTCAAAAATGAGGGGAATCCATTAAGTTTTTTTAAAAGATTTAATTAAATAATTAAAACATAAGGCGTGGGGAGTTGGGACCCCTCTATTCTTGATAACCAGCCTTGCTGAAGCTGACCGATGAGGGTTGCAGCCCACAGCAGTCATTTTGCCTGGCTGGTTATCAAAAATACAGGGGGAACTCATGTCATTTTTTTATTATTATTATTATTATTATTATTTATAGCACAATTGATGGGTGAAGAATACTCCCATGAGCCGCCGCTTGCCCTAGCTGTTAACAGTAGAATCCAACTCACAAAATTGTCTCCTGCTAGCGCTGATCGCAGGGTACTGTGACATAAGCTGTTTTCGGTTCTAGGATGTTTTGCACCCAGCAGTTTTCCCACAGCAATTCGCCCACAGCAGTTTGCCCCTGGGTACATTTGGCCCCAGCATTTGGCCCCCAGGATGTTTCACCCCTGCACATTTCACCCCCGCACATTTTGCCCCCAGCAGTTCACCCCCAGCAGTTCACCCCTGGGTAGATTTTGCCCCCGTACATTTTGTCCCCAGCATTTGGCCCCCAGGATGTTTCACCCCCCCCCCACATTTCACCCCCGCACATGTCGACCCATCAGTTCGCCCCTGGGTACATTTTGCCCCTGCACATTTAGTCCCCAGCATTTGGCCCCCGGATGTTTCGCCACCGGCAGTTCACCCCCAGCAGTTCGCCCCTGGATATTTGTACTCTTGTGGTTCATGAATTCCTGTCCGTCATCAATGTTATGCCCCCAGCAGTTCACCCCCGGCAGTTGGCCCCGGATGTTTGTAGCCTTGTGTTTCATGAATTCCCATCCGTCATCAATGTTTCACCCCCAGGAGTTTGCCCCCAGCAGTTCGCCCCTGGATGTTTCACCCCCTAATGTTTCTCCTACAGCATTTTGTCCCGAGATGTGCTGCCATCTGATGTTTCGCACCTAACATAAGGCGTGGGGAGTGGGGACCCCTCTATTCTTGATAACCAGCCTTGCTGAAGTTGACCGCTGAGGGTTGCAGCCCACAGCAGTCATTTTGCCTGGCTGGTTATCAAAAATACAGGGGGAACTCATGTCATTTTTTTATTATTATTATTATTATTTATAGCACAATTGGTGGGTGAAGAATACTCCCATGAGCCGCCGCTTGCCCTAGCTGTTAACAGTAGAATCCAACTCTCAAAATTGTCTCCTGCTAGCGCTGATCGCAGGGTACTGTGACATAAGCTGTTTTCGGTTCTAGGATGTTTTGCACCCAGCAATTTTCCCACAGCAATTCGCCCACAGCAGTTTGCCCCTGGGTACATTTGGCCCCAGCATTTGGCCCCCAGGATGTTTCACCATTGCACATTTCACCCCCGCACATTTTGCCCCCAGCAGTTCACCCCCAGCAGTTCGCCCCTGGGTAGATTTTTCCCCCGTACATTTCGTCCCCAGCATTTGGCCCCCAGGATGTTTCACCCCCCCCACATTTCCCACCCCCACATGTCGACCCCCAGAAGTTCGCCCCTGGGTAGATTTTGCCCCCGTACATTTCGTCCCCAGCATTTGGCCCCCAGGATGTTTCACCCCCCCCCCCACATTTCACCCCCGCACATGTCGACCCATCAGTTCGCCCCTGGGTACATTTTGCCCCTGCACATTTAGTCCCCAGCATTTGGCCCCCGGATGTTTCGCCACCGGCAGTTCACCCCCAGCAGTTCGACCCTGGATGTTTGTACCCTTGTGGTTCATGAATTCCTGTCCGTCATCAATGTTATGCCCCCAGCAGTTCACCCCCGGCAGTTGGCCCCGGATGTTTGTAGCCTTGTGTTTCATGAATTCCCATCCGTCATCAATGTTTCACCCCCAGGAGTTTGCCCCCAGCAGTTCGCCCCTGGATGTTTCACCCCCTAATGTTTCTCCTACAGCATTTTGTCCCGAGATGTGTTGCCATCTGATGTTTCGCACCTAACATTTTGACCCCAAATGTTTCACCCTAAACTTTTTGGGGTCAACATGCAGGGATCAAAACATCTAGGGCTGAACATACCTGGGGGTAAAATATACAGGACCCCAATTGCTGGGGATTCCTGTGGCTTCCTTTTCAGGAGCTCACCCAGTGTCTCTTCTGGCTGGCCTTAAAGGAGTATTATCACCCTAGAACAAAAAAAACTGACATACTTATCTGTCGCAGCTGCAGCTCCTTGGGTCATGGAGTACAGCCTAACAGTTCCCTGTGATGTCTTCTCCTGCATCTGGCTGTCTTTTCATCTTCCCTGGATCACTGATCCATGAAGCATGATGAATGCCGCAGCAGTGAGGCCGAATGTCTCCAGGCCGCTCACTGACACGACATCGCTCCTGCCCCATTCATCAGTCAATCCTGGGGGCAGGATGTTTCTCCTGTCACCAAGACTTGTGGTGACCTCCAAATCCAGCATGGCCATCGCCAGCCCACACAGCCAGAAGAAGATCAGGCAAAGATGAGCAGAAGACCTCTAGGTAAGTACCAGGAGGGGAAGATCGGCAGCATGCTTACCGCAACATAATTGCTGAAGCATGCCGCCTTATTTTGATTTTATTGTTTGGCATGAGAATACCCCTTTAATGCAGGCTATGTATGAAAGCAGGGGGATTGTTGACTGACTACAGGGTTAATCCCACCAACCATCTCTGCAGAACTGAGATATTGGCTTTGCTGAACTAACCAGCTTCTACAGAACCTCTTTATCAGGTGTTCAGAAGGGGGGTTTGGGATTAGCTCTCACAGAACACTCTGCCAGTATACAAAAGAATGGAGAAGCAGATAAAAGTGGTATTCTCACTTCAGGATCCCTTTTTCTGTTGATGCCCATTCCTCAGATTAGGCCATTGATAGGGTCCAGTTGTATTCTGCATTGAACCAGCTGTTTATAAGCAACTTTCAGCACCAACGACAATGACAAGTGACTGGAAGCTGCAGCCATAGCTCTCCATGATTTCAGTGAGATCCAGGGAAGATGGACAGCGCCTGGTAAAGAGCTGATCCACCGTGACATGCCTTATACAGGGGCATGCACTGCTCTGTGCAGAGAAATTCATGTTCTGGATGGGACTTGGTTGTGTGCATCCGGTCTTTCAGCAACAAATGGCCCTTTGGGGAATTCCATTAAATTGGTGTGGCCCTTGGTGAATATTAGTTTGACAACCCTGATCTAACACAAGTGACCATCATTTTACTGTCATGTGGTAGTGGTACTACACTTAATGGCTTCTTTTTGTCATCCATTACATATCATACTGTATCTAGTGATGAACAAACCCGATCTGGAAAATTCAGGGTTCTTATCGAACATTATATATAAACTATCCGCGCTGGGTTCTCTAGTTTTATGGCCACTAAGTACCTCCGAAAGAAAAATGATGACTTGAAATTTTTTATTAATATTCCTCAAATGCTCATTGATCCTTACTTGCAAAGGTCGTTTAGTTTGACCTATATATAACTTGTTACAGGGGCATTTAATGGAATAAATAACCCCTGTAGTATTGCAAGATATAAAATCTTTTATTTGCCATTCCATGTTTTCGTTAATGAGCGAAAGTTGTTTTTTTGTTTTTAATAATTTGCACGATTTACACTTCATACTGGGATAGAACACATGACCTCTAGACATATGGGGATATTTATTTGCACCATTGACGTGTGGAACCGTAGGGGCTATTGTATTCCCCAAATTATTGGCCTTTCTGTAAATAAACAGAGGGTGCTCAGGAAGTTTATCCCCCATGATTTCATCTTCTTTAAGAATGTCCCAATGTCTTTTTACTATCTTCCTAAGAAGATGGGTATTGGCGTTATATTGTGTAATAATAGGGACTATTTCTAGAGGTGGCTGTTTATCACTTTTTTCTTTTATTTGAAGTAATTCTGATCTGGGTATCTCTTCCACTGCATTTTTCACCAGAGATAGGGAGCACGGAGAATAGCCTTTTTTGATAAATTTATTAGTGAGGAATTCTGCTTCTTGATTAAAATCATGAACTTGAGAGCAGTTTCTATGTGCCCTAATTAGCTGGCTCATGGCCGATTATTTGGAATTCACTACTTAGGTTAATACGATTAATCCCCAATCCCCACAGTTTTAAGTGTACCCTAAAACTCATTTGTTCAGACTGGCCTACCGCCTCAATGCATTAACCTAACGATCCCTGTGTGGCCTATTTATAAAACAAAAAAAAAAAAAGGTTCCTCGCATCATGTTCTCATACACTTTATGCAGTATTAGCCCTCTGTGTCTGTACTGCTACATACTTAGGCAGATAACTGGTTCATGCAGCTTTACATGAACACCTGAGCCTTACACTATGGCTGGTCCGAATAACTAAAGCAATTGTTATCATCCACCTCTCGTGTCTCCCCTTTTCCTCATAGTTTGTAAGCTTGAGAGCAGGGCCCTCACTCCTCCTGGTATCTGTATTGAACTTTATTCCTGTTATGCTGTAATGTCTATTGTCTGTACAATTCCCGTCTATAATTTGTAAAGCGCTGCGGAATATGTTGGCGCTATATAAATAAAAATTATTATTATTATTATTACATTCAATAGCCAGCTGGGAAGATGACAGCTGTCTAGCGAGATATAGTTGTTAGTATCCGTTGGTTTTGTGGAAAGTTTTGGTATGAATTTTCCCATCACTAATAAAAATATTGAGATCTAGAAAATTAATGCATTTGGTACTAGTGGTTCCAGAGAAATTTAAAAAATATGAATTTTTATTTAAATTAGTAATAAAATCTAGTAATAAATTTGGACCACCAGACCAGATAAAAACAATGTCGTCGATAAATCTTTGCCAGAGTACCAGGTTTGCACCAAGATGCCCCCCATCGTAGATGGTGTGGTGTTCTCATCTACCCACGTACAGATTGGCATAACTTGGCACAAACCTGGTACCCATAGCGGTACCCCACTGCTGGGCGTAGTCGCTTCATATTTAAAATAATAATCGGTCAGTATAAAATGCATACATTCTAAAATAAAAGAGACCTGTTCTTTTGGAAGACTTCCCTGTTGTTCCATAAAGAATTTTACCGCCTTACACCCTTTTTCGTGTTGAATGACGGTATACAAAGAGGTAATGTCCAATGTACCCATGATATAGTGCTCTTTCCATTCTATCTCATCCAAAATTCTCAAAATGTGTGTACTAACTTTCAGGTAAGATGGAAGTCTCGGAACCAGTTTTTGTAAATGACAGTCTACATATTTTGACATATTTGCAGTCAAGCAGCCTATACCTGATATAATAGGTCTCCCGGGGGGGTTGATTTGGTTTTTATGAATTTTGGGAAGATAATAGAAGTATGGTATCCTTGGATGCTCTGTATTGATGAAGGTGAACTCTTGTTTATTAAGGATACTTTGTTCCAGACCTCTTTTGGTTAAATCCCTCAATTCTTGGATATATCTATTTGTTGGGTCTCTTGGTAAGAGACTATAGGTCTGTTGGTCCCCAAGTAAGCGTAAGGATTCTCTAGCATAGTCTTCCGAATTTAGAACGACTATGCTTCCCCCTTTGTCGGATGGTCTAATTGTTATTGCCTTATTGGCTTGAATTTGCTTTAAAGCCTTACGTTCATTGTTTGTCAGTTTATTTCTAAAATTTGAGCACCTCTTATTGGAAATTTTTCTGATATCTCGTATAACGTTCTTTTGAAATGCTTCAAAGAGATTCAGAGTACTCTTGAACCGGATTAAAGTTAGATTTGACCCTTAATGAAGTGTGTACAAAGGGGTCCGACTGGAAAGGAGGAGGACTGGTAGCACTACTAGTTGTATCTTTAGTTTTTAGAAAGTGTTTCTTAATGGCTAGCTGTCTCATAAATAGTTTAATGCCAATGAAGGCCTGGAATTTGTCAAATTTCGTGTTTGAAGCATATTTCAGTCCTTTATTTAGTAGAGAGATTTCATTTTTCTCCAGTCTATGTTTACTTAGAATATTTTTTGTTATGGTTCCTCCTCCCCTTTGTCTAATTCTTTTTTGTTGTTCTGCTCCCTCTTTTCTTGCGTAAATTTCCCGCCCCTACAACCCCTTTTTCTACTTTTTTTTGGCCTAGTTGAAAAAAAGGGTGATTATCTCATTTATTTTTAGCTAAAGTTTGATCAGAAGACCGGGTGTGTATGTTTCATTTTATTGTTGTTTTTTTTAAAGTTTTTTTCGAATTTTTTCTAAAGGGAGTTCTCATCGGGGAATTACTTTCATTATTTTGGTGTAGGGTCTCCTGCCCACTAGCAGGAAACTCTTCCCCATTATCCAAAATTTGAAATCTATTTTGGAATGCTTGTGATGATATAGGTGTATATATGGATATATCATGAATTGATGGACAAGAGTCTGGTGACATAGTACTGATGTTAGGGATAACCTGTTGTTCCAGATTTTCTGACTCCTCAGTGGGATGTACTAAAAATCTGTTTTCAGATGTGAAGCTGTTCATTGTTTCATCTAGCGCTACAAATTGATTAATATTATTGTTATTTTTTCGATGTTGTTGTCGTTCATTCCCATGTTCCGTCTCAGAGCTGCAGTTGTAGCTAGTGTAATTCTGTATGGGTGATCTGGATGGAACTAGGTTAGGCCAATTTGGGATTAGGTCTCTATTAAACTCGGTGCGTTTTTTTCCAGAATTTCTCTTTCTTTTGATAAAATTCTCATCCTGATACTTTTTGATAACTTTAAGATATCAGGATGCTGTTCAAATGGTCTAATATCATCAAATAATTTGGAGATATTATTTTTGAGTGTGGTTAGATGTTGCCTTCGTTTCTCAATTATAAAAGAGACTGTTCTGATCGAGAAGTCATGAAACATAGTGTCCCATTCTTTTGCTGTTGTTGGATCTCCAATGTCCCCCGATATTGGTTTATACACTGTTAGACCTTTTGGGATACAATTAAATGACAAATATCTTTCCAGTGTAGCAATTTCCCAAAGGTCCCTCATTTCTTTAATTAGATGGTGTTCCAACTCTTTCAGGGATTCAATTGCTTTAGTAGCATCCTCCCTATTTTGTTTATTGGGGGTTTCCATTTTGGACTGGTGAAAAAACTTCTGTATCGTATGTATCCTTTTGTTTCTATCAGAAAAAAGATCTCTCATCATGGAGGCTTATCTGATGCCGCTCACTGGTGAGGGTGGTAAAAAAAAAATCTTAAAAAGGGGATAAAGTTAAGTACACCAGTAGCGCGTCAGAAGCTATGAATCCTGCAGCGGATACAAATACAATGTCACCCTTCTGAAAAACTGAGGAAATGCGGCTTCGGTGAAGTTTATTCTTCCGCTTAACCATGAGCGGGCTCCAAGGCAGTGCCTCGGCCGGCGACAAACAGCCCTGTGCTCGCCCACTACTAGCAGCAACTAAGGGCTGTTGTGCATCTCTCGGTTCTCTGCCTCTACAGGACCTTGCGTGACGTCATGGTCACGTGATTACTCACGTGACTTGCTACGGATAGCACGGTGGACCAAATTCCTACGCATTTCGGAATAGGATGTATTCCTTCATCAGGGATGGTCCGTCCTGGATGTTCTCCACCTATATAGCCCGCATTAATCATGTGTCCACAGGAATGGCAAATAAAAGATTTTATATCTTGCAATACTACAGGGGTTATTTATTCCATTAAATGCCCCTGTAACAAGTTATATATAGGTCGAACTAAATGACCTTTGCAAGTAAGGATCAATGAGCATTTTAGGAATATTAATAAAAAATTTCAAGGCCATCCGCTGTCAAAACACTTTTGCATTCACCATAACAGTACAATTGTGGGCACTTTAATTACAGGCCTCAAAGTCATTCAAAAAAGTTGGTGGAGAGGAAATTACATCCAGCAGATGTCCAGGGAGGAAACAAAAATGATATTTCAATTGGACACTCTAGCGCCTAAGGGCTTGAACAGTGAGATTGAATTATTCGCCTTTAATACATGATGTGGACACATGATTAATGCGGGCTATATAGGTGGAGAACATCCAGGACGGACCATTCCTGATGAAGGAATATATCCTATTCCGAAACGCGTAGGAAATTGGTCCACCGTGCTATTCGTAGCAAGTCACGTGAGTAATCATGTGACCGTGACATCACGCAAAGTCCTGCAGAGGCAGAGAACCGAGAGCTGCACAACAGCGCTTAGTCGCCGCTAGTAGTGGGCGAGCACAGGGCTGTTTGCCGCCGGCCGGGGCACTGCCTGGAGCCCGCTCACAGGAAAGTGGAAGAATAAACTCCACCAAAGCCGCATTTCCTCATTTTTTCACAAAGACCGACTAAAGAGAACTGTGGACATTATCGTTTTACACTGCACCAGGTAAATCTGAACTTATTATTCAACTGACTGTTAACATCGCTCAGAACTTTTGTTATTTGGGCAATGTTGTGCTTCATGGTGTAGCTATTTTTAAACAAGCAGAAACCTTTTTATAAACAAGGAATGTTTTAGAAACAAAGGATGTTGTTTTAAATATATTTTTTAACCCCTTAGCGACCGCCGATACGCCTTTTAACGGCGGCCGCTAAGGGTACTTAAACCACAGCGCCGTTAATTAAATGGTGGGCGCATGCGCAGTGCGCCCGCCATCTGTCTCCATCTGCTGGCCGGCAGGAGAACAGCAGTTGGGGCTAAAATTAGGGTTAGGGCTAGGGTTAGGGTTAGGGCTAGGGCTAGGGTTAGGGCTAGGGTTAGGGTTAGGGCTAGGGTTAGGGTTAGGGCTAGGGTTAGGGCTAGGGTTAGGGCTAGGGTTAGGGTTAGGGCTAGGGTTAGGGCTAGGGTTAGGGTTAGGGCTAGGGTTAGGGCTAGGGTTAGGGCTAGGGTAAGGGTTAGAGCTAGGGTTAGGGCTAGGGTTAGGGCTAGGGTTAGGGCTAGGGTTAGGGCTAGGGTTAGGGCTAGGGTTAGGGCTAAATTTAGGGTTAGGGTTGGGGCTAAATTTAGGGTTAGGGCTAAATTTAGGGTTAGGCTTCTTTCACACTTACGTCGGTACGGGGCCGTCGCAATGCGTCGGCCCGACATACCGACGCACGTTGTGAAAGTTGTGCACAACGTGGGCAGCGGCTGTAGTTTTTCAACGCATCTGCTGCCCAATCTATGTCCTGGGGAGGAGGGGGCGGAGTTACGGCCACGCATGCGCGGTCAGAAATGGCGGATGCGACATACAAAAAAACGTTTCATTTAACTTTTTTTGTGCCGACGGTCCGCCAAAACACAACTGATCCAGTGCACGACAGACGCGACGTGTGGCCATACGTCACTATCCGTCGGCAATACAAGTCTATGGGCAAAAAACGCATCCTGCGGGCACATTTGCAGGATCCGTTTCTTGTCCAAAATGACGGATTGCGACAGAATGCCAAACGACGCAAGTGTGAAAGTAGCCTTAGGGCTAGGGTTAGGGTTGGGGATAAAGTTAGGGCTAGGGTTGGGGCTAAAGTTAGGGTTAGAGTTGGGATTAGGGTTAGGGTTTGGATTAGGGTTGGTATTAGGGTTAGGGTTGGCATTAGGGTTACGCTTGGGATTAGGGTTAGGTTTGAGATTAGGGTTAAGGTTAGGGTTGTGATTAGGGGTGTATTGGGATTAGGGTTAGGTTTGAGGTTAGGGTTGAGATTAGGATTAGGGGTGTGTTGGATTTAGGGTTTTGATTAGGGTTATGGTTAGGGTTGACATTAGGGTTGTTTTAGGTAAGGGTTGTGATTATGGTTAGTGTTAGTGATTAGGATTATGGATCAGGTTGGGATTAGGGTTAGGAGTGTGTTGGTGTTAGGGTTGGAGCTAGAATTGGGGGTTTCCACTGTTTAGGTACATCAGGGGGTCTCCAAACACGACAGCCAATTTTGCGCTCAAAAAGTCAAATGGTGCTCCCTCCCTTCTGAGCTCTGCCGTGCGCCCAAACAGTGGGTTACCCCCACATATGGGGCATCAGCGTACTCGGGATAAATTGGACAACAACTTCTGGGGTCCAATTTCTCTTGTTACCCTTGTGAAAATAAAAACTTGGGGGCTACAAAATCTTTTTTGTGGAAAAATATATATATATATTTTTTTATGACTCTGCATTATAAACTTCTGTGAAGCACTTGGGCATTCAAAGTTCTCACCACACATCTATATAAGTTCCTTGGGGGGTTTAGTTTCCAAAACGGGGTCACTTGTGGGGGGTTACTACTGTTTAGGTACATCAGGGGCTCTGCAAACGCAACATAACGCCCACAGACCATTCTATCAAAGTCTGCATTCCAAAAAGGCGCTCCTTCCCTTCCGAGCTCTGCCATGCGCCCAAACAGTGGTTTACCCCCACATATGGCGCATCAGCGTATACTCGAGATAAATTGGACAACAACTATTGCAGTCCAATTTCTCCTGTTACCCTTGTGAAAATAAAAACTTGGGGGCTACAATATCTTTTTTGTGGAAAAAAAATATTTTTTATTTTCATGACTCTGCATTCTAAACTTCTGTGAAGCACTTGGGCATTCAAAGTTCTCACCACACATCTAGATAAGTTCCTTGGGGGCACTAGTTTCCAAAATGGGGTCACTTGTGGAGGGTTTCTACTGGTTAGGTACATCAGGGGCTCTGCAAACGCAACATAATGCCCGCAGACCATTCTATCAAAGTCTGCATTCCAAAACGGCGCTCCTTCCTTCCGAGCTCTGCCGTGCGCCCAAACAGTGGGTTACCCCCACATATGGGGTACCAGCATACTCAGGACAAATTGGACAACAACGTTTGGGGTCCAATTTCTCTTGTTACCCTTGTGAAAATAAAAACTTGGGGGCTAAAAAATCGTTTTTGTGGAAAAAAAAATATTTTTTATTTTCACGACTCTGCATTATAAACTTCTGTGAAGCACTTGGGCATTCAAAGTTCTCACCACACATCTAGATAAGTTCCATGGGGGGTCTAGTTTCCAAAATGGGGTCACTTGTGGGGGATTTAGACTGTTTAGGCACATCAGGGGCTCTCCAAACGCGACATGGCGTCCGATCTCAATTCCAGCCAATTCTACATTGAAAAAGTAAAACGGCGCTCCTTCACTTCCAAGCTCTGCGGTGCGCCCAAATAGTGGTTTACACTCACATATGGGGCATCGACGTATTCAGGAGAAATCGCACAACATCTTTTGTGGTCTAATTTTTCCTGTTACCCTTGTGAAAATAAGCATTTGTGGGCGAAAAGATCATTTTTGTGTAAACAAAAGCAATTTTTTATTTTCACGGCTCTACGTTATAAACTTCTGTGAAGCACTTGGGGGTTCAAAGTGCTCACCACACATCTAGATAAGTTCCTTAAGGGGTCTAGTTTCCAAAATGGTGTCACTTGTGGGGAGTTTCCACTGTTTAGGCACATCAGGGGCTCTCTAAACGTGACATGGTGTCCGATCTCAATTCCAGCCAATTCTGCATTGAAAAAGTCAAACGGCGCTCCTTCACTTCTAAGTTCTGCGGTGCGCCCAAAAAGTGGTTTACCCCCACATATGGGGTATTGGCTTATTCAGGAGAAATTGCATAACAAAATTTATGGTTACATTTCTGTTTTTACACTTGTGAAAATAAAAAAAATGGTTCTGAATTAAGATGTTTGCAAAAAAAAGTTAAATGTTCTTTTTTTCCTTCCACATTATTTCAGCTCCTGTGAAGCACAGAAAGGGTTAATAAACTTCTTGAATGAGGTTTTGAGAACCTTGAGGGGTGTAGTTTTTAGAATGGTGTCACACTTCATTATTTTCTATCATATAGACCCCTCAAAATGACTTCAAATGTGATGTGGTCCCTAAAAAAAAATGGTGTTGTAAAAATGAGAAATTGCTGGTCAACTTTTAACCCTTATAACTCCCTAACAAAAAAAAATTTTGTTTCCAAAATTGAGCTGATGTAAAGTAGACATGTGGGAAATGTTATTTATTAACTACTATTCGTGACATATCTCTCTGATTTAAGGGCATAAAAATACAAAGTTTGAAAATTGCAAAATTTTAAAAATTTTCGCCATATTTCCATTTTTTTCATAAATAATCGCAAGTAATATCGAAGAAATGTTACCACTAACATGACGTATATGTCTCGAAAAAATAGTCTCAGAATCAGCGGGATCCATTGAAGCGTTCCAGAGTTATAACCTCATAAAGTGACAGTGGTCAGAATTGCAAAAATTTGCTCGGCCATTAAGTACCAAATTGGCTCTGTCACTAAGGGGTTAAAGCCATATAAAAGGTGTAAATACTTATTGTTCTTTCGGAGGTACCTAGTGACCATAAAACTAGAGAACCCAGCGCGGATAGTTTATATATATCCTTTCAGAGCTATAGGCATTAATACAGAAGGGTGGCACTGTATTTGTATCCGCTGCAGGATTCATAGCTTCTGACGCGATACTGGTGTACTTAACTTTATCCCCTCTTATCAAACATTGCCTGCTTGGGTTCAACCACACCAACCCCAAACAGGCAATGTTCGGAGTTTGCTCATTAGAAAATAAAAATCACTTCTCTCCCTTTTGCTGAGGTCCCGATCTGTGTGGAGTCTTCTTGACCAATGGAATCCCTAGCTAGGAATCCTGAAAGGGATTCCTTTGGGTAGGATGACCTATTCACACAATGTGGAAGTGCAAGGAAGAGGACTGTAGATGACCCTCCGCGTCTGCTGGTACCTCAGCAAAAAGGGTATGTAGCAATATATATATTTTCCTTTTACTATCTGGTCAGTGATGAGGATGTGGTGGACAGATCCTCCACTTCTCTGAGTCTCCATGCCCATTGAGTTCAATGGAGATGATAGTTTGGGGGTGTTGAATCAGGCAGGTTCACTTCTCTCTAATCATATTTTGGGTCTAAGATGCATAAATGTGATCAAGTTACAGTTTTTTTTTATTTCCAAAACTTTGAGTTTTCTAGATAAATAACTTTAGAAACAGACAGAAAAATATTAACAATTGGTCAAACCAACCAACATTGCAGAACAATATATTTAAAGCGTAAAAAAGGCCCAAAAACTTTTGATATATTATAGTACCTGTGTCACTGATCTTATCCAATGGAGAACCCCTTCCAGCAGCTTTAGTTTACTTTTTAGATACAATATTTTGTAAATTTTATTTAGCTTTGTGTGAAAAGTCGCATCCAAGTTACAGCCGCAGATTCTATGTGCTGCAGGATTTCAGTGGTTACTAAGGAAGTCGGGCCCCCTTGGTAGCAGAAATTGTGGATGGATTCAGGCTTCCTGTGATACATTCAGGGCTGTTCGATCACAGCCCTCTGGAAAGTTCCCCTTCCTCCTCCCCTCATGTGCTAGATCCTGGACAAGAGGAGGGCTTCCACCCTGTGTAAAGCCAGTAAATGACTGAGCACATGGGAAGTTGGGGAGTTTTGCAGGGGGCTGTGAACCAGCAGCCCTATATACATCATAGGGAGCATGTTGATGCCTCTTTCAGACTTGCTGTTTTCCTGGCGATTACCACGGCAGTTTAAAACCGCGGCGGTAATCAGAAGGAAGATAGAACTTTTTTAAAATGGAAAAACGTGTGGCTCTCTGCTGCACAGTTTTCCCACGATTTGAGCTCATTGACTTGCATTGGGCAAATCAAGTGCTATGTAGTGGTTTTGCTGGCGACTACCGCTGTGGTTTTAAACTGCTGCAATAATCGCCGGCAAAACCACTAGTCTGAAAGAGGCCTGACAGTTGCATGTCCCGTGTATCCATGCCCCTTGAGTCCATCCACAAGTTCTGCTACTAAGGTGAAACAACCTTCTTATTAGCCACTGAAATCCTGCATCACATGGAGCCTGCTGCTGGAACTTGGATGGGACTTTCACACAGAAGTGAAGTTGCTGGAAGGGGTTCTCCATTGGAAAAGAAGATCAGTGCCACAGGTACTATAACATAGCAAAACTAGTTGTTTTTTTTAGAGTTATGCTTTAACTGTATAAAATAAAACTGTTAAACAAGAAACAAAAATGGTATAGAGGGGGAAGGGTTAGAGAAAAAGAGGAAAGAAAAGAAAAATTGCAGGTGTTAATGTTTAATGTGACCATCAACTAAAATTCAAAGCTGTAGGCGATGCCTCTTGAAATGTTGCACAATACGTTTAACCCTTGCCGAAATTGCACCGTATTTTTTGTTTCATGCAGTTGTGGGATTTCCTGCTTTTATCTGAATAATTTCTAAACTGTGGAGCTCTTGCTGATGTTTCAGACAGTTAATGAACTGGTACATTTTTGGGAAAAGAATACCACATGTTTGTTGAAAGCTGGGCCTCTCTGACCTTTCCCAGTGCCTGCGCACTGCAGTACTTTGCTCTGCCATCAACAGGGCAGACAAAGTATGCCTGCGCCGGAGCCGCAGCGTGAAGACAAGAAGAGGACGTCATCTTATGAAGATGGGAGGCCCCAGACCGGACCGCGACGCCCATCAGACTAGAACCGCAGCAGGGCCACCCCTGGTTGAGTATAGTCTAACCTCTTTTTCTCATCTTTCAGGATACATCGGGGGCTTATGTACAGCATTACAGAATGATGTAGATAAGCCCCTGATGTCGGTTGCAGCAGACAATCTGCAGCTAATTTATAGCAGAAAAGTCAACACTAAAATTAACATCTAGTGATGCGGGTTTGATGTGACAACCTTGTCCTCTGGCTGTGATTGACAATGGCTGGATACCTGCAAATCATGGTTGGCGGACAAGGTTGCCACTCTGCTTATGAACAGTGCAGACCACTGTATCTTAAAGGCAGAACTTCTACTTTGAAGTTAAGCAGAAGGAACTGCTGCTGGATGCCATCAATATTGATCCCCTGGAACTTCTGGGGAATAGCAAGTTGATCAAGGGTTGGGGGCAACCTTGGAATATTGCCAAGTTGCCTTGATAATCATATTGTTCTTTTCAGTGATGCTTTCATTGAGAGAAGTGCTACAACATTAGAAAGGGCTCCTGAAATGACTTCTGTAAGAATCGGTTCTGGTGTCTCCTGTGTTGTCCTTGCCCTGGTGACCGCCTCATTGACAAGTCGGATTGCTTTAGGTCTTGCTGCTTGTGCTGCGTGGTTGTGGGGAATGGTTACTTTCACCACTTCACCAGATGCTTTATTTGTCCAAACATGTCCCTTGCAAGTCGACCATTTTTCACACACCCAGATGCCATGGACATCGTCAGCCGTTCGTTTGGAAAATACGTAAATGTGATTCTCGTAGACCAACTTCTTCTTCCCATGCTTGGATAGAACTAAATTCATACTTGTAGAAAGTGAATTGCTGTGGAAGCTGACTGATTTTTTTGTGCTAGTACACCTCTCTCTTTGTAGAGATTTTAGACACTGCTATATTCTGATGTAAAGATGGAATAAGAGCTAGTCTAATGTAACTTGCAGGACACCTGACATGGAAATTGTTACATCTGCAACAAAACTTGCAAACAAGCAGGTCAGTGCTGGGTCAGGTAGAAGTTCACAAAATGTTTTGATTTTAGAATGGTTTACATTCCCCACCTAACTCAGGCCTCATTCACACTACATTTTTTTAATCCATTTATTTTTTTTCGTGTTATGTTTTTGTAACACAAAAACATTTTAGAAAAGTTTTGGAAAATGTCTTGTTAAATTTGCGGGCAAAATGCTCTGACACTATAATGCAATCAGTTGTGAGGTTAACAGATTGAAACAGTTGATTTAACATGTCACAAAAGTGCAGCACTCTGTACAGTACTTTTGTGGTTTGTGGATTGATAACGGACGGGAATTCATGAACCACAAGGACAAACACAAAATTCTGGGGGCAAAACAGGGTACAAACATCTGGGGGCGAACTGCTGGGGGCGAAACATTGATGACGGATGGGAATTCATGAACCACAAGGGTACAAACATCCGGGGGCGAACTGCCATGGGCGAACTGCTGGGGGCGAAACATTGATGACAGATGTGAATTCATGAACCCCAAGGGTACAAACATCTGGGGGCAAACTGCTGGGGGCAAAACATTGATGACGGATGGGAATTCATGAACCACAAGGGTACAAACATCCGGGGGCGAACTGCTGGGGGCGAAACATTGATGACAGATGTGAATTCATGAACCGCAAGGGTACAAACATCTGAGGGCGAGCTGCTGGGGCAAAGCATTGATGATGGATGGGAATTCATGAACCACAATGGTACAAACATCCAGGGGCGAATTTGCGGGGTCGAACTGCTTGGGGAGAAACATTGATGACGGACAGGAATTCATGAACCACAAGGGTACAAACATCCAGGGGCTAACTGCTGAGGGTGGAATGCTGGGGGCGAAATATTGATGATGGATGGGAATTCATGAACCACAAGCGTACAAACATCCGGGGGCAAACTGCTGAGGTCAAAACATCCGGGGGCAAAATGCTGTAGAAACATTGATGCAGACGGGAATTCATGAACCACAAGGGTGCAAACATCTGGGACAAACTGCCGGGGGCAAAACATCCAGGGGTGAACTGCCTGGGGCGAAACATCCGGGGGCCAAATGCTGGGAACAAAATGTGCGGGGGCGAAATGTACCCAGGGGTAAACTGCTGGGTGCAAAATGTGCGGGGGTTAAATGTGCAGGGGTGAAACATCCTGGGGGCCAAATGCTGGGGACGAAATATGCGGGGGTGAAATGTACCCAGGGGCGAACTGCTGGGGAAGAACTGCTGGGGGTGAACTGCTGGGGGCAAACTGCTGGGGGCGAAATGTGCGGGGGTGAAATGTGCGGGGGCGAAACATCATGGGGGCCAAATGCTGGGGACGAAATATGCGGGGGTGAAATGTACCCAGGGGTGAATTGCTGGGGGCAAACTGCTGGGGGCGAACTGCTGGGGGTGAAAAATCCAAATCCCTCTGTTTTCACTTCAGCATCTGGTGCTGGGAAATAGCATGAACAGTATCGCTGATTCCCAGGTGCTGGTATGTGTCACACTCATGACGCAATGGTATCATCAGAGTATCAGTGTGCACGTGTAAGGGACATTTTGCAGGCCATGCGGCTACCAGAAACACTGACATCTGAAAGAGCCCTTAGTGAACTCAGTCTTTTACCGATCTTTGGTTGACTTTTGCCAATTTTTAGGAAAAACATCCGAATGAGCTATGTTCGTGCCGAATTTGGATTACAGGCGGACATGGCAGTATGAGTGGAATAGACAAGGGAGGACTAATCCAACAGTGTTTTGTATTTTTGAGGGGGAATTTTTAAATTTTTTTTACTTAATTTTATTTGTATGGAGGGGGGAGTTATGTGACTTTTTAATGGAAGTCACTTTAAACTAGCGATGAGCAAAGCTTTGAAGGTTCAGTTCTGCTGAGATCATCAAACTTCTCGATGTTTGACAGGTAGCTGAACTTATCGGAACCCCATTGAATTCAATTAAAAGCAATACCAAACACATAAACAACACCTTCAGGGGACCCAAAAGCTGTCAAAACAGAGTTCTCTCCTGCTACTGCTGCTGCTGAAAATGTACTTGTCACTTAGCTAGATAGAATTCTGTCCTGTGTGAAATCAATCTTCCAGCATCTAACTAGATTTTGCTAAAACTGTTTGCAGTCTCAGGAGGCCCCATTTGCTAATTGAAATTGTTTGGCCAAAAACTGTTCCAGTGAGGAATCAGGAGTCCACCTTTCCTCTTAAAAATCATTAGGCCTAATATAGAGGTTTAGTCAGAAGGCCCTATTTGCTAATACTAATCATCTGGGATAAAACTGTGTTGCAATGAGAAATCAGGAGGCCTTCGTTATATGTTAGGGTGTTATTCATGCACACCATCTAAAAAAATAAATAGTGATTGTTCATTGAGTGACAGGTGTTAGCCTAAAGTTGTGAAGCAGCAGGTTAATAGAAGCGAAGGGTACATACAAGATGAGTGGGAAAAAGCAAAGTTGTAGTGGAAGGGCAAATAGGCTTGGTGTTCGACGTGTATGTGGGTAAAGTGTTAATGTTAATGAACACTCAACTGAACAAATACCATCTTGTGCTATCAAAAGACCACTGACAACATCAGTTACTGGATGGGCTACTCAATTCCTTTTCTTTGGCAGCTGCACAGTGATATGCCTTGTAGATGAGGCTCAAAATGAGCATGTGCTCCAGTGGATGGCAAGCCATGCATCAAGTGACCTATCCTCTTCTTCCTCCACATCACACACAATACAATCTTTCGAGGTGGAACTCCAATCACTCTTGTTTTCCACGCATAACAAATTTCCAAATGCCCAACTGATTGTAGGGAACCACAGATGGGCAATTCTGCAGAGCTGTTCACACATTCTATTCCAAGGACATTAGAGGTCTGATCCAAAGATTCACAGAATTCAGAGGAGGAAAGTATCCGCACTGATGCTCAAAATTTTTTTCACGTTAGATTTAGGTCAAGACAAAGCAGACTCTAGATCCTCATCACCAGACGTAAACCAACAGGGTGGAGGTGATCCTGATGAGACTCAGATACCATAAGCGCACACAGACTGTACTGTGGTGTCAGGGCAGGAGGAGGGTGACTCCCAGTGAGAGGAGTGTGAGAACAGAGAGGATGACGATGAGGTTTTAGATTCCACTTGGTGTAAACCCAAAGGTATGCAGCTGATTAGCTCAGCAGAGGAAGTATAGGAGGAAGAAGATGAGGAGGCTATATTGCAGCTTCACGCACAGACCTGGAGTGATGCAGAAACGGCAAGCATTGCATCCTTAGCCACAATCTGGCTGTGGCCAGCACCAGTAGCAAGTCTGCAATTCACAAGGGCTTCAAGGGTTGCCTAGCCTGGACCTTTTTTGAGACCTAAAAGAATGACCCAACTCATGTTATCTGCCAAATTTGCAAAAAAAAAACTCATTAGAGTCAAAAGTTACAATAATTTGACAACAACATGCATGAAACGGAACATGCACTATCAACATGTCTTAGTCTTGGAATCTCACTGCGCTAAAATGAAGACTGGCAGGTCCATAAACAACCGGCCATCGCATCAACCACATCTGCTGGTTCTTCCTCCTTTGTCACCATGGCAAGTGTTCTCACACAGGTCTCCAGCGCAGGACCTCCACTTGTTTACCCCCTACAGTCAGGGTGAGTGAGAGCCCTTCAGCTGTTACAAAAGTGGAGATGCCTTCTGTTTTTGTGTCACCAAGTGCACTACTTCTTAATCAATCAACGATAAGATCTCTGACTGCACCCCACTCACAGTCCAGAACTTTGTCCTGTTCACCCTACTCCACCCCTTCTCAGCACAGAAGCCAGCCCTCGGTCCCACAGTTGTGGTCTTATAAAAGAATGTTTCCTCTTATACATGCCAAAGCTAGGAGATTGAATTCTACCAACTCCAAACTGCTGGCCACGGAAATGCTGCCTTGCCACCTGGTGGATGCAGACAGTTTCCAAAAGTTGATGGATGGCGCAGTCCCCCAGTACCAGGTGACCAGTCACAATTACTTCTCTAAGAAAGCTGTGCCTGCACTACACCAGCATGTCGCAGCCAATACCACCTGTTCCCTAAAAAAATATGTGTCTGCCAGGGTGCATTTCACCACTGACACCTGTACAAGCAAACATGGGCAGGGGAGTTACATCTCACTGAATAGGCACTGGATGAGTCTGGTTGCTGTGAGGGCAAGAAGTCAAGGGGATACTCCATAAGTTTTGGAATCCAAATGGCTTGCATGACAAACCTCTGTATCTAACCCTTTCTCCACTGCTTCTGGCTCCTCCACCTCCTCTAGGGCCTACACCTGCGCCCTCATCCTCTCCCTTATTGAGACATGCCTTTCATCAGTCCACAGATAATCTCCCCCACCTTCATACTGTGCAGTCAGGGCTCACCACAATCAGGTAATGATAAAATTAAAATGCCTTGGAGATCGAAGTCACATAGCTCAAGAGTTGTGGACAGCTATCAAGGACGAGTTAGAGCAAGGGCTGTCTCCACTGAATCTGGAGCCAGGGAAGGCCGTGTGTGATAATGATGCAAATCTTGTGGTGGCCCTATGTCAGGGATACCTCACACATTGGATGGCTCACATCCTCAAGCTGGTGGTACAGCAATTTCTCCGCCACTATCTCGGCCTGGATGCATTAATGCAGAAAGCACAGAGCTATGTGCCCACTTCCTATGATTGCACACCGCATATCGACTTGCATCGCTACAGAGGACTTTCGGGCTACTGGTTAATTGTTTGATTTGCGATGTTCCAACACAGTGGATTTAAACTCTGCACAGCAGAGATGAGCCCTGGTGCAGTATGTCCTTTTGCATAGCCTGGGCCAATGCAGTACAGATGTGGTGCAAATCACACTTGCAGATTGGGCACAGATGAAGGACCTCTGCACCCTTCTGCACAGTTTCGAAATGTCTACTAAGATGGTTAGCACTGATGATGCCATCATCAGCATCACTATTTCGGTCATCTACTGTACATGCTGCAGCAGATTTTGAATAGTCTTGAGGAGGAGGTGGTGGAGGTGGCACCACTATCCTAGACAAAGTCCAAGCAAAAGCATTAGTGGAAAATCGATTATTTTCTGAACTTTTGCGGAATTTGAGGAAAATGCTCTGGAAGCTGAATACGAGTCTAAATGTACCAGGTTCCTGCTGAATTTGAGATTGGCAAGCTTTTTCCAAACAACTTCACTCATCTCTACTTAAAACCACCTAGATTTATCAAAACTAAAACTAGCAATCAAGAACCAGGAGGCATAGGTAGTGATGAGCAAGTACTGTAATATTTGTAAGCGGTATACTCACAACGAGTACTTTGTAAAAAATTGCGTATTCATTCTGAATAGCGAGTACAATCCAAATCAATGGGAAATGCGAGTAATTTTCTGCTGGACCCTACAAAGAGGTCTGGGGCCTGAGGAAAAGGCTGAAATGGATGGGAAAGTGATGAAACAGAATGGGAACAGCCTGGAGAATATGCCTGTGTGCATCTTTGACTCACATATGCTTTCTAGGAATACGTTTGTCGCAGTATTATGCCACTTTTACAGATACACAAGAACAACTACAAAACCTAGATTTCTATTGAATATGTATCCCCTATCTCAATCACAATGTGGGACAACTTCTCACATGGGCCTCCAATGACAAATATTAATTTGGTAAGACCACTATACATTCAAGATTTGTCCTCTGCACAATGTACAATGTGTTTGTAAAAATTAGCCCTATGGGTTGAGTCAAGGTTGGTGCAGGAAGCCACCATCCCAAGGGCCTCCAATCACAAATATTAGTTAGGCTGGAGTAGGAAAACTGTCCTGGTTTGTTCTCTGCACAATGTGCATAGGGTTTGTAAAAATTAACCCTATGGGCTGAGTCATGGTTGAATAAGGAAGGAAATGGGTTTTTATGGGAAGGGGTTGACATTAACAGCAGTGGCATGAATCAGCTTTTTTGGTGAATTTAGGTTGGTTTGCTGTCATCTGGAGGGATTGTAAACTGTGGAGATATCCAGTCCTTGTTGAATTTGATCAGAGTAAGTCTGTGTGCATTTTCCGTGGAGATGCATGTGTGCCTATGAGTGATGATTTACCCAGCAGAACTGAAAACACACCTGACATTATACTAGCAGAAGGGCAGGCCAGCACCTCCGAGGTGTATAGGGAGAGTTCAGGCCAAGTGTTCAGCTTGGACACCCAATAATTAAAGGGAACTGAAGCATCAGAAAAGACGCACTTATGGTCATTTAAGTACCCCTTGACCATATTCTGAAACTTCTCCCTCCTTGACAATATTACAGGCACAGATAGCCCTTGCTGTTATGCTGGTTATTAAAAATTGCCCCATTTGTGCACATTTTCCTCCCACCTCTGTTGGACCTGGTGTTCGTGTCTCTCCCCATTATCCTTTGAAAACGGCCACTACCTCTGCCACCACTGAGGGTGATGTTTTCAGCAAATGATCTACAACAGCCCTCTTGAACAATTCCATTGTAAAACTCTTTGGTGACTCCAAAAGGAGAGAAGGTAATTTCTCCTTGTACCATGGATCGTGAAAGGTAGCCATCCAGTATTGGTTGTTGGAAAAAATGTGTATCAAGAGAGGGTCTTGCCACAAACACTTACACATGAATTGTGCCATGTGAGCCAAGCTGCAAAAAGGCAAATTTTCTGTGTCCCCAACAGTAGGACCAGTACTCATCCTCTCCGCACGCTGACTCGCCTCCTCCTCCTCCTCCACCTCCTCCTCTCCAGCCCATCCAGGCTGCACAGGCATGAAACTTGAGTTGGGCGTCGCCTCTGTAGCATTAGGAGTCCCCTCAGTAGCACAGAAAAACAAGTCCTCTCCCTCCTCATCCTCCTCATCTTCCTCCTCATCACCCAATGTTGCCTCAGAATATTGGCTAGGTAGTATCACCCACTGTGAAATCTGGCTCCATATCAACATGTTAGGCACTCAAAGCTTCCTCTTTGAGATTATGCAGTGATTGTTTCACAGCAGCGGGATGGTTACGCTGATAATAGCCTGATCACTGCTCACGAGCTTGGTGCAGTACTCAAAGTTCTCAAGAACCTCACAAATGTCAGCGATCCACACCCACTCAACATTTGTTATGTGTGGTGGCTGACTCTCAGACTGACCGGCATGTTGAAGCTGTTATTCAGCTACTGCCCTCTGCTGCACTAATCCTCATCAAAATATGATAGGTTGAGTTCCACTGCCTGGGCAGGTCGCAAATGTGTCGGCGAAATGGCAAATTTAAGCACTTTGCAGTGCTGTAAGACCAGTGAAAGTGGTAGAGGAATGGCGGTGGGCACTAATACGGCAGACCTTCTCAAGTAGGTACAGCAAAGCAGGGTAACATTTCAGAAATTTCTAAACAACTAGGTTCCGCACGTGAGCCATGCATGGCACGTGTACCAGCTTGCTGACCTTTAAAGCTGCCAACAGGATACGCCCATTATCGCAGACCAGATCAGACTGGGCTGGAGGTACAGCAGGTAGAGCCACTGATCGGTCTGTTGTTTTAAAACTTGCCTCAGCTCTGCTGCAGTGTGTGGTTTATGACCTAAACAGATCAGATTCAGCAGAGCATGTTGGCGCTTTGCCAATGTGCTGCTGCACAGGTCCAAGCTTGGCAGTGATGGGGACGGTACTTCAGCAGATGATGAGGGGGGAGAGGAAGTGGAATATGAAGAGGCGGAAACCCTGACAGAAGTTTAAGTTGGGCTAATGTAGACAGCAGAAGCCAGGCTCTGACCCCCAAAACAGCAGGGAAAATGGCTTGGTGCATGCTTGGTAGCAGGCAATAGGAAATTTTTGGACTACTACTTTGCATAGGGTATTTATCGCCTTTTTAAGTGGACTAATGTGGACAGCAGAAGTCAGGCTCTGACCCTAAAATCAGCAGGGGAAATGGCCTAGTACATGCTTGGAATCAGGCAGTAGGAATTGTTTGGCTACTGCTTTGCATAGGGCACTAACCGCCTTTTTAAGTAGACTAATATGGACAGCAGAAGCAAAGCTCTGACCCCCAAAACAGCAGGGAAAATGGCCTGGTGCGTGTTTGGTAGCAGGCAATAGGAAATGTTTGGACTACTGCTTTGCATAGGGAATTTATCTCCTTTTTAAGCAGATAAATATGCACAGCAGAAGCCTGGCTCTGACCCCAAAAACAGCAGGGAAAATAGACCGGTGCTTTAAAACAAAGGCAGCACTTAATGCTAGTACTCTTTGTGCTGGACATATATTGCTTTGCCTCTAACAAGAGCTGTTTTAAGATGAACCCTGGAAGAACACTTTAACCTCTCCCTACCTCATACACAATCTCTCACTCCCTGTATGCTGACTTTGTTGTGTGTCTTTTTTTGGTGGATGGCCACAGGAAAACCTAGTTCACATTATTCATTTGGTACTGCCATACTGTTTGCTTAGGCATTGAATGCAAGGCATGCTCTGCCCCAAAGTTACACGCACCCCAATAAGCCTTTGAGCCAACGTACTGGACGGCCATAGGAAACCCTAGATCACATTATTCTTTTGGTATTGCCATACTGTCTGCTTAGACACTGAATTCAAGGCCTGTCCTGCACCTAATTCACACACCCCAATAAGCCTTGGAACAGACGAAGAAGTGTGCCTCCTGAAAATAAGGTTCCCATTATTAGGAAATGGGTCTCCCATAGTGTTTGCCTATGCAGTGAATGCAAGGCCTGCAAAAAAAAGGCCTCATGAAAAAAATGTTCCCATTATAAAGGCGCGGGTCTCCTATACTAGTAATGCCCATACACTAAGTGTACGGGCTGGCAAACATTTCCCCCTGGGGAGTACACATTTATTTATTTTTTTACTTTTACATGCATTATAAACACCATTGACAAAAATTAGAGTGGCTGTTGCATCACGGAATACGTTCACCATCGTGTTCTAGTGGTGGTGTCTGAAGAGAAATGGAGGATGTCCTCCTATGAATCTATTCCCAATTTAAAGGAGCGGGTCTCCTATACTTGGAATGCTCATACATTAAGTGTATGGGCTGACAAACATTTCCCCTGGGGGTACACATTTTTTTTTAAATATTTTTTTTTACGGGCATCATAAACACTCATGTCATAAAATTAAGTGACTGTTGCATCACGGAACACGTTCACCCTGCTGTTCTAGTGGTGGTGGCTGATGAGGATGAAGAAAAAGAGGAGGATAACACCAAATAGCCAAAGGTAGGAAGCGTATACCCATGTGTGGGAGCGAAGAGGCGCATGGGAATACTCCTCCCAAAAAGAGACACTGTATTAGAGGTTATGTTTCGCTGTCATTCAGTGGTGTACAGAAGTCTGGCCCAATTCAGCCCTTGTTCATTTTTATAATAGTCAGCCTGTCAGTATTTTCAGTTGACAGGTGGATGTGCTAAATGCAGTTCAAAATTGGTAACAGGACTAAACAGGCGACATAGCTTTGTTCAGTGGAGGACAACTGTAATGAGTGGCGCAGACACGGTTAGTAGGCCCAAATACAAAAGTAGGCTAAAAGCAGTTCAAAATTGGTAACAGGTCTAAACAGGCGGCATAGCTAGGTACTGGGGTGGGCTCCTCTGCTGAGTAGCAGACAGTGGTAGTAGGCACAAAGTATTAACTGGTCTAAATGGAGGTCAGGGCCCCTGTATATTTTAACTATCATCTATCATTTAAACAAATTTGTATTGGCAGTGCCATTAAAGGATTTAACAGCACAGACTACACAGTGGTGGAGCAGGGAGAGGTAAGTATTGCAAGTGGTAGAGCACTGTTCGATCTGGGGGGGAACACTCTCTTGTGGGCGGCGGTACTGGCACAGGGCCCCTCATATTACGATGGTGTGTCTGACATTGGTTGTGCACCACCACCGTCAGAGACACTTCATTGTACTATGAGGGACCCTGTGCCAGTGTCGTCGCCCAAGAGTGGGTGCACCCACCTGTCCAGGCAAACGGCACTCGCACGGGTGCTTGCGCCAGGTGGTGACCATGGCCCTGTGGAGGGAGTCAACCCATTTTGGGAGATATAAAAATGGCATATGGTGGACATTCAGCAGCTGCAAATGGCGGAATTGGAGAAGTCAGTAAGAGGAGGTCAAAAGCAAGATATTTTTCAGGCAGGCTACATGTCTGCAGGAGAAGGTGGGGCAAAATAATAATGTGAAATCCATGATTGGTTCATTTTAATGAAGGTTAGATCATCAACATTCTGGGTAGCCAGACGTGTCCTTTTTTCAGTCAGTATTGAACCAGCAGCACTGAAGACTCTTTCTGATAGCACACTAGAAGCAGGGCAAGCAGGCTCCTGTAATGCATATTCTGCCAATTCAGGCCAGGTGTCTATTTTAGATGCCCAGTAATCAAAGGGGAATGACCTGTGAGGGAGAACATCGATAAGGGAGGAAAAGTAGTTCGTAACCATACTGGACAAATGCTGTCTCCTGTCACTTTGAATCGATGCAGCACTACCTGTCGTGTCAGCGGTCATTGTGAAATCAGTCCACAACCTGGCCATAAAACTCCTCTGTCCAACGCCACTTCGGATTTGTGCACCTCTAACACCTCTGCCATTTTGCCCCCTACGGCTCATGTGAGAACCATCACCGCCGCTGTGTGTTGGAAATGCCTGAACCAAATGGTCTACAAGAGTTGCTTGTTTGGTAGCCAATATTTGCTCAATGTTCTCAGGTGGCATGATATTTAGTAATTTTCCTTTATATTGTGGATCCAGGAGGCAGGCCAATCAGTAATTATCATCAGTCATCATTTTTGATAATGCGGGGGGTCCCTTTTTAGGATATGCAAGGCATACTCAGCCATGTGGGCCAATGTTCCAGGCATCAATTCACTGCTTGTGCTGGGTTGAGGAGCACTTTCTTGCAAATCAACATCACTTGTGGCCCGCAAAAACCCTGTACCTGACCTTGCAACACCACCAGTTTCTATTTCCCCCTGTGAAGTATCCTCCTCCAATAAATATTCATCCCCATCATCCTCCTCCTCCTCCTCTTCATCTGCCACCTCATCTAGGAGAGTTCCCTGAGCAGACAATGGCTGACTGTCTTCAAGGCTTCCCTCCTCCTCGGCTGCAGACGCCAGCTCCTTAATGTGCATCAAACTTTGCATGAGCAGACACATTAGTGGGATGCTCATGCTTATGATGGCATCATCTGCACTTACCAGCCATGCGCATTCCTCAAAACACTGAAGGACTTGACAGAGGTCTTGGAACTTCGACCACTGCACACCAGACAACTCCATGTCTGCCATCCAACTGCCTGTCCGTGTATGTGTATCCTCCCACAAATTAATTACAGCACGCCTCTGTTCGCACAGCCTCTGAACCATGTGCAGTGTGGAGTTCCAGCTTGTTACAACGTCGATTATTAGGCAGTGCTGGGGAAGATTCAGTGATCGCTGATGGTTCAGCATACGGCTGGAGTGTACGGGCGACCGGCGGATGTGCGAGCCAAGTCTTCGCACCTTCAGGAGCAGGGCTGGTAACTCCGGATAATTTTTGAGGAAGCACTGCACCACCAGGTTCAAGGTGTGAGCCAGGCAAGGTATGCGTTTAAGTTCTGAAAGGGCTATGGCAGCCATAAAATTCCTTCCGTTATCACTGACTACCTTGCCTGCCTCAAGATGTACACTGCCCAGCCATGACTCAGTTTCTTGCTGCAAGTACTCGGCCAGTACTTCTGCGGTGTGTCTGTTGTCGCCCAAACACTTCATTTCTAACACAGCCAGCTGGTGCTTACCACCAGCTGTTCGATAATGGGACACGTCGTGTGCAACACTGGCAGCTGCGGATGGAGTAGTGGTGTGACTCCACTCTGTGGACGAGCTTTCGCTTCTGGAGGAGGAGGAGGAGTGGTGGCAAATGCCTACAGCCAACTGTTTCCTAGGCTGTGGGCTAGGCAGAACTGTCCCACTATGGCTGTCCCCTGTGGACCCTGCATCCACCACATTAACCCAGTGTGCCATGATGGACACGTAACGTCCCTGGCCATGCCTACTGGTCCATGCATCTGTCGTGAGGTGCACCTTTCTACTGACTGATTGCCTCAGTGCATTGACAATGCGGTCTTTGACATGCTGGTGGAGGGCTGGGATGGCTTTTCTCGCAAAGAAGTGTCGACTGGGTAGGTCATACCGTGGTACTGCGTTGGCCATCAGGGCTTTGAAAGCTTCGCTTTCAACCAACCGATAGGGCATCAATTCTAACGAGATTAGTCTAGCAATTTGGGCGTTCAAACCCTGTGTACGTGGATGAGAGGATGAGTACTTTCTTTAGCTAATGAGAGTCTCTTGTAGAGTGAGCTTGACTGGAGAGGTGCATATGGTGGAACTAGCAGTGGTGGTGGTGGACATGGCGGATTGAGAGAGGGTTGGTGATGGTATTCTCGATGTTGGCCTACATACAGTGTTTCCTACCAATAACCTTGTGATTCACTGACTGCTTTGGCCTTGAGACAATACCTCCACATTTGCTGCTGGTGGTGTCCTAACCGGTGGGCTTACAGTGAGGGAAGCAATGTAGCGTTGCTGACTACCTTCATTCTGAGCAGGTGCACCAACGGTACGGGACGTTTGGTAGTTAGTCCAAATATAAATTTCACCGCACTTTCACAGGGAATATGATGCCAAATTATTAACAATTTTATTCAATGTGTTCAGGGAGCATAACAGAATATTTCAAAAAAGCAATGAGACGTTTTGGCTCCAACAGAGCCTTCATCATACTCGCTTGTTTAGAGAGTTTTTAGAGCGTATAGGGAGAATAGGGATAAGGATCCCGGTGATGCTATGTTTGCGTAGTGCTCAGGTGTATTTGCGCAATGTTGGGACAACTTTAAATCTGGATAAAGGAGGAAGGTAGCGGGAGCAATCATCGCAGCTAGGCACGGGAGCGCCGCTACCTTCCTCCTTTATCCAAATTTAAAGTTGTCCCAACGTTGCGCAAATACGCCTGGGCACTACGCAAACATAGCATCACCGGGATCCTTATCCCTATTCTCCATATACGCTCTAAAAACTCTCTGAACAAGCGAGTATGATGAGGGCTCTGGTGGAGCTGAAATGTCTCTTATCGCTTTTTTGAAATATTCTGTTATGCTCCCTGAACACATTGAATAAAATTGTTAATAATTTTGCATCATATTCCCTGTGAGAGTGCGGTGAAATTTATATTTGGTTATTTACGAGACCATTTGGTCCGTTACACCTGCACCCCAATTCTCTGACAGAGTACACGCTATATCTATTACTATGGTAGTTAGTCCAGGCTTGCAAGTGCATGCTGGTTAAATGTCTAAGCATGCATGTTGTATTGAAATTTTGAAGATTCTTCCCTCTGCTAAAGGTCTTTGAGTATTTCTTACAGATAACTTTTGACTGATCATTCGGATCTTGGTTAAAAAATTGCCACACTGCACTCTTCCTACTATGGAATACCTTTTCAGGCATTGCACACTGTGCTACTTTCACCGGATGGCCACGCTGCCCTAAAACTGTTTTTGTTTTTGACAAACGTTTTTGGCCTGATACGGGCCTGCCAGATGACAGCTGTTGCGATATAGATGGCTGCTGCGGATCATCCTCCTCTGCTTCTGAGCTACTGGCAGCGGCACGCTCTTCCCCCAATGGCTGCCAATCTGGGTCAACAACTGGGTCATCTATCACCTCCTCTTCAATGTCATGTGCACCTTCCTCTGTGTCACCGTGTAAGGTGCTATAGTGTTTGGGACGAGGCACCATAGTCTCATCAGGGTCTGATTCTGGTTCAGTACACTGTGAGGGTAATGTAGTGATCTGAGTCAATGGAACAGCATTACAATCTAGCTGTGGCATCAGTGCACTCCATGTCCGATTCATCTTGTAATGGGCAGTTAACAATTTCGCCTTCTAACCCAGGCACGGTATGCGTATAGAGCTCCATGACGTAACCTGTAGTGTCGCCTGACGCATCCTTCACTTTTGGTTTGGGTGAAGGACACAAGGAAACGTCTTGTTCCTGACCCGGAGCATCCACTGATGACTCGCTGATTTTATATTTGGAACTTTCTGAAGGGGAGGCGAAAGAGCTAGAGGCTGAGTCAGCAAGGAAAGCCAAAACTTTTTCCTGCGGCTCCGGCTTTAAAAGCCGTTTTCCTACTCCCAGATAAGGGAGCCTTCAAAGGCCTTGTGTAGCCAGACGATGCTGGCTCAACACCTCCAGCCTTAGGTGCTATTGTGCTTTTGCCACTACCACCAGATGCACAACCACCACCATCAGTACCAGCTCACAACCACCGCCCACGGCCTCTTCCACCTGCCTTTCTCATTTTTTGGAAAATCTAACCAAAATAACAACCATTATACGGTACTGTAAAACAAGGTAGAAGGTGTGTATACTGTAAACGTGTTGAGATTTTAAATCACCCTTTTTTGGGGGGAGACTGAGGAAAATATCAGGCCCTGTGCAAAAAACAACACAATGTAAGTGTCTGAAAGTGGCTGGCTGATATACGACAAACTATCAGGACAGAAGTATATCCACTTTGTGAGAATTGGAATCTCCCCTATTTTTTGGGAGACTGAACCACAACTTAGGCCCAGTGTATATAACAACGCAATCTAAGTGGCAGAAAGTGGCTGATATAAGACAAACTAACAGGACAGAAGTATATCCACTTTGTGAGAATTTGAATCTCCCCTTTTTTGGGGGGAGACTGAACCACAACTTAGGCCCAGTGTATATAACAACGCAATCTAAGTGGCAGAAAGTGGCTGTCTCATATATGACAAACTAACAGGACAGAAGTATATCTACTTTGTGAGAATTTGAATCTCCCTCTTTTTTTGGGGAGACTGAACCACAACTTAGGCCCAGTGTATATAACAACGCAATCTAAGTGGCAAAAAGTGGCTGTCTGATATATGACAAACTAACAGGACAGAAGTATATCTACTTTGTGAGAATTTGAATCTCCCTCTTTTTTGGGGGAGACTGAACCACAACTTAGGCCCAGTGTATATAACAACGCAATCTAAGTGGCAGAAAGTGGCTGACTGATATACGACAAACTAACAGGACAGAAGTATATCCACTTTGTGAGAATTTGAATCTCCCCTTATTTTTGGGAGACTGAACCACAACTTAGGCCCAGTGTATATAACAACACAATGTAAGTGGCAGAAAGTGGCTGGCTGATATACCACAAACTAACAGGACTGAAATATGTCCACTTTGTGATAATTTGAATCTCACTTTTTTTGGGTAGAGACTAAACCAAACCTCAGGCCCTGTGCATAAAACAACACAATGTAAGTGACAGAAAGTGGCTGGCTGATATACCACAAACTAACAGGACTGAAATATATCCACTTTGTGATAATTTGAATCTCACTTTTTTGGGGGGAAATCTAAACCAAACCTCAGGCCCTGTGCATAAAACAACACAATGTAAGTGGCAGAAAGTGGCTGGCTGATATACCACAAACTAATAGGACTGAAATATATCCACTTTGTGATAATTTGAATCTCACTTTTTGGGGGGAGACTAAACCAAACTTCAGGCCCTGTGCATAAATCAACACAATGTAAGTGGCAGAAAGTGGCTGGCTGATATACCACAAACTAACAGGACTGCAGTATATCCACCTTGTGATCATTTGAATCTCACTTTTTTGGGGGTTAGACTAAATCAAACCTCAGGCCCTGTGCATAAATCAACACAATGTAAGTGGCAGAACGTGGCTGGCAGATATACGACAAACAGAACTGACGTATAGAAACTTGTTGGCAATTTAAATCTCACTTTTTTTTTTGGGGGGGGGGAGACTGCAGCAAAAAACAGGCCCTGTGTATTACACTACACAATGTAAGTGGCAGAAAGTAGCTGGAAGATATATGAAAAAATACAAGGACTGTAGGGCAATTTCAATCTCCCTACAATGATCTTAGGGCAAGTATGGCAGCAATAAAAAGGACTGCTGCACACAAAAGTGTGGACTGTGGACAAATAAACAAGATAACTGTGCAGAAAGGAGCGACAGAATTTTTGCTTTTAAAAGAGCTGTTGGTTTGCACAGCGGCGGTCAAACAGCAATGCAGCTATCAGGGAGCCTTATAAGGCAGCCTAATAAGCTACAGAGCTGATGCACAAAAATATAGCCTCCACTGTCCCTGCAAACAAATGGTGGTATTGGCAGTGGAAATTGCTACAGCACAAGCAGTTTTGGGGCTTAATCTTCCCTCCCTAACTATATCCCTTCTTCTGATGAAGCTGCGGCAACCTCTCCCTATGCTACGATTGGCAGAAGTAAGATGGCGATCGGCATGCACGCCGCTTTATAGCCCCTGTGACGCCGCAGAAAGCAAACCAATCACTGTCATGCCCTTCTCTAAGATGGTGGGGACTGAGACCTATGTCATCACGCTGCCCACACTCTGCGTTCTCTTTCATTGGCTGAAAAATGGCGCTGAAAGCGTCATACGAAACGCGACTTTGGCATGAAGATCGCCGACCTGATGGCCAATACCACAGTGGGATCGGGTCGGGTTTCATGAAACCTGACTTTGCTGAAAGTCGGCGATTTTTTAATTTGTCCTATCCGTTTCGCTCAACCCTAGCCACCACAGCCTCCCAGACACTGTTCTGAGAGGTGTAGTGGTTTCCCTCCCTGTAGATCTCACATTTTATGAGGGACCACAGGTTCTCTATGGGGTTCAGATCAGGTGAACAAGGGGGCCATGTCATTGTTTTTTCTTCTTTGAGACCTTTACTGGCCAGCCAGGCTGTGAAGTAGTTGGAGGCAAGTGATGGAGCATTGTCCTGCATGAAAATCATGTTTTTTCTTGAACGATACTGACTTCTTCCTGTACCACTGCTTGAAGAAGTTGTCTTCTAGAAACTGGCAGTAGGTCTGGGAGTTGAGCTTCACTCCATACTCAACCCGAAAAGGTCCCACAAGTTCATCTTTGATGATACCAGCCCATACCAGTACCCCACCTCCACCTTGCTGGCGTCTGAGTCGGAGTGGAGCTCTCTGCCCTTTAATGATACAGCCTCTGGCCCATCTATCTGGCCCATCAAGAGTCACTCTCATTTCATCAGTCCATAAAACCTTTGAAAAGTCAGTCTTAAGATATTTCTTGGCCCAGTCTTGATGTTTTATCTTATGTTTTTGGTCAAAGGTGGTCAGTTTTCAGCCTTCCTTACGATGGCCATGTCCCTGAGTATCGCACACCTTGTGCTTTTTGTTACTCCAGTATTGTTACAGCTCTGAAATATGGCAAAACTGGTGGCAAATGGCATCTTGGCAGCTTCATGCTTGATTTTCCTCAATTCATGGGCAGTTATTTTGCACCTTTTTTGCCCAACACGCTTCTTGCGACCCTGTTGGCTATTTGCCATGAAACGCTTGATTGTTTGGTGATCAGGCTTCAAAAGTTTGACAATTTCAAGAATGTATACAGCTGGGGTATATTTATATCACAAGCCAAAGACCAAATCTAATAAGCAACAGCAGGTTTTGGAACCATAAACTTAACATTTAATTTAATAAATTTCTAAAAACGTATACACAGGTGCCAAACAAAACTGTGCAGTCCAGTGATAGTGCTGAAAAAAGCAAACGCAGAAAAAAACAGACACAGAAAATACACTGCCGGTAACTACTTAAAAAACCGCCATAATCTCACTGTGATTCAAACATCCCCACAATAAATGACGATATTTGGTTAATCTCAATACACCTGTTAATATTTTCTCTTCTATCAGGTGATTACCACTTTTTATACAATTTACTAGAAAAACCTAGGAATTAATATAGGGTATATTTTATATGAAGATATTCATACGCACCGTACTGTGATGCTAGCCCACCAATGTATGCAAAACCTGCATACTATATGCTTTCCAGAGGTATTTTTAATGCTTAATCACCACATTCATCACAGCATATATTGTATGTATGACCATAGAATTCAGTGTCACTTTGGCACAGATTCTTGCAACAGGCTACTGCCTTGGTGCTATCTTACAAACCCGAATACAGCCCGAATACATCTATGCCGCTCTCTTATAGAGAACATTAAAAGGCATACTTTCCATGCGCTGTTTTGCTGGGTTTAACTGTTCAAAAAAACATTTATACTCATCTGTATCCCCGGGTAATACACCAGTTCAATCAGGCTGAGTTCATAAGGACGCCTCTCTGGCCGTGGATCAATACTGCTTTTCTGCCAGATGGTTCCCTTCACACGTACTGTCTCCCAACGCGTTTCATCATATGCAGAATCATCAGGGGCATCTTGACATGCGTGTTATAGTGAAATGAGCATTGCTGAGGTTCTTTTGCAACTTACTTGCTTTTTATCAGCATAGCGCTGGTGTCTGGTGCTGCGTGCGCATGCACCATGATCTGGAGCGCGTACATCACTTCCGGTATTTGGAACGCAAGCGGGATATCCTGACCCGCTTGCATCACCTCCAGTATGCAGATTGTGCCGCATCTCATGAAAAGTGATGTACAAGGCTGTCATTTATCATTAATGAACCTACCTTAGATATGATTGCTGGAATTAATCCGTATTATATTTATACATATAATAGGTAAATCGGACCCTAATGGTACAGTATATTTAGGATTGAAACAACATCCGGAAAAAATTGTCTTTATATATACAGTTAGGTCCATATATATTTGGACAGAGACAACATTTTTCGAATTTTGGTTATAGACATTACCACAATGAATTTTAAACAAAACAATTCAGATGCAATTGAAGTTCAGACTTTCAGCTTTCATTTGATGGTATCCACATTAAAATTGAATGAAGGGTTTAGGAGTTTCAGCTCCTTAACATGTGCCACCCTGTTTTTAAAGGGACCAAAAGTAATTGGACATGTGACTCCAAGGCTATTTCATGGACAGGTGTGGGCAATCCCTTCGTTATGTCATTCTCAATTAAGCAGATAAAAGGCCTGGAGTTGATTTGAGGTGTGGTGCTTGCATTTGGAAGGTTTTGCTGTGAAGTAAACATGCGGTAAAGGAGCTCTCCATGCAGGTGAAACAAGCCATCCTTAAGCTGTGAAAACAGAAAAAAAACCATCCGAGAAATTGCTACAATATTAGGAGTGGCAAAATCTACAGTTTGGTACATCCTGAGAAAGAAAGAAAGCACTGGTGAACTCATCAATGCAAAAAGATCTGGGCGCCCACGGAAGACAACAGTGGTGGATGGTCGCAGAATAATCTCCATGGTGAAGAGAAACCCCTTCACAACAGCTGACCAAGGGAACAACACTCTCCAGGAGGTAGGCATATCAATATCCAAATCTACCATACATTGAAGACTGCATGAAAGTAAATACAGAGGGTTCACTGCACGATGCAGCCACTCATAAGCATCAAGAAGAAAAAGGCTAGACTGGACTTTGCTAAAAAACATCTAAAAAAGCCAGCACAGTTCTGGAAAAACATTCTTTGGACAGATGAAACCAAGATCAACCTCTACCAGAATGATGGAAAGAGAAAAGTATGGCGAAGGCGTGGTCCAGCTCATAATACAAAGCATACCACATCATCTGTAAAATACGGCGGAGGCAGTGTGATGGCTTGGGCATGCATGGCTGCCAGTGTCACTGGGTCACTAGTGTTTATTGATGATGTGACACAGGACAGAAGCAGCAGAATGAATTCTGAGGTATTCAGAGACATACTGTGTGCTCAGATCCAGCCAAACTGATTGGTCGTCGTTTCATACTACAGATGGACAATGACCCAAAACATAAAGCCAAAGCAACCCAGAGGTTTATTAAAGCAAAGAAGTGGAATATTCTTGAATGGCCAAGTCAGTCACCTGATCTCAACCCAACTGAGCAGCATTTCACTTGTTAAAGACTAAACTTCAGACAGAAAGGCCCACAAACAAACAGCAACTGAAAACCACCGCAGTGAAGGCCTGGCAGAGCATCAAAAAGGAGGAAACACAGCGTCTGGTGATATCCATGAGGTCAAGACTTCAGGCAGTCATTGCCAACAAAGGGTTTTCAACCAAGTACTAGAAATGAACATTTTATTTAAAATTATTGAATCTGTCCAATTACTTTTGGTCCCTTTAAAAACAGGGTGGCACATGTTAAGGAGCTGAAACTCCTAAACCCTTCATCCAATTTTAATGTGGATACCCTCAAATGAAAGCTGAAAGTCTGAATTTCAACTGCATCTGAATTGTTTTGTTTACAATTCATTGTGGTAATGTCTATAACCAAAATTAGAAAAATGTTGTCTCTGTCCAAATATATATGGACCTAACTGTATATATATATATATATATATATCCTCATGGATAAAGCTTAGCGAATGCCTTAAATGGTATCACAGACACTCAGGCAAAAAAACAACCATGACCTCAATATTTTTGCTTGAACAGATTACAGAGATTGGGGGGGTTATGGGATAACAGTCCTTTAGTATTTTTTAAATGGATAGATCCATACACCATGACACAACAAACCCCCTCCATATAGGAAATGATAGAGAAAGGTGACGCTAAAAAATCTTTATCTAGGTGCCAACTACCTAAACTTAACCTACCTATCTCGGAGGTTTGCACCCTAGATCCTGTGCAGTGGCGCCCCCCACTCAACAGTGGCTGCCCCTATTCTTGAAAGCCCTATTATGCCGCTGCAGCTACAGGAAGGAAGAAAAGTTCAGTTGTTTGTTAAGACCTTTAGGTGCAGTTGCTTGTAGGCGGAAAATCCACCTACTTTCTTTTTGTAGGATATATTTATCAAAGTCACCACCTCTTTGCGACTGATAAATCCTATCAATCCCCATAAAATTCACAATCTTCAGGTCTCCATTATGCACCTTATTTATATGATTTGCCACTGGGCTATTTCTTTTGTTTATAGTGTCTCTGTGGTGCTCACCTACCTTTCTTCTTAATTCCCTACTAGTTTTTCCTATGTACTCGAGGCCACATTCACATGTCATTTTGTATATTAGTCCCATGGTCTTACAGTTAATAAAGTGATTTATGTGGAAGATTTTCCCTGTCACGTTGCTCTTAAAATCTTTTCCTTGATTCATGGCTCCACAATATTTACAGCTGCCACTTCTATAGCAACCTTTTACCTGATTACCCAATCAAGTGGGATTTGAGGAGTGGGGGTAAAGTGGCTGTGGACTATTCTATCTTTAATAGAATGGCCTCTTATATAGGTAATTTGTGGTGAAGGGGTGATGACATCTCTCAAGTTAGCATCCATCTCCAAAATGGGCCAATATCTTTGTATGATATCTCTAAGATCTTTGGCTCCATTGGTGTACCTCGTGATAAACCTGATGGTATCGTCATTTTCTTTTTTCACCGTTGGAACAAGTAGCGCTTTCCTCTCTTTACAGGAGGAGGACCTAAACACTTCTTTCAGGACGTTCTCTGGGTAGCCCCGCTCCTGAAAGCGAACTTTCAGATCGTTTGCTTGTTTACGGTATGTTGTATTATCTGAGCAGTTTCTCAAAATCCGAAGATATTGACTTTTTGGAATACCCTTCCTGAGGGGGACTGGATGATTGGACTCCCACCTCAGGAGGGAATTAGATGCGATTGGTTTTCTATATGTACTAGTCATTAGCTGCCCATCTCTCCCTCTCTTCATCATAATATCCATAAATGGTAGCCTGGAATAATTCATTTCAAAAGTGAAGTGTAAACTCAGGTCATTTTGGTTCAAGCTTGTTGCAAAGGAAATGAAACTGGCCTCACTACCTCTCCATATGACGAAAACGTCATCTATATAAAGTAGCCAAAGTACAATATTCTCCTCCGTTGTCGGCGTTGTTTCGCCAAAAATGACATTTTCCTCCCACCAGTCCAGGAGCAGATTAACGTATGACGGGCACATGGGCTCCCCATGGCTGTACCCCTGAGCTGGTGGAAGTACTTATTGTCAAAGAGAAAGTAATTCTTAGTAAGGCAAAATTCCAACGCTTGGACAACGAATTTATTATGGTCGTTATATTGACACCCTCTCGTTCCAAGATAGTAGTCCACAGCCATGATACCTTTGTCGTGAGTAGTGTTGAGCGATACCGTCCGATACTTGAAAGTATCGGTATCGGATAGTATCGGCCGATACCCGAAAAATATCGGATATCGCCGATACCGATATCCGATACCAATACAAGTCAATGAGACATCAAGTATCGGAAGGTATTCTCATGGTTCCCAGGGTCTGAAGGAGAGGAAACTCTCCTTCAGGCCCTGGGATCCATAGGGATGTGTAAAATAAAGAATTAAAATAAAAAATATTGATATATTTACCTCTCCGGCGGCCCCTGAACTCAGCGCGGGTAACCGGCAGGCTTCGTTGTTCAAAATCAGCGCTTTTAGGACCTGAGAATCACGTCCCGGCTTCTGATTGGTCGCGGGCCGCCCATGTGACCGCCACGAGACCAATCACAAGCCGTGACGTCACCGCAAGCTATTAACGCGCTCATTTTTAAAAATGAGCGCGTTAATGACTTTCAAAGACGTAGCGGCTTGTGATTGGTCGCGGCCACGCGACCAATCACAAGCCGCGACGTCACCGCAAGCTATTAACGCGCTCATTTTTAAAAATGAGCGCGTTAATGGCTTTCAAAGACGTAGCGGTTTGTGATTGGTCGCGTGGCCGCGACCAATCACAAGCCGCGACGTCACCGCAAGCTATTAACGCGCTCATTTTTAAAAATGAGCGCGTTAATGACTTTCAAAGACGTAGCGGCTTTGAAAGCCATTAACGCGCTCATTTTTAAAAATGAACGCGTTAATAGCTTGCGGTGACGTCGCGGCTTGTGATTGGTCGCGTGGCCGCGACCAATCACAAGCCGCTACGTCTTTGAAAGCCATTAACGCGCTCATTTTTAAAAATGAGCGCGTTAATAGCTTGCGGTGACGTCGTGGCTTGTAATTGGTCACGTGGCCGCGACCAATCACAAGCCGCTACGTCTTTGAAAGCCATTAACGCGCTCATTTTTAAAAATTAGCGCGTTAATAGCTTGCGGTGACGTCGCGGCTTGTGATTGGTCGCGTGGCCGCGACCAATCACAAGCCGCTACGTCTTTGAAAGTCATTACCGCGCTCATTTTTAAAAATGAGCGCGTTAATAGCTTGCGGTGACGTCGCGGCTTGTGATTGGTCGCGTGGCCGCGACCAATCACAAGCCGCTACGTCTTTGAAAGCCATTAACGCGCTCATTTTTAAAAATGAGCGCGTTAATAGCTTGCGGTGACGTCGCGGCTTGTGATTGGTCGCGTGGCGGTCACATGGGCGGCCCGCGACCAATCAGAAGCCGGGACGTGATTCTCAGGTCCTAAAAGCGCTGATTTTGAACAACGAAGCTTGCCGGTTACCCGCGCTGAGTCCAGGGGCCGCCGGAGAGGTAAATATATCAATATTTTTTATTTTAATTCTTTATTTTACACATCTCTATGTATCCGATACCGATACCCGATACCACAAAAGTATCGGATCTCGGTATCGGAATTCCGATACCGCAAGTATCGGCCGATACCCGATACTTGCGGTATCGGAATGCTCAACACTAGTCGTGAGGGATTGAGGAATATAGTGCTTCGACATTGATGGAGCACAGCAACATATCAGCCTCTACCTCGACACTGTCTAGTTTCAAAAGGAGGTCCGTGTGTCACGCGTATAGGAACTCAAAGAGACAACGAATGGTCTCAAAATTCTATCCACATAGAGACCTAGATTTTGCGTAAGGCTTCCCATTCCGGAAACAATGGGTCTCCCTTTAATGAGATTCATGCCTTTGTGGATTTTTGGTAGGCAGTAGAACATTGCTACTACTGGGTGGGTCAATTTCAAGACTTCTGCATCCCTCTGCAAGACATCTCACACTTTTGGACTTTTCAGAGCCCGTGAAATGTCTCTTCTGACCCATTTTGCCAAAGGAAAGGAAGTTGCCTAATAATTAAGCACACCCTATATAGGGTTTTGATGTCATTAGATAACATCCCTCCTCATTACAGAGATGCACATCACCTGATTTACTTAATTGGTAGTTGGCTCTCAAGCCTGAACAGCTTGGAGTAGGACAGCATGTATAAAAAATATCATGTGATCAAAATACAACTTGGCCAATAATACTGCACACAGTTTACACTATTCAATATGTGGCCTGTAATTTTCACCCCAAAATACTGGATGGAACGAGGGTAACAGACAGCCAATACAATGGAATGAAGGTCTGAAATGCCCAAATTTGTAACCCACAGATAGATCAGGCGTCTGACAGAGGTACCACACTGTTCAATATGTGAACAAGCAAAAAAAGGGGGGGGGGCTCTGGATTGCTTTAGAATAAAATAATCAGGATTAGGATGCCAAAAAAATTCTTCCTAGCCACTGATACCTGGGGCTAGGTATATGTGTAATAGGCAGCAGCCACAGAAGCAGCAGACAGTAATGGAATGAACCCTCTTGATGTATACAGTGATGTCTATATACTCGCATACAGCCTGCAGGCATTGCACTGATATGTATAGAGCTACATACACTCCCCTGCCTGCCTAGCACTGCAATCTAGATACTGCGTAATTAGTCCTTAGAAGAACTGTTGGTTTAGATGGATTTGTGGATTCTGTGATGGTACACCCACACTGACTAATATATCCCCAAATCTGACCCTATCTCAGCAGCAGCTCTCCCTACACTGTCTGAATCTGGAGCTGAATGCGACCAGCAGGGCGGCGCCAGGTCTCTTAGAGACCTGATGATGCTGTGTGGCCAGCCAATCACTGTAATACCACAACAAAGATGGCTGCGGCATTACAGTGCGTGGCACACAATCCATGCATGTTGAATGGCTCTCTAAAGAGCGCCAAACATGCAGGAAGGTAACTTGAGTTTCTGCCAAGCAATCCCAGAAATGCTTGGTGCTCGCCGAGTACCATGAGTATAGTGATACACGAGCGAGTAATGAGCTTTATCGAGTATGATCGCTCATCCCTACCTGCTACCAAGCATGCACCAGGCCATTTTCCCCTGCTGTTCTTGGGGTCAGAGCCTGGCTTCTGCTGTCCACATTAGTCGACTTGAAAAGGCGTTAAGTACCCTATGCAAAGCAGTAATCCAAACATTTCCTACTGCCTGCTACCAAGTATGCACCAGGCCATTTTCCCCTGCTGTTCTTGGGGTCAGAGCCTGGCTTCTGCAGTCCACATTAGTCCGCTTGAAAAGGCATTAAGTGCCCTACACAAAGTAGTAATCCAAAAATTTCATACTGCTTGCTTCCAAGCACACACCAGTTAATTTTCCCCGTTGTTTTTGTGGTCAGAGCCTGAATTCTGCAATCCAAGCTGAACACTTGGCCCAATCTCTCCTTATACGCCTTGGAGGTGCTGGCCTGCCCGGCTGCTAGTGTGATGTCAAAGTGTGATATCAGTTCCGCTGGGTCAATCATCACTGATACGCGCACACGCCTCTCCACGGAAAATGCACACAGACTTACTCTGATTAAATTTAACAAAGACTGGATTTCTCCACAGTTTGCAATCCCTCCAGATGACAGCAAGCCAACCTAAATTCACCAAAAATTCTGATTCATGCTACTACTTTTAATGGCAAGCCCTTCCCATAAAAACCCATTTCCTTCCTTCACCTACCATGACTGAGCCCATAGGTTTAGTTTTTGCAAACTCTATGCACATTGTTCAGTGGACAAATTTGGACAGTATTCTTACTCCAGCCTAACTGGTTTTGTGATTTGAGGCCCTTGGGATGGTGGCTTCCTGCGTCAACTATGACTCAGCCCATAGGGCTAATTTTTACAAACCCTATGCACATTGTGCAAGGGACAAACCAGGACAGTATTCCTACTCTAGCCTAGCTACTAGGGTTGAGCGAAACGGGTCGCTCATTTTCAAAAGTCGCCGACTTTTGGCAAAGTCGGGTTTCATGAAACCCGATCCGACCCCTGTGCGGGGTCGGCCATGTGGTACGCGACTTTCGCGCCAAAGTCGCGTTTCAATTACGCGAAAAGCGCCATTTCTCAGCCAATGAAGGTAAACGCAGAGTGTGGGCAGCGTGATGACATAGGTCCTGGTCCCCACCATCTTAGAGAAGGGCATTGCAGTGATTGGCTTGCTGTCTGCGGCGTCACAGGGGCTATAAAGGGGCGTTCCCGCCGACCGCCATGTTACTGCTGCTGATCTGAGCTTAGGGAGAGGTTGCTGCCGCTTCGTCAGAAGCAGGGATAGCGTTAGGCAGGGTCCATTAACCACCAAACCGCTTGTGCTGTAGCGATTTCCACTGCCCAACACCACCTTCAGTGTGCAGGGACAGTGGAAGCTACATTTTTTTTTTTTCCCCTCAGCGCTGTAGCTCATTGGGCTGCCCTAGAAGGCTCCCTGATAGCTGCATTGCTGTGTGTACGCCGCTGTGCAAACCAACTGCTTTTTTCAAAGCACAAATCCTCTTGTTCCTTCCTTTCTGCACAGCTATCTTTTTTGTTTGTCCACACTTTTTATTTAATTTGTGCATCAGTCCACTCCTTATTGCTGCCTGCCATACCTAGCTGAGATTACTGCAGGGAGATAGTAATTGTTGGACACTCCCTGTTTTTTTTTTTTTTTTTTTGTGGGAGATTAAGATTGACATTTCTGCTAGAGTGCCATCCCTGTGTGTGCCATCTCTCACTCAGTGGGCCATAGAAAGCCTATTTATTTTTTTGCTTGATTTGGGTTATAAAATCTACCTGAAAAAATCACTACATCAATCAGTGGGAGAAAAATATTGGCCTCAGGGCTTGTGTGCCACTCTTGACTCCTGTGTGTGCCATCTCTCAGTCAGTGGGCCATAGAAAGCCTATTTATTTTTTTGCTTGATTTAGGTTCTAAAATCTACCTGAAAAAATCACTACATCAATCAGTGGGAGAAAAATATTGGCCTCAGGGCTTGTGTGCCACTCCTGACTCCTGTGTGCATCATCACTCACTCAGTGGGCCATAGAAAGCCCTTTTTTTTTTTTTTTTTGCTTTATTTGGGTTCTAAATTCTACCTGAAAAAATCAATAAATCAATCAGTGGGAGATTAATATTGGCCTTTGGGCTTGTGTGCCAGTCCTGAGCGTGCCATCTCTCTCACAAATAGTGGGCCATAGAAAGCCTATTTATTTTTTTTTTTTTGGTTTTATAAATTCTCCCTGAAAAAAAAAGGGAGATTAATATTGGCCTTTGGGCTTGTGTGCCAGTCCTAAGCGTGCCATCTCTCTCTCTCAGATAGTGGGCCATAGAAAGCCTATTTATTTATTTTTTTATTGGGTTTATAAATTTTCCCTGAAAAAAAATAAAAAGTGGGAGATTAATTTTGGCCTCTGGGCTTGTGTGCCAGTCCTGAGCGTGCCATCTCTCTCACAAATAATGGGCCATAGAAAGCCTATTTATGTTTTTGGTTGATTTGGGTTCTAAATTCTAACTGAAAAAATCAATAAATCAATCAGTGGGAGATAAATATTGGCCTCTGTGCTTGTGTGCCACTCCTGACTCCTGTGTGCGTCATCTCTCACTCAGTGGGCCATAGAAAGCCTTTTTTTGTTTTATTTGTTTTCTAAATTCTCCCTGAAAAAAATCATTTTATTTTATTTGGTTTCTAAATTCTTCCTGAAAAAATCATTTTATTCTATTATTTTTTTTTCCTAAAGTCTCCCTGAAAAAAAAACAAAAACAAATCAGTGGGAGATTAATATTGCCCTTTCTGCTTTTGTGCCAGTCTTGACTCCTGGGTGTGCCATCTCTCTCTCTCTCTCTCTCCAATTGTGGGCCATAGAAAGCCTATTATTTTTTTAGCTTGATTTGGGTTCCAAAATCTACCTGAAAAAATCACTACATCAATCAGTGGGAGATAAATATTGGCCTCTGGGCTTGTGTGCCACTCCTGACTCCTGTGTGCGTCATCTCTCACTCAGTGGGCCATAGAAAGCCTTTTTTTTGTTTTATTTGTTTTCTAAATTCTCCCTGAAAAATCATTTTATTTTATTTGGTTTCTAAATTCTTCCTGAAAAAATCATTTTATTCTATTATTTTTTTTTCCTAAAGTCTCCCTGAAAAAAAAACAAAAACAAATCAGTGGGAGATTAATATTGCCCTTTCTGCTTGTATGCCAGTCTTGATTCCTGGGTGTGCCATCTCTCTCTCTCTCTCCAATTGTGGGCCATAGAAAGCCTATTATTTTTTTAGCTTGATTTGGGTTCCAAAATCTACCTGAAAAAATCACTACATCAATCAGTGGGAGATAAATATTGGCCTCTGGGCTTGTGTGCCACTCCTGACTCCTGTGTGCGTCATCTCTCACTCAGTGGGCCATAGAAAGCCTTTTTTTGTTTTATTTGTTTTCTAAATTCTCCCTGAAAAAATCATTTTATTTTATTTGGTTTCTAAATTCTTCCTGAAAAAATCATTTTATTCTATTATTTTTTTTTCCTAAAGTCTCCCTGAAAAAAAAACAAAAAACAAATCAGTGGGAGATTAATATTGCCCTTTCTGCTTGTGTGCCAGTCTTGACTCCTGGGTGTGCCATCTCTCTCTCTCTCTCCAATTGTGGGCCATAGAAAGCCTATTATTTTTTTAGCTTGATTTGGGTTCCAAAATCTACCTGAAAAAATCACTACATCAATCAGTGGGAGATAAATATTGGCCTCTGGGCTTGTGTGCCACTCCTGACTCCTGTGTGCGTCATCTCTCACTCAGTGGGCCATAGAAAGCCTTTTTTTGTTTTATTTGTTTTCTAAATTCTCCCTGAAAAAATCATTTTATTTTATTTGGTTTCTAAATTCTTCCTGAAAAAATCATTTTATTCTATTTTTTTTTTCCTAAAGTCTCCCTGAAAAAAAACAAACAAAAACAAATCAGTGGGAGATTAATATTGCCCTTTCTGCTTGTGTGCCAGTCTTGACTCCTGGGTGTGCCATCTCTCTCTCTCTCTCCAATTGTGGGCCATAGAAAGCCTATTATTTTTTTAGCTTGATTTGGGTTCCAAAATCTACCTGAAAAAATCACTACATCAATCAGTGGGAGATAAATATTGGCCTCTGGGCTTGTGTGCCACTCCTGACTCCTGTGTGCGTCATCTCTCACTCAGTGGGCCATAGAAAGCCTTTTTTTGTTTTATTTGTTTTCTAAATTCTCCCTGAAAAAATCATTTTATTTTATTTGGTTTCTAAATTCTTCCTGAAAAAATCATTTTATTCTATTATTTTTTTTTCCTAAAGTCTCCCTGAAAAAAAATAAATAAATAAAATCAGTGGGAGATTAATATTTACATTTGTGCTTCAGTGACAGTCCTGCGTGTGTGGCATCTCTCTCATTTGTTGCCACCAACAACAGAGTGTGTAACATTGTGCCTGATTTTCGTTGTGGTCTCACTCACCTGTAAAGGGGTAGCTAAATCATACTGAAGTTATAGCTCACCGTGTAAGTTGTGTGACAGCAACAAATACCGTTAGTTTGTTTACGTTTTTAAAACAATGAGGAAGTCTGGTGGAAGAGGTTGTGGCCGGGGGCGTTCATTGTCAGCTGGTAATGAGGGTAGTGGTAGTGGTGGAGCATCAGCTGGTCGTGGGAAAAAAAATATTGCACCTAAGTCTGGAGCTGTGGAGCCAGGTTCGTCGTCTGGCTACACAAGGCCTCGAACGCTCCCTTTTCTGGGAGTAGGAAAACCGCTTTTAAAGCCGGAGCAGTAAGAGCAAGTTTTGGCTTATCTTGCTGACTCAGCCTCTAGCTCTTTTGCCTCCTCTCGTGAAACTGGTAAATGTCAAAGCAGCGCGTCGTTAGTGGATGTTCACGGTCAGGGACAAGTCGCTTCCTTGTCCTCTTCAGCAAAAACAACAACAGAGAAGAATGCAGCAGGCGACACAACGGGTTACTCCATGGAGCTCTTTACACATACCGTCCCTGGCTTAGAAATTGAAGCAGTTAACAGTCCATGCCCATTACAAGTTGAATCTGACATGGAGTGCACTGATGCACAGCCACAGCCAGACTACTATGCTGGTCCTTTGACTCAGATCACAACATTGCCCTCGCAGGGTAATGATCAAGAATCAGACCCTGATGAGACTATGTTGCCCCATCACGAACGCTATACCACCGACCGACACGGTGACACAGACGAAGTTGCACACGAGCTACAAGAAGAGGTAATAGATGACCCAGTTCTTGACCCCGATTGGCAGCCATTGGGGGAAAAGGGTGCAGGCGGCAGCATTTCTGAAGCGGAGGAGGAGGGGCCGCAGCAGGCATCAACATCGCAACAGGTTCCATCTGCCGGGCCCATATCTTGCCCAAAACGCGTGGCAAAGCCAAAACCTGTTGGAGGACAGCGTGGCCATCCGGTTAAAGCTCAGTCTGCAATGCCTGAAAAGGTATCCGATGCTAGAAAGAGTGCAGTCTGGCATTTTTTTAAACAACATCCAATTGATCAGCGCAAAGTCATCTGTCAAAAATGTTCAACTACCTTAAGCAGAGGACAGAATCTGAAAAGTCTCAATACAAGTTGCATGCATAGACATTTAACCACCATGCATTTGCAAGCCTGGACTAACTACCAAACGTCCCTTAATGTTGTAGCACCCTCGGCCAATGAAGCTAGTCAGCAACGCAACATCCCTTCCGGCAGTGTAGGGCCACCATTTTCCGCACCACCTGCAGTATCTGTGCAGGTTTCTTTGCCAGGCCAAAGCAGTCAGGGTCAGGGAATCACCAGTTTCGTAGTAGGAAACACTGCATCTAGGGCACCGGCGGCAACAATACCATCTCCCACCGTCTCTCAGTCTGCCATGTCCACCGGCACCCCCGCTAGTTCCACGATCTCCAGCTCTCCAGTCCAGCTCACCCTACATGAGACTATGGTTAGAAAAAGGAAGTACTTAGCCTCGCATCCGCGTACACAGGGTTTGAACGCCAACATAGCTAGACTAATCTCGTTAGAGATGATGCCCTACCGGTTAGTTGAAAGCGAAGCTTTCAAAGCCCTGATGGACTACACTGTACCACGCTACGAGCTACCCAGTCGACACTTTTTTTCCAGAAAAGCCATCCCAGCCCTCCACCAGCATGTTAAAGAGCGCATCGTCCATGCACTCAGGCAATCTGTGAGCACAAAGGTGCACCTGACAACAGATGCATGGATCAGTAGGCATGGCCAGGGACGTTACGTGTCCATCACGGCACACTGGGTGAATGTTGTGGATGCAGGGTCCACAGGGGACAGCAAGTTTGGGACAGTTCTGCCTAGCCCACGGTCTAGGAAACAGTTGGCTGTAGCCGTTCGCACCCCCTCCTCCTCCTCTTCGTCCTCCTGCAGAAGCGAGAGCTCGTCCACAGACCGCAGTCGCACAACCACTCCATCCGCAGCTGCCACTGTTGCACACCAGGTCTCCCATTATGGGGCAGCTACTGGCAAACGTCAGCAGGCTGTATTGGCTATGAAGTGTTTGGGCGACAACAGACACACCGCGGAAGTTCTGTCCGAGTTCTTGCAGAAAGAAACGCAGTCGTGGCTGGGCACTGTAGATCTTGAGGCAGGCAAGGTAGTGAGTGATAACGGAAGGAATTTCATGGCTGCCATCTCCGTTTCCCAACTGAAACACATTCCTTGCCTGGCTCACACCTAAAACCTGGTGGTGCAGTGCTTCCTGAAAAGTTATCCGGGGTTATCCGACCTGCTCCTCAAAGTGCGTGGACTTTGCTCACATATCCGCCGTTCGCCCGTACACTCCAGCCGTATGCAGACCTATCAGCGTTCTTTGAACCTTCCCCAATATCGCCTAATCATAGACGTTGCAACAAGGTGGAACCCAACACTGCACATGCTTCAGAGACTGTGCGAACAGAGGCGGGCTGTTATGTTTTTGTGGGAGGATACACATACACGGGCAGGCAGTAGGATGGCAGACATGGAGTTGTCAGGTGTGCAGTGGTCGAAGATTCAAGACATGTGTCAAGTCCTTCAGTGTTTTGAGGAATGCACACGGCTGGTTAGTGCAGACAACGCCATAATAAGCATGAGCATCCCCCTAATGCGTCTGCTGATGCAAAGTTTGACGCACATAAAGGATCAGGCGTCTGCAGCTGAGGAAGAGGAAAGCCTTGATGACAGTCAGCCATTGTCTGGCCAGGGCAGTGTACAGGACGAGTTAGCGGGCGAAGAGGAGGAGGAGGATGAGGAGGATGATGGGGATGATTATATTTTTAATGAGGAAGCTTTTCCGGGGCCACTGGAAATTGGTGGCGCGGCAAGGCCGGGTTCTGGTTTTTGGAGGGACACAAGTGACGTGGATTTGCCTGAAACTGCCCCTCAACCAAGCACAACCGCAGATTTGAGAACTGGAACTTTGGCCCACATGGCGGATTATGCCTTACGTATCCTCAAAAGGGACACACGCATAACTAAAATGATGAACGATGACGATTACTGGTTGGCCTGCCTCCTTGATCCTCTCTATAAAGGCAAATTGCAAAATGTAATGCCACATGAGAACTTGGAACTAATATTAGCAACCAAACAATCAACTCTTGTTGACCGTTTGCTTCTGGCATTCCCTGCACACAGCGCCCGTGATCGTTCTCACACGAGCTGCAGGGGCCAGCAGACCAGAGGAGTTAGAGGGGCAGAAATCAGAAGTGGCGTTGGCCAGAGGGGTTTTCTGACCAGGTTGTGGAGTGATTTTGCTATGACCGCAGACAGGACAGGTACTGCAGCATCAATTCAAAGTGACAGGAGACAACATTTGTCCAGTATGGTTACAAACTATTTTTCATCCCTTATCGATGTTCTTCCTCAACCGTCATTCCCATTTGATTACTGGGCATCAAAATTAGACACCTGGCCAGAATTGGCAGAATATGCATTGCAGGAGCTTGCTTGCCCGGCAGCTAGTGTCCTATCAGAAAGAGTATTCAGTGCTGCAGGTTCAATACTAACAGAAAAAAGGACTCGTCTGGCTACCCAAAATGTAGATGATCTAACCTTCATTAAAATGAACCACAACTGGATTTCGAAATCTTTTGCCCCACCTTGCCCGGCTGACACCTAGCTTTCCTATGAAAAGGTCTTGCCTGTGGACTATTCTGAATGCCTTTTCCAATCTCGTAATTTTCTGCACCTGATTGTCCAGCATACGACATGTTTACACCTCACTAAATGGCCAAACTCCCCACACGGGGCCGTGGTATCGACACTTGGCGACAGCACCCGTGAGAGTGCTGTTTGTCTGAAGAGGTGGGTGTGCCTGCTTTTGGTCGACGGCACTGCCACTGGGTCCCTCCTAGTACAATAAAGTGTCTCTGGCGGTGGTGGTGCGCACCCAACGTCAGACACACCGTTGTAATATGAGGGGCCCTGGGCCTGTACCGCTGGCCACAAGACAGTTCCCCCCCCAGCTCAAACAGTGCTCTACCACTTGCAAAATTATCTCACAGCTCTACCAATGTTTAGTCTATGCGCTGACATCCTTCAATGCCTGCCACTGACAATACCATTGTATTGACATTTTTGTTATGTTAGGCCTTCGAAGCCTGTCTGCGGTCACTCCTTACAATATGCCTCCACTGACCACACCACTGCTGCCCGTGTACCCCTGGAACCAATTTAAAATTGCCTACAGCCAGCCCAATTTTTTTATTTTAGGCCTTCGATGCCTGTCTGCGGTCCGTTCTTTCTACTACTACTACACTGACCAGGCCACTGCTGCCCGTGTACCCCTGGAACCAATTTAAAATTGCCTACAGCCATGTGTTATTATTTTAGGCCTTCGATGCCTGTCTGCGGTCACTCCTTCCACTAGGCCTCCACTGACCACACCACTGCTGCCCGTGTACCCCTGGAACCAATTTAAAATTGCCTACAGCCAGCCCAATTTTTTTATTTTAGGCCTTCGATGCCTGTCTGTGGTCACTCCTTCCACTAGGCCTCCACTGACCACACCACTGCTGCCCGTGTACCCCTGGAACCAATTTAAAATTGCCTACAGCCATGTGTTATTATTTTAGGCCTTCGATGCCTGTCTGCGGTCACTCCTTCCACTAGGCCTCCACTGACCACACCACTGCTGCCCGTGTACCCCTGGAACCAATTTAAAATTGCCTACAGCCAGCCCAATTTATTATGTTAGGGCTTCGAAGCCTGTCTGCGGTCCCTCCTTCCACTAGGCCTCCACTGACCTGTCTACTGCTGCCCGGGTTCCCCTGGAACCAATTTTAAATTGCCTACAGCCAGCCCAATTTATTATGTTAGGGCTTCGAAGCCTGTCTGCGGTCCCTCCTTCCACTAGGCCTCCACTGACCTGTCTACTGCTGCCCGGGTTCCCCTGGAACCAATTTTAAATTGCCTACAGCCAGCCCAATTTATTATGTTAGGGCTTCGAAGCCTGTCTGCGGTCCCTCCTTCCACTAGGCCTCCACTGACCTGTCTACTGCTGCCCGTGTACCCCTGGAACCAATTTAAAATTGCCTACAGCCATGTGTTATTATTTTAGGCCTTCGATGCCTGTCTGCGGTCACTCCTTCCACTAGGCCTCCACTGACCACACCACTGCTGCCCGTGTACCCCTGGAACCAATTTAAAATTGCCTACAGCCATGTGTTATTATTTTAGGCCTTCGATGCCTGTCTGCGGTCACTCCTTACAATATGCCTCCACTGACCACACCACTGCTGCCCGTGTACCCCTGGAACCAATTTAAAATTGCCTACAGCCAGCCCAATTTTTTTATTTTAGGCCTTCGATGCCTGTCTGCGGTCACTCCTTCCACTAGGCCTCCACTTACCACACCACTGCTGCCCGTGTACCCCTGGAACCAATTTAAAATTGCCTACAGCCAGCCCAATTTTTTTATTTTAGGCCTTCGATGCCTGTCTGCGGTCCGTTCTTTCTACTACTACTACACTGACCAGGCCACTGCTGCCCGTGTTCCCCTGGAACCAATTTAAAATTGCCAACAGCAATGTGTTATTATGTTAGGCCTTCGAAGCCTGTCTGCGGTCACTCCTTCCACTATGCCTCCACTGACCACACCACTGCTGCCCGTGTACCCCTGGAACCAATTTAAAATTGCCTACAGCCATGTGTTATTATTTTAGGCCTTCGATGCCTGTCTGCGGTCACTCCTTACAATATGCCTCCACTGACCACACCACTGCTGCCCGTGTACCCCTGGAACCAATTTAAAATTGCCTACAGCCAGCCCATGTTTTTCTATTTTAGGCCTTCGATGCCTGTCTGCGGTCCGTTCTTTCTACTACTACTACACTGACCAGGCCACTGCTGCCCGTGTTCCCCTGGAACCAATTTAAAATTGCCAACAGCAATGTGTTATTATGTTAGGCCTTCGAAGCCTGTCTGCGGTCACTCCTTCCACTATGCCTCCACTGACCACACCACTGCTGCCCGTGTACCCCTGGAACCAATTTAAAATTGCCTACAGCCATGTGTTATTGTTTTAGGCCTTCGATGCCTGTCTGCGGTCACTCCTTACAATATGCCTCCACTGACCACACCACTGCTGCCCGTGTACCCCTGGAACCAATTTAAAATTGCCTACAGCCAGCCCAATTTTTTTTATTTTAGGCCTTCGATGCCTGTCTGCGGTCCGTTCTTTCTACTACTACTACACTGACCAGGCCACTGCTGCCCGTGTACCCCTGGAACCAATTTAAAATTGCCTACAGCCATGTGTTATTATTTTAGGCCTTTGATGCCTGTCTGCGGTCACTCCTTCCACTAGGCCTCCACTGACCACACCACTGCTGCCCGTGTACCCCTGGAACCAATTTAAAATTGCCTACAGCCAGCCCAATTTTTTTATTTTAGGCCTTCGATGCCTGTCTGCGGTCACTCCTTCCACTAGGCCTCCACTGACCACACCACTGCTGCCCGTGTACCCCTGGAACCAATTTAAAATTGCCTACAGCCATGTGTTATTATTTTAGGCCTTCGATGCCTGTCTGCGGTCACTCCTTCCACTAGGCCTCCACTGACCACACCACTGCTGCCCGTGTACCCCTGGAACCAATTTAAAATTGCCTACAGCCAGCCCAATTTTTTTATTTTAGGCCTTCGATGCCTGTCTGCGGTCACTCCTTCCACTAGGCCTCCACTGACCACACCACTGCTGCCCGTGTACCCCTGGAACCAATTTAAAATTGCCTACAGCCAGCCCAACTTTTTTATTTTAGGCCTTCGATGCCTGTCTGCGGTCACTCCTTCCACTAGGCCTCCACTGACCACACCACTGCTGCCCGTGTACCCCTGGAACCAATTTTACAGTGTCTACAGCCTAATTTTGTTATGTTAGGCCTACTACGCCTGTCTGCGGTCCCTCCTTCCAATACTCGTCCACTGACCACACCACTGCTGCCCGTGGACCCCTGGAACCTATTTTTAATTGCATAGAGCATCCTTTTTTTAATAGTAGGCATACAAAGCCTGTCTGCGGTCCACTATTGAAATTGTCCTCCACTGCCCAGAGCACTGCTTCTTGTGTACCCCTGTAACTTTTTTAAGCTGCAGTGAGCCACATTTTTGGGTTAAGTCCTACTACCTGTGTCTGTCTGTGCCACTCAATTCAGCTGTGTTCCTTTGAAAAAAGCTGAGCGTCAATAGTCTTGTTTTCAGCCTCTAGGAATTTTAAAACTGCATTGGGGGTACAACTTTGGTAGGGCCTACTAACGGTGTCTGCCTACCCAAGGTGTGCCCCAGGTTTCCTCGCCATTGCTTCGATCTTAATGCTCTCGTTTAGTAGTTGTTGGAAACTACACTGCATTAGGCCTACAAATTGGGTATGGGGTGTAGAGAGATGGTGTGTTCCACTCCAAGGTGTTCTCCAGGTTGCCTTTCCTGAGCTTCGATCTTCCGGCTCTCGTTTAGTAGTTGTTGGAAACTACGCTGCATTAGGCCTACAAATTGGGTATGGGGTGTAGAGAGATGGTGTGTTCCACTCCAAGGTGTTCCCCAGGTTTCGTCCACATTGCTTCGGTCTTCCGACTCTCGTTTAGTAGTTGTAGAAAACTACACTGCATTAGGCCTACAAATTGGGTATGGGGTGTAGAGAGATGGTGTGTTCCACTCCAAGGTGTTCTCCAGGTTGCCTTTCCTGAGCTTCGATCTTCCGGCTCTCGTTTAGTAGTTGTTGGAAACTACGCTGCATTAGGCCTACAAATTGGGTATGGGGTGTAGAGAGATGGTGTGTTCCACTCCAAGGTGTTCCCCAGGTTTCATCCACATTGCTTCGGTCTTCCGGCTCTCGTTTAGTAGTTCTTGGAAACTACACTGCATTAGGCCTACAAATTGGGTATGGGGTGTAGAGAGATGGTGTGTTCCACTCCAAGGTGTTCCCCAGGTTTCCTCGCCAATGCTTCGATCTTCATGCTCTCGTTTAGTAGTTGTTGGAAACTACACTGCATTAGGCCTACAAATTGGGTATGGGGTGTAGAGAGATGGTGTGTTCCACTCCAAGGTGTTCTCCAGGTTGCCTTTCCTGAGCTTCGATCTTCCGGCTCTCGTTTAGTAGTTCTTGGAAACTACACTGCATTAGGCCTACAAATTGGGTATGGGGTGTAGAGAGATGGTGTGTTCCACTCCAAGGTGTTCTCCAGGTTGCCTTTCCTGAGCTTCGATCTTCCGGCTCTCGTTTAGTAGTTGTTGGAAACTACACTGCATTAGGCCTACAAATTGGGTATGGGGTGTAGAGAGATGGTGTGTTCCACTCCAAGGTGTTCCCCAGGTTTCCTCGCCAATGCTTCGATCTTCATGCTCTCGTTTAGTAGTTGTTGGAAACTACACTGCATTAGGCCTACAAATTGGGTATGGGGTGTAGAGAGATGGTGTGTTCCACTCCAAGGTGTTCTCCAGGTTACCTTTCCTGAGCTCCGATCTTCCGGCTCTCGTTTAGTAGTTGTAGAAAACTACACTGCATTAGGCCTACAAATTGGGTATGGCGTGTAGAGAGATGGTGTGTTCCACTCCAAGGTGTTCTCCAGGTTGCCTTTCCTGAGCTTCGATCTTCCGGCTCTCGTTTAGTAGTTGTTGGAAACTACGCTGCATTAGGCCTACAAATTGGGTATGGGGTGTAGAGAGATGGTGTGTTCCACTCCAAGGTGTTCTCCAGGTTACCTTTCCTGAGCTCCGATCTTCCGGCTCTCGTTTAGTAGTTGTTGGAAACTACGCTGCATTAGGCCTACAAATTGGGTATGGGGTGTAGAGAGATGGTGTGTTCCACTCCAAGGTGTTCTCCAGGTTGCCTTTCCTGAACTTCTATCTTCAGGCTCTCATTAAATTGTGGTTAAACGGAACAGCTGCATTTGGCGTACTAGTTGGTTTGGGGCCTACTATCGGTGTCTGCCACTCCTTGCTGTTCTCCTGGTTTCCTGTCCTGAAATTCCATTTTCAGGCTCTCGTTAAGTAGTTGTTAATGTTAGACTGCATTTGGCCTACTAGTTGGGTTGGGGCCTACTATCGGTGTCTGCCACTCCTTGCTGTTCTCCTCCACTGAACAAAGCTGTGCCGCCTGTTTACTACGGTTGCCAATTTTGAACTGCATTTCGACTACTTACTGATTTGGGCCTACTCTCTGTGTCAGCCTCTCATTCCAGTTGTCCTCCACTGCAATGCCCCCTGGTTAGTCCTGTGTTACCAATTTTGAACTGCATTTAGCCAACTTTATTCTTTGGGCCTATATCTGTGTTTCCTCCTCATCCTGCCCATTGCCCAGCCAGTGATAGATGAGTCTGCTGGTACATTGACCCATAACGCAAAATTCCCCGTGCACGCTACACAGCAAGATTGTGACCCTGCTGAAAGTCAGGTTCCTCTTCCCGCATACCATACCACCTTACACGGGGACAAAGAGGAAGGTGCAGATGAAAGTGCAGGTTCCTTCATCAGGTGGGGGGAGGAATACTAGTTGGCGACGTCACTGGCACAGGGCCTCTCATAGTACGCAAAAGTGTTGCTGCCGATGGGAGGCGCCCCCGCCGTGCAAACACACCGCTGTACTTTGAGGGGCCCTGTGCCTGTGCCAATGCCAACGAGTGGGCCCCCCCTGCTTGCTCAGGATCACAGCACTTGCAAAGTTGAAATACTTACCTCTCCCTGCTCCACTGCCGTGACGTGGTCCAGATTTACTGGGCCCACTAATTACTTGAACCAGCCCTACCCCCCACAACTTTAGCCAAATGACCCCCAATTTCAAATGCCTTCCAATTATTATAAGGTAAATTACGATTGACAAGCTTCTTTAACAAGAATGGATGTTTTTGCCATTAAAATGGGCAGTGTAGGTGTTTTCCTGGCCTTCACTCACTGCCGACTATGCTCCCCCATTGGTGATAGATATAGCGTGCACTCTGTCAGAGAATTGGGGTGCAGGTGCAACGGACCGAATGGTCCCGTAAATAGCCAAATATAAATTTCACCGCACTCTCAAAGGGAATATAATGCCAAATTTTTAACAAATTTATTAAATGTGTTCAGGGAGCATAACAGAATATTTCAAAAAAGCGATAAGAGACGTTTCGGCTCCACCAGAGCCTTCATCATACTCGCTGTAGACGATAAAGAAAATAAAGAAAATAACCAAAATAAGAAAGAAACAAAATGTAACACAAAACAATCAATGCATGGTAGATCCTTATATCCATAAGAGTCCCCAGAGGTCCAGGTCATCCTAATTGGAAATAGATCAATGAGCATATGTACAACTATTTACAAATATATACAAATATATGCACACATCGAGGGACTCCCTATACAGTACATTAGGGACTGGTATAATTAAAATAATAACAACATATTGTTACCTTGTTTGGAGAGTTTAGTGCGTATAGGGAGAATAGGGATAGGGATCCCAGTGATGCTGCAGAGAATAGGAGAAGTACATTAGTACGTATGTACTGAAGAGAGGAGCCAGGGAAGAGAGGAGGTTAAGTAGGGGGTAGATACCTATATTTACGTAATGCCCAGGCGTATCTGCGCAATGTAGGGACAACTTTGGATCTGTAATGGCAGACATGTTCAATGTAAGTGAATATATAAAAAGAAGAAAGTGCTGGGTTGGTGGAAGTATAAAGTCGCCATGGTATTTACCTTAATGGAGGAAGGAGGTAGCGGCGCTCCCGTGCCGTGTTAGCTGTCAGTATGGCTGTTGTACAGCATTTTTAAAGCACTGCAGAGCGCGAAACCGGAAGTGGCTGGTCCGAAACCGGAAGTGGCTGGTCCGAAACCGGAAGTGACGTTTCTCCGAGTGTGGGGACTGACTGAGCATGTGCTGGCTGTAGCCATGGAGATAGGAACGCCATACAGGAGCTAGGGGAGGCCGTAGAGGCAACGGTGTGGAGTGAAAGGCATAGGAATGGACTGAACATAGAGCGGAAGTCCCGCCCTGTTAAATTGTGTGTATATGTATATTGGCTATGGCAGAGCAAGCAGGAAATGTTAGTGAGGGCTGTAAGGAGGGCTGTATGGTATACAGTGGGTGATAGAGTGCTGTAGACTGGGCAGAGATTATGAGGATAATCAAAAATAGAGATAGGGAAAAAAATAATATACACATATTGTAGTGGTCGATCTTACAGACGAAAAAAAATAAAAAAATAAAAATAAAAATTAAATAAATAAATAAAATTGAAAATAATGAACTACAAAGAAAAATACGGACTTAAAAGTTGAACAAAATAAAAATAATGAAAAAATAATGAAAAATAATGAAAAAATAATGGAAAGTAATGGAAATGGAATAAAGAGAAAATAATGAAAATGAAATAAAGAGATAAACTGAAATGAGCTGAAAAAATGAACTGAAAAAAATGAACTGAAAAAAATGAACTGAAAAAATGAACTGAAAAAATAATGAGCTGAAAAAATGAACTGAAAAAAATGAACTGAAAAAATGAACTGAAAAAATAATGAACTGAAAAAATGAATAAAATGAACTGAAAACAATGAAAAAAAAAAAAAAAAAAAAAATATATATATATATATATATATATAACTCAAAGGTCATGGAACAAGAGTAAAAAGAGTACAAACTCACCTAGGATCGTGGTATGCTAGCGAGTCTGGAAAAAATGGAAAAAATATTAGTAAAGATGTTCATAGGAGCCAGTCCACTTCTCTATTAAGGCCCTTTGGTGTCATTGTATCCAACTTGTGGATCCAATATGTTTCCCGTGATTTGAGTAGCCTAATGTGGTCCCCACCTCTTCTGGGGCGAGGAACATGTTCGATGATTTGAAATTTTAACTGGGCCACTGTGTGTCTGGATTTGATGAAGTGGTCTGGCAGGGGTAGCCAGGTCTTGCCACACCTAATTGTCGATTTGTGGCTAGCGATTCGATCTTTAATCTGTTGTGTGGTTTCCCCCACATATAGGAGGCCACAAGGACACTTCACTAGGTATACCACAAAGTTTGAATTGCAAGTAAAAAAACCTTTGATTGGGTAGGACCGTCCAGTCCTCGGGTGGGTGATGTTTCCTGACCTAATCACATTCGAACAGGCAGCGCAACTGAGGCAGGGGAATGTACCGTTACGGCGGGAAGACAGAAGTTTTTGTGTGGTATTGGGGCGTGTACTCCCTATATCGGCTCTCACTAATTTGTCTTTGATATTGGGTGGTCTTTTTGTACACATTAGTACTGGTTCCCCAAAGGTCTTGATGTCAGGATAGGCCTTGGACAGGAGCGGCCAGTGTTTTCTGATGATGGAATGTACTTTGGGTATGAGCGGGTGATAGGTATGTACGAACGGAACTCTCTCAACTGTGTGTCTTGGTGGAGAGGGAGACTGTGGTGTTAAGGCATGTGTTTTCTCTTCCTGTAGCAACCGATTGGGGTAGTGTCTTTGTTGGAACTTCTGAGCCACTGTGCTTAATCTGTCCTTGCGGATTATTGGATCAGAGACAATACGTGACACCCTGTTAAACTGCGAACGCGGTAGACTGTTTTTCATAGATCTTGGGTGGCAGCTGGTATAGTGGAGTAGGCTGTTGCAGTCCGTTGGTTTGCAATATAGGTCTGTAGTGAGATGTCCCTGAAAATCCAGAAGAACTCTAGTGTCTAAGAATGGTACAGATTTTTTGTCATGGTGGATGGTAAATTGGAGCTCAGGGAGGATGAAATTGAGTTGGGAATGAAAAGACATCAGTAGTTCAGTTGTGCCTGTCCAAATGAAAAATATATCATCAATGTACCGGTGATAGCTTAGAATATGTTGCCGAAAGAGGTCATTGGTGTACATATGCGTGATTTCGAAGAAATTCATGAAGGCATTGGCATACGCGGGCGCAACGTTCGAGCCCATTGCTGTGCCGCATCTCTGGACATAGAATGTGTCCCCCGAAAGAAAGTAGTTCTCGTAAAGTACTATGTGTAGAAGGTCAAGACAGAACTGGATGGCGTTACTGGACATGTTAGATAGTTGCAATAGGTACTTAGTGGCTTCCATGCCCTTACTGTGTTGGATTGAAGTGTAGAGGCTGTTGACGTCTAGTGTAACTAGGGTACTGCCAGGGGGTACTGTGTCTAGTTGTCTAATGGTACTAAGAAAATGTCCGGTGTCCAAAAGGAAGGATTGAGTATTTTTGATGAGTGGCGTCAGGATTTTCTCAAGGAAAGTGGAGAGGGGAGATAATATGGAATCAGTTGAAGCTACAATAGGCCTGCCGGGGGGGTTGTGGAGAGATTTATGAATTTTGGGTAGCACATAAAAAACCGGTGTGATGGGATGGGGATTAATGAGATATGTTGCGGTTTTTTTATCAATGGTATGTTGTTCAAGATATGAGTTTATCAGGCTATGGATTTTAGTGTTAATGGTAGTTACTGGATCTTTTTGTAAAGTGCCATATGTATTGGTGTCAGATAGTTGGCGGGTTATTTCGTCCATGTATTGTGTCCGATTCATTACTACAATGGCTCCCCCCTTGTCGGCTGGCTTTATGATGATGCTATTGTTGGTCTGTAGAGATGTGAGGGCTTGTCTCTCAGTAGATGAAAGATTAGAGCGTGAGGGAAAGAATCCTAGCTGTTGTTGGTGTGAAAGAGAATTGATCTCACGATCAATCAAGGAAATAAAAGTTTCAGAGGCATGGTAAGTGCGTGGAGGACAGAAATTGCTCCGATTTCGGAGACCTAGATAGGAAATAGACAATTCTGGTGTGGGGCTGACTGCCTCAGAAGGCGGTGGTTCCCAAGTATTGGTAGGATTAGTCCCAAAATGAGTTTTTAGTCTAATAGTCCTGTAGAATCTTTCCAGATCCTTCTTGAGCTGGAATGTATCCCATGTTGGTGTGGGACAAAACGAAAGTCCTTTTTGTAGAACTGAAAATTCCGCAGGGGAGAGGAGATGGTCAGAGATATTGATAATTAAGTTAGGAACCTCACCTGTGACCGTGTAGTCATCCTTTCGCTTTGATCTCCTTGTGCGTCTCCGTGGCGGTATCCTCCCCTGCGGCCCTTGGCTAAAAAATGTTGGCGACCCGACGTAGTGGAGGAGTCGCTCCCTGAGCTGAAGGATCCATTGTTTCGTGGAAATCTTGGCCGACGCCAAGGATTTCTGGTGGTAGAGGAGTCGGTCCATTTGTAGACCCGGTTGTTGGAGTAGTCCTCCGAATCACGTTGAAACTTCTGTCGTTTGCGTTCTTGTAAATTCTTCCGATGTTCCGCTAGGGCCTTTTCCGTCTTCTCCTTGAGAGTGGTCCACTCGGCAGAAGATAAGGTAGCTGTAAGTTGTGTTTCTATTGTTTGGATGTTCTGCTTGGTCTCGGCAATCGCTTTTTGTAAGTATTCCACAGTGAGTACTATAATATCTAGAGAGCACTTGTTCAGGATCTTTTTATATTTCTCACAGTATTCAGGGTTGTCAGAAAAAAGGGTAGGGTGAAGGTTACACCTTAGTCCCCTGGGAATTTTACTCTGCTTATGGTATTCAGCAAGAGTTGTAGAATGGAGATCGTAGGAGATTAATCTACGACTTTCCCTCTCAAAATCCCTGGTCCTCAGTTCGTGCACTGGGGTCCTTAGGAATTCATTAGAGCCTGTCACTTGGGACAGTATAGTGGAGGAGGTGGCCAAGTCATATGCAAATGTATCAGTAGACATAAGTAGTATAATTTGGCATTATATTCCCTTTGAGAGTGCGGTGAAATTTATATTTGGCTATTTACGGGACCATTCGGTCCGTTGCACCTGCACCCCAATTCTCTGACAGAGTGCACGCTATATCTATCACTATAGTACTTACGTTAGCGTTTGCACCAGTCATACCCCTATACTACTTATGTCTACTGATACATTTGCATATGACTTGGCCACCTCCTCCACTATACTGTCCCAAGTGACAGGCTCTAATGAATTCCTAAGGACCCCAGTGCACGAACTGAGGACCAGGGATTTTGAGAGGGAAAGTCGTAGATTAATCTCCTACGATCTCCATTCTACAACTCTTGCTGAATACCATAAGCAGAGTAAAATTCCCAGGGGACTAAGGTGTAACCTTCACCCTACCCTTTTTTCTGACAACCCTGAATACTGTGAGAAATATAAAAAGATCCTGAACAAGTGCTCTCTAGATATTATAGTACTCACTGTGGAATACTTACAAAAAGCGATTGCCGAGACCAAGCAGAACATCCAAACAATAGAAACACAACTTACAGCTACCTTATCTTCTGCCGAGTGGACCACTCTCAAGGAGAAGACGGAAAAGGCCCTAGCGGAACATCGGAAGAATTTACAAGAACGCAAACGACAGAAGTTTCAACGTGATTCGGAGGACTACTCCAACAACCGGGTCTACAAATGGACCGACTCCTCTACCACCAGAAATCCTTGGCGTCGGCCAAGATTTCCATGAAACAATGGATCCTTCAGCTCAGGGAGCGACTCCTCCACTATGTCGGGTCGCCAACATTTTTTAGCCAAGGGCCGCAGGGGAGGATACCGCCACGGAGACGCACAAGGAGATCAAAGCGAAAGGATGACTACACGGTCACAGGTGAGGTTCCTAACTTAATTATCAATATCTCTGACCATCTCCTCTCCCCTGCGGAATTTTCAGTTCTACAAAAAGGACTTTCGTTTTGTCCCACACCAACATGGGATACATTCCAGCTCAAGAAGGATCTGGAAAGATTCTACAGGACTATTAGACTAAAAACTCATTTTGGGACTAATCCTACCAATACTTGGGAACCACCGCCTTCTGAGGCAGTCAGCCCCACACCAGAATTGTCTATTTCCTATCTAGGTCTCCGAAATCGGAGCAATTTCTGTCCTCCACGCACTTACCATGCCTCTGAAACTTTTATTTCCTTGATTGATCGTGAGATCAATTCTCTTTCACACCAACAACAGCTAGGATTCTTTCCCTCACGCTCTAATCTTTCATCTACTGAGAGACAAGCCCTCACATCTCTACAGACCAACAATAGCATCATCATAAAGCCAGCCGACAAGGGGGGAGCCATTGTAGTAATGAATCGGACACAATACATGGACGAAATAACCCGCCAACTATCTGACACCAATACATATGGCACTTTACAAAAAGATCCAGTAACTACCATTAACACTAAAATCCATAGCCTGATAAACTCATATCTTGAACAACATACCATTGATAAAAAAACCGCAACATATCTCATTAATCCCCATCCCATCACACCGGTTTTTTATGTGCTACCCAAAATTCATAAATCTCTCCACAACCCCCCCGGCAGGCCTATTGTAGCTTCAACTGATTCCATATTATCTCCCCTCTCCACTTTCCTTGAGAAAATCCTGACGCCACTCATCAAAAATACTCAATCCTTCCTTTTGGACACCGGACATTTTCTTAGTACCATTAGACAACTAGACACAGTACCCCCTGGCAGTACCCTAGTTACACTAGACGTCAACAGCCTCTACACTTCAATCCAACACAGTAAGGGCATGGAAGCCACTAAGTACCTATTGCAACTATCTAACATGTCCAGTAACGCCATCCAGTTCTGTCTTGACCTTCTACACATAGTACTTTACGAGAACTACTTTCTTTCGGGGGACACATTCTATGTCCAGAGATGCGGCACAGCAATGGGCTCGAACGTTGCGCCCGCGTATGCCAATGCCTTCATGAATTTCTTCGAAATCACGCATATGTACACCAATGACCTCTTTCGGCAACATATTCTAAGCTATCACCGGTACATTGATGATATATTTTTCATTTGGACAGGCACAACTGAACTACTGATGTCTTTTCATTCCCAACTCAATTTCATCCTCCCTGAGCTCCAATTTACCATCCACCATGACAAAAAATCTGTACCATTCTTAGACACTAGAGTTCTTCTGGATTTTCAGGGACATCTCACTACAGACCTATATTGCAAACCAACGGACTGCAACAGCCTACTCCACTATACCAGCTGCCACCCAAGATCTATGAAAAACAGTCTACCGCGTTCGCAGTTTAACAGGGTGTCACGTATTGTCTCTGATCCAATAATCCGCAAGGACAGATTAAGCACAGTGGCTCAGAAGTTCCAACAAAGACACTACCCCAATCGGTTGCTACAGGAAGAGAAAACACATGCCTTAACACCACAGTCTCCCTCTCCACCAAGACACACAGTTGAGAGAGTTCCGTTCGTACATACCTATCACCCGCTCATACCCAAAGTACATTCCATCATCAGAAAACACTGGCCGCTCCTGTCCAAGGCCTATCCTGACATCAAGACCTTTGGGGAACCAGTACTAATGTGTACAAAAAGACCACCCAATATCAAAGACAAATTAGTGAGAGCCGATAAAGGGAGTACACGCCCCAATACCACACAAAAACTTCTGTCTTCCCGCCGTAACGGTACATTCCCCTGCCTCAGTTGCGCTGCCTGTTCGAATGTGATTAGGTCAGAAAACATCACCCACCCGAGGACTGGACGGTCCTACCCAATCAAAGGTTTTTTTACTTGCAATTCAAACTTTGTGGTATACCTAGTGAAGTGTCCTTGTGGCCTCCTATATGTGGGGGAAACCACACAACGGATTAAAGATCGAATCGCTAGCCACAAATCGACAATTAGGTGTGGCAAGACCTGGCTACCCCTGCCAGACCACTTCATCAAATCCAGACACACAGTGGCCCAGTTAAAATTTCAAATCATCGAACATGTTCCTCGCCCCAGAAGAGGTGGGGACCACATTAGGCTACTCAAATCACGGGAAACATATTGGATCCACAAGTTGGATACAATGACACCAAAGGGCCTTAATAGAGAAGTGGACTGGCTCCTATGAACATCTTTACTAATATTTTTTCCATTTTTTCCAGACTCGCTAGCATACCACGATCCTAGGTGAGTTTGTACTCTTTTTACTCTTGTTCCATGACCTTTGGGTTATATATATATATATATATATATATATTTTTTTTTTTTCATTGTTTTCAGTTCATTTTATTCATTTTTTCAGTTCATTATTTTTTCAGTTCATTTTTTCAGTTCATTTTTTTCAGTTCATTTTTTCAGCTCATTATTTTTTCAGTTCATTTTTTCAGTTCATTTTTTTCAGTTCATTTTTTCAGCTCATTTCAGTTTATCTCTTTATTTCATTTCCATTATTTTCTCTTTATTCCATTTCCATTACTTTCCATTATTTTTTCATTATTTTTCATTATTTTTTCATTATTTTTATTTTGTTCAACTTTTAAGTCCGTATTTTTCTTTGTAGTTCATTATTTTCAATTTTATTTATTTATTTATTTAATTTTTATTTTTATTTTTTTTTTTTTTCCTCTGTAAGATCGACCACTACAATATGTGTATATTATTTTTTTCCCTATCTCTATTTTTGATTATCCTCATAATCTCTGCCCAGTCTACAGCACTCTATCACCCACTGTATACCATACAGCCCTCCTTACAGCCCTCACTAACATTTCCTGCTTGCTCTGCCATAGCCAATATACATATACACACAGTTTAACAGGGCGGGACTTCCGCTCTATGTTCAGTCCATTCCTATGCCTTTCACTCCACACCGTTGCCTCTACGGCCTCCCCTAGCTCCTGTATGGCGTTCCTATCTCCATGGCTACAGCCAGCACATGCTCAGTCAGTCCCCACACTCGGAGAAACGTCACTTCCGGTTTCGGACCAGCCACTTCCGGTTTCGGACCAGCCACTTCCGGTTTCGCGCTCTGCAGTGCTTTAAAAATGCTGTACAACAGCCATACTGACAGCTAACACGGCACGGGAGCGCCGCTACCTCCTTCCTCCATTAAGGTAAATACCATGGCGACTTTATACTTCCACCAACCCAGCACTTTCTTCTTTTTATATATTCACTTACATTGAACATGTCTGCCATTACAGATCCAAAGTTGTCCCTACATTGCGCAGATACGCCTGGGCATTACGTAAATATAGGTATCTACCCCCTACTTAACCTCCTCTCTTCCCTGGCTCCTCTCTTCAGTACATACGTACTAATGTACTTCTCCTATTCTCTGCAGCATCACTGGGATCCCTATCCCTATTCTCCCTATACGCACTAAACTCTCCAAACAAGGTAACAATATGTTGTTATTATTTTAATTATACCAGTCCCTAATGTACTGTATAGGGAGTCCCTCGATGTGTGCATATATTTGTATATATTTGTAAATAGTTGTACATATGCTCATTGATCTATTTCCAATTAGGATGACCTGGACCTCTGGGGACTCTTATGGATATAAGGATCTACCATGCATTGATTGTTTTGTGTTACATTTTGTTTCTTTCTTATTTTGGTTATTTTCTTTATTTTCTTTATCGTCTACAGCGAGTATGATGAAGGCTCTGGTGGAGCCGAAACGTCTCTTATCGCTTTTTTGAAATATTCTGCTATGCTCCCTGAACACATTTAATAAATTTGTTAAAAATTTGGCATTATATACCCTTTGAGAGTGCGGTGAAATTTATATTTGGCTATGCTCCCCCATTGACTTGCATTGGGTTTCGTGTTTCGGGCGATACCCGACTTTTCGCGATAATCGGCCGATTCCACTCGACTCGACTTCTAAGATAGTCGGGTTTCGCGAAACACGGCTCGACTCTAAAAAGGTCAAGGTCGCTCAACCCTACTAGCTACTATTTGTGATTGGAGGCCCTTGGAATGGTGGCTTCCTGCATCAACCATGACTCAGCCCACAGAGCTAATTTTTACAAACTCTATGGACATTGTGCAGTGGATAAACCAGGACAGTATTCCTAAGCCATAGAAAGCCATCAGAGTTGAAATGTGTTTTACACATGCTACTGGAAAAAATAAGGCATCATAGTTTATATATTTGTTACACATACTACTGGCAAAAACCACACCAGAATACAACTATTTTTAGACACAGTACCGGCCAAATAAATGCACTAGAATAGAAGTTTTTTTTGTAGACACAGTAGTTGCCCCCAAAAAACACCAGTTTATTTTTATTTTTTAGACATAGAGGCTTCTTGGAACAGTACTCCCACAGAGGGGGTGCAGAGTATACACAGAGGTTTAGAGGAACAGTTATTTTTTAGGTGTGGCCACAATGCTAGAATACAAATTTTTAAGGCACAGCCTACAGTCGCACAGATAGAGCAGTAGAATATAATTATTTCTTGGTCCCCCTATTTGTAAAGATACAGAGGCACAGTTTATTTTTTATCTAGGCATCCTATTTGTACAGACACAGCGGCATAGTTTATTTTAATGGCCCTTTACCCGTACAAACATGGCTGTAGAGTACAGAGAGAATTCTTGGAACAGTGTTGTGAATTCTGTTGTCGAACTCCCTCCTGTGGTCGTGAATGGTACTTCGGCGAGTTCTGTCTATGGGCTCCCTCTGGTGGCTATGAGTGAAGCTGCTGCTTCTGAGGTTCCTTACACAGGTGACGTGGGTTATCCTTTGGTTGACTGCTCTATTTAACTCCTCTCAGATCGTTACTCCATGCCAGCTGTCAATGTTTTTGCATTGGTTCAGTTCGCTCCTGGATCTCTCTGGTGACCTGCCTTCTTCTGCAGAAGCTAAGTTCCTGATAGTCATTATTTGTTCACTGTTTTCTTGTCCAGCTGGTTATCATGATTTTGTCTTGCTAGCTGGAAGCTCTGGGATGCAGAGTGGCCCCTCCGCACCGTAAGTCGGTGCAGAGGTCTTTTTTGCACACTCTGCGTGGTCTTTTGTAGGTTTTTGTGCTGATCGCAAAGTTACCTTTCCTATCCTCTGTCTATTTAGTAAGTCTGGCCTCTCTTTGCTGAAACCTGTTTCATCTCTGCGTTTGTGACTTCCATCTTTACTCACAGTCAATATATGTGGGGGGCTTCCTCTACCTTTGGGGAATTTCTCTGAGGCAAGGTAGGCTTTATTTTCTATCTCTAGGGCTAGATAGTTCTTAGGCTGTGACGAGGCGCCTAGGTCTGGTCAGGAGCGCTCCACGGCTATTTTTAGTGTGTGTGATAGGATTAGGGCTTGCGGTCAGCAGAGCTCCCACATCCAAGAGCTCGTCCTGTATGAGGTTTAACTATCAGGTCATTCCGGGTGCTCCTAACCACCAGGTCATAACAGAACAGCACTTCCACAGGTGGGGGTACAGAGCACACACAGCAGCTTTTTGATACAGTACTACCATAGGTGATAGTGCAGAGTACACACAGTGGCTTTATTGGCACAGTACTCCCACATATATTGGTGCAGAGTACACACTGTAGCTTAAAGGCATAGTACTCCTAACAGGCAGGTGTGCAGAGTATATACAGCAGCTTTTTGGCACCATACTCCCACAGGTGGGGGCCATAGTACACTCAGAAACCTAAAGGCACAGTACTTCCACAGGCGGGGTTGCAGAGTGCATATAGCAGCATTTTTGGACAGTACTCCCAAAGGCGGGAAAGAGTACCCACAGTGGCTTTAAGCACAGTACTTCTACACCTATGGGTGCAGAGCACACACAGCGGCTTTATGGGACAGTTTTCACACTGAGACACGTGCTGAGTGCACACAGCAGCTTTCTAGAAAATTGCGCTACCTAACAATGTTTTTCACACCAGCTGAGCCCTCTCTCTACATCAGGGGTCCTCAACCTTTCTTACCTTGAGAGTCACATTCTGCTCTGAAAGTTGGTCGAGAGCCACATTGTAGTACAGTGTATAGGGTCAGGGTACAAGTAACACACTGAGTCACCAGTGACGTCTGTACGTGAAGTCCTTCATCTTTGCTTTTCATCTTCATCCAGCAGAGACAACCGTTACTTCTTCAGTCCAGGGCTTGTCTCTGCAGGAAATAACACAGTTATCTAGAGCTCCGTTTGCAGAACACATTACTTTTTTTCCCCCAAATTCTAAACTACACCAGATGAAGAAAAAAAGGCGATTGTGTTGCTCTGCACAGTAACAAGACCGCCTCCCCCACCTGTTCCATGATCCTGCCTCATCTGTCCCATGATCCTGCCTCATGATCCTGCCCCATGATCCTGCCCCATCTGTCTCCATTATATCCATCCTGCCCCATGATCCTGCACCATGTGTCTCCATTCTGCCCCATGATCCTGCCCCATCTGTCTCCATCATATCCATCCTGCCCCATGATTCTGCACCATCTGTCTCCATCCTGCCCCATGACCCTGCACCATGTGTCTCCATCCTGCCCCATGTTCCTGCACCATCTGTCTCCATCATTGTTGTGAATTCTGCTCTTGGGTTCCCTCCAGTGGTTGTAGGTGGGAATGCAGTTGTCTCTGACTCGCAGTCCTGGCCAGGTGTAATCGGATGATTACAATTCTGACTGGGATATTTAGGTATGCAGGATCCTTTAGCCCTTGCCAGTTGTCAATGTTCCTTGTGAATTGTTGGATCACTTTCTGGCTTTTCCTGCTTGCTGCCAAATTCAGCAAGATAAGTGTTTGGTTTTTGTATCTGTGGCACACTGCTGTGTGCTTGATTCAGTTTTATTCCTGCTCTGATTGTAGGATTCACTGGAGTTGCAGATTTACGCTCCGACATCTTTTAGTTAGATGTAGGAAGTTTTTTGTATATTCTGCTGTGGATGTTTTGAAGGGTTTTTATACTGACCGCACAGAACTCTGTCCTATCCTGTCCTATCTAGCTAGAGTGGCCTCCTGTGCTAAATCCTGTTTTTCTGCCTGTGTATGTTTTTTCCTCTCCGACTCACCGCCAATATTTGTGGGGGGCTGTCTATCTTTTGGGATTTTCTCTGAGGCAAGATAGTATTCCAATTTCCATCTTTAGGGGTATTTAGTCTTCTGGCTGTGACGAGGAGTCTAGGTGTGTTAGGTACACTCCACGGCTACTTCTAGTTGCGGTGTTGAGTTCAGGATTGCGGTAAGTATAGTGGCCATCTTCTCCAGTGAAAATTCTCATGCAGTTTCAAGGTCATCGGATCATAACACATCATGCCCCATCTGTCGTCATCCTGCACCATGTCTCCATCCTGCCCGTGTATCCGATCCTGCCCCTATGTCTGTTCTGCCCCGTCTCCATTCTGCCCATTTCTCCCATCCTACCGCCGTGTCTCCATTCTGCCCCTTGTCTCCATTCTGCCCCTTGTCTCCATTCTGCCCCCTTGTCTCAATTCTGCCCCGTGTCTCCATTCTGCCCCTTTTCTCCATTCTGCCCTTCATATCTCCATTCTGCCCCATGTCTACAATCCTGCCCCTGTCTTCCATCCTGCCCTGTGTCTCCCATCCTGCCTCCATGTCTCCGTTCTCTCCCGTGTCTTCAACCTGCCCCTTGTCTCCATTCTTCCCCGTGTCTCCATTCTAACCCCATGTCTCCATCCTGCCTCTGTGTCTCCATTCTGCCACTTGTCTCCATTCTGCCCCCGTGTCTCCTGTTGTGAATTCTGTGGCAGAGCTCCCTCCTGTGGTCACAAGTGGTACTTCGGCTGGTTCTCTCTGTGAGCTTCCGTTGGTGGAGGAAAGTGGTACTGCGGCTTCTGAGTTTCCTTCCTCAGGTGATGTGGTGAAGTCGTTAGGTGCTGCTCTATTTAACTCCACGTAGTGCTTTGATCCTGGCCTCCAGTCAATGTTCTAGTATTGGACCTGTTTCCTCCTGGATCGTTCCTGTGGCCTGCTGCTCTGCATAGCTAAGTTCCGCTTTGCTATTTTGTTTGCTGTTTTTTTTCTGTCCAGCTTGTCTATTTGTTTTTTACTGCTTGCTGGAAGCTCTGGGACGCAGAGGGTGTACCTCCGTGCCGTTAGTTCAGTACGGAGGGTCTTTTTGCCCCCTTTGCGTGGTTTTTGTAGGGTTTTGTGTTGACCGCAAAGTTACCTTTCCTATCCTCGCTCTGTTCAGAAAGTTGGGCCTCACTTTGCTAAATCTATTTCATCTCTACGTTTGTCTTTTCATCTTAACTCACAGTCATTATATGTGGGGGCTGCCTTTTCCTTTGGGGTATTTCTCTGAGGCAAGGTAGGCTTATTTTCTATCTTCAGGCTAGCTAGTTTCTCAGGCCGTGCCGAGTTGCATAGGGAGCGTTAGGCGCAATCCACGGCTGCCTTTAGTGTAGTTGGAGAGGATTAGGGATTGCGGTCAACAGAGTTCCCACGTCTCAGAGCTCGTTCTTGTTTTTTGGGTTATTGCCAGGTCACTGTATGTGCGCTGACCTCTATGTCCATTGTGGTACTGAATTACCTTTCATAACAGTACTGGAGGCCAAAAGTACTAATGATTCTCAATAGAGGGAAAAAAGAAGTTCTGAGACCATTTTTTTTTCTCTGCACAGTGTTTTGCCTTTTTTTCCCCTAGACATTTGGGTGGTTCAGGACACAGGTGTAGCAATGGACATTAAAGGTCTGTCTTCATGTGTGGATCAGCTCACGGCAAGAGTACAAAGTATTCAAGACTTTGTGGTTCAGAATTCTATGTTAGAACTGAGAATTCCTATTCCTGATTTGTTTTTTGGAGATAGAACTAAATTTCTGAGTTTCAAAAATAATTGTAAACTATTTCTGGCTTTGAAACCTCGCTCCTCTGGTGACCCAGTTCAACAAGTTAGGATCGTTATTTCTTTTTTGCGTGGCGACCCTCAGGACTGGGCATTTTCTCTTACGTCAGGAGATCCTGCATTAAGTAATATCGATGCATTTTTCCTGGCGCTCGGATTGCTGTGCGATGAGCCTAATTCTGTGGATCAGGCAGAGAAGAATTTCCTGGCTCTGTGTCAGGGTCAGGATGAGATAGAGGTATATTGTCAGAAGTTTAGAAAGTGGTCCGTGCTCACTCAGTGGAATGAAGGTGCGCTCGCAGCTATTTTCAGAAAAGGTCTCTCTGAAGCCCTTAAGGATGTCATGGTGGGATTTCTTATGCCTGCTGGTCTGAATGAGTCTATGTCTTTGGCCATTCAGATCGGTCGACGCTTGCGCGAGCGTAAATCTGTGCACCATTTGGCGGTATTACCTGAGCTTAAACCTGAGCCTATGCAGTGCGATAAGACTTTGTCCAGAGGTGAACGGCAAGAACACAGACGTCTGAATGGGCTGTGTTTCTACTGTGGTGATTCCACTCATGCTATCTCTGATTGTCCTAAACGCACTAAGCGGTTCGCTAGGTCTGCCACCATTGGTATGGTACAGTCACAATTTTTTCTGTCTGTTACCTTGATCTGCTCTTTGTCATCGTATTCTGTCATGGCATTTGTGGACTCAGGCGCTGCTCTGAATTTGATGGACTTGGAGTATGCTAGGCGTTGTGGGTTTTTCTTAGAGCCCTTGCAGTGTCCTATTCCATTGAGAGGAATTGATGCTACGCCTTTGGCCAAGAATAAGCCTCAGTACTGGACCCAGCTGACCATGTGCATGGCTCCTGCACATCAGGAGGTTATTCGCTTTCTGGTGTTGCATAATCTGCATGATGTGGTCGTGTTGGGGTTGCCATGGCTACAAGTTCATAATCCAGTATTAGATTGGAAATCCATGTCTGTGTCCAGCTGAGGTTGTCAGGGGGTACATGGTGATGTCCCATTTCTGACTATTTCGTCATCCACCCCTTCTGAGGTTCCTGAGTTCTTGTCTGATTACCGGGATTAATTTGATGAGCCCAAGTCCGATACCCTACCTCCGCATAGGGATTGTGATTGTGCTATCGATTTGATTCCTGGTAGTAAATTCCCAAAAGGTCGACTGTTTAATTTATCTGTGCCTGAGCACGCCGCTATGCGGAGTTATGTGAAGGAGTCTTTGGAGAAGGGGCATATTCGCCCGTCATCGTCGCCATTAGGAGCAGGGTTCTTTTTTGTAGCCAAGAAGGATGGTTCACTGAGACCTTGTATAGATTACCGCCTTCTAAATAAGATCACGGTTAAATTTCAGTACCCCTTGCCATTGTTATCTGATTTGTTTGCTCGGATTAAGGGGGCTAGTTGGTTCACCAAGATAGATCTTCGTGGTGCGTATTAAGCGAGGCGATGAGTGGAAAACTGCATTTAATACGCCCGAGGGCCATTTTGAGTATCTAGTAATGCCATTCGGACTTGCCAATGCTCCATCAGTGTTTCAGTCCTTTATGCATGACATCTTCCGAGAGTACCTGGATAAATTCCTGATTGTGTACTTAGATGACATTTTGATCTTCTCGGATGATTGGGAGTCTCATGTGAAGCAGGTCAGAACGGTGTTTCAGGTCCTGCATGCTAATTCTTTGTTTGTGAAGGGATCAAAGTGTCTCTTTGGTGTTCAGAAGGTTTCATTTTTGGGGTTCATCTTTTCCCCTTCTACTATCGAGATGGACCCTGTTAAGGTCCAAGCCATCCATAATTGGACTCAGCCGACATCTCTGAAAAGTCTGCAAAAGTTCCTGGGCTTTGCTAATTTTTTTCGTCGCTTCATCTGCAATTTTTCTAGTATTGCTAAACCATTGACCGATTTGACCAAGAAAGGTGCTGATTTGGTCAATTGGTCTTCTGCTGCGGTGGAAGCTTTTCAAGAGTTGAAGCGTCGTTTTTCTTCTGCCCCTGTGTTGTGTCAACCAGATGTTTCACTTCCGTTCCAGGTCGAAGGTTGATGCTTCTGAGATTGGAGCAGGGGCTGTTTTGTCGCAGAGAAGTTCTGATTGCTCGGTGATGAAACCATGCGTCTTCTTTTCCAGGAAGTTTTCGCCTGCTGAGCGAAATTATGAGGTGGGCAATCGAGAGTTGCTTGCCATGAAGTGGGCATTCGAGGAGTGGCGTCATTGGCTTGAAGGAGCTAAGCATCGCGTGGTGGTCTTGACTGATCATAAGAACTTGACTTATCTCGAGTCCGCCAAGCGGTTGAATCCTAGACAAGCTCGTTGGTCGTTGTTTTTTGCCCGTTTTGATTTTGTGATTTCATACCTTCCGGGCTCTAAAAATGTGAAGGCGGATGCTCTGTCTAGGAGTTTTGTGCCCGACTCTCCGGGTGTATCTGAGCCGGCGGGTATCCTCAAAGAGGGAGTAATTGTGTCTGCCATCTCCCCTGATTTGCGGCGGGTGCTGCAAAAATTTCAGGCTAATAAACCTGATCGTTGCCCAGCGGAGAAACTGTTTGTCCCTGATAGGTGGACGAATAAAGTTATCTCTGAGGTTCATTGTTCGGTGTTGGCTGGTCATCCTGGAATCTTTGGTACCAGAGAGTTAGTGGCTAGATCCTTTTGGTGGCCATCTCTGTCGCGGGATGTGCGTTCTTTTGTGCAGTCCTGTGGGATTTGTGCTCGGGCTAAGCCCTGCTGTTCTCGTGCCAGTGGGTTGCTTTTGCCCTTGCCGGTCCCGAAGAGGCCTTGGACACATATCTCTATGGATTTTATTTCAGATCTTCCCGTCTCTCAAAAGATGTCAGTCATTTGGGTGGTCTGTGATCGCTTCTCTAAGATGGTCCATTTGGTACCCTTGTCTAAATTGCCTTCCTCCTCTGATTTGGTGCCATTGTTTTTCCAGCATGTGGTTCGTTTACATGGCATTCCAGAGAATATCGTTTCTGACAGAGGTTCCCAGTTTGTTTCGAGGTTTTGGCGAGCCTTTTGTGGTAGGATGGGCATTGACTTGTCTTTTTCCTCGGCTTTCCATCCTCAGACTAATGGCCAGACAGAACGAACCAATCAGACCTTGGAAACATATCTGAGATGCTTTGTTTCTGCTGATCAGGATGACTGGGTGTCCTTTTTGCCTTTGGCTGAGTTCGCCCTTAATAATCGGGCCAGCTCGGCTACCTTGGTTTCACCGTTTTTCTGCAACTCTGGGTTCCATCCTCGTTTCTCTTCAGGGCAGGTTGAGTCTTCGGACTGTCCTGGTGTGGATACTGTGGTGGACAGGTTGCAGCAGATTTGGACTCATGTAGTGGACAATTTGACTTTGTCCCAGGAGAAGGCTCAACGTTTCGCTAATCGCAGACGCTGTGTGGGTCCCCGACTTCGGGTTGGGGACTTGGTTTGGTTATCTTCTCGTCATATTCCTATGAAGGTTTCCTCTCCTAAGTTTAAACCTCGTTTTATTGGTCCGTATAGGATTTCTGAGGTTCTTAATCCTGTGTCTTTTCGTCTGACCCTTCCAGATTCTTTTTTTATACATAACGTATTCCATAGGTCATTGTTGCGGAGATACGTGGCACCTATGGTTCCATCTGTTGATCCTCCTGCCCCGGTTTTGGTGGAGGGGGAGTTTGAGTATATTGTGGAGAAGATTTTGGATTCTCGTGTTTCAAGGCGGAAACTCCAGTATCTGGTTAAGTGGAAGGGTTATGCTCAGGAAGATAATTCCTGGGTCTTTGCCTCTGATGTCCATGCTCCCGATCTTGTTCGTGCCTTTCATATGGCTCATCCTGGTCGTCCTGGGAGCTCTGGTGAGGGTTCAGTGACCCCTCCTCAAGGGGGGGTTACTGTTGTGAATTCTGTGGCAGAGCTCCCTCCTGTGGTCACAAGTGGTACTTCGGCTGGTTCTCTCTGTGAGCTTCCGTTGGTGGAGGAAAGTGGTACTGCGGCTTCTGAGTTTCCTTCCTCAGGTGATGTGGTGAAGTCGTTAGGTGCTGCTCTATTTAACTCCACCTAGTGCTTTGATCCTGGCCTCCAGTCAATGTTCTAGTATTGGACATGTTTCCTCCTGGATCGTTCCTGTGGCCTGCTGCTCTGCATAGCTAAGTTCCTCTTTGCTATTTGTTTGCTGTTTTTTTTTCTGTCCAGCTTGTCTATTTGTTTTTTACTGCTTGCTGGAAGCTCTGGGACGCAGAGGGTGTACCTCCGTGCCGTTAGTTCGGTACGGAGGGTCTTTTTGCCCCCTTTGCGTGGTTTTTGTAGGGTTTTGTGTTGACCGCAAAGTTACCTTTCCTATCCTCGCTCTGTTCAGAAAGTTGGGCCTCACTTTGCTAAATCTATTTCATCTCTACGTTTGTCTTTTCATCTTAACTCACAGTCATTATATGTGGGGGCTGCCTTTTCCTTTGGGGTATTTCTCTGAGGCAAGGTAGGCTTATTTTCTATCTTCAGGCTAGCTAGTTTCTCAGGCCGTGCCGAGTTGCATAGGGAGCGTTAGGCGCAATCCACGGCTGCCTTTAGTGTGGTTGGAGAGGATTAGGGATTGCGGTCAACAGAGTTCCCACGTCTCAGAGCTCGTTCTCATTTTTTGGGTTATTGCCAGGTCACTGTATGTGCGCTGACCTCTATGTCCATTGTGGTACTGAATTACCTTTCATAACAGTCTCCCATCCTGCCCCCTTGTCTCCATTCTGCCCCCTTGTCTCCCATTCTGCACCCATGTCTCTATTCTGCCCCGGGCAGGATGGAGACACATGGATGGAGACACATGGTCCATGTGTCTCCATCCTGCCAGTCAAACATATTCCTTTAAAAAAAAAAAAAAAAAAAACTTTCTTCGTACTTTGCCGAGCTCCTGCGGCGATGATGATCCCTCCAGACATCTCAAGCGCGCACTTGCCAGAGAATGACAATAACGTCATACGCCGGTGAAGTGCGCGCTGACGTCAGCTGCCAGCCTCCGATTGGCTGGCGGCTTTAACTATTGCCATGCGGGCCTGGGCCCACACTGCAATAGAGTAACTGAACCTGTGCCTCAAATGCAGGTTCAGTTACTGCACAGAGCAGAATCCTGCCGCTGGGGCTCGATCAGCAGAAGAGATGGGCCCGATGTGGGCCTCCTCTGCTGATCAGGCCCCATACACCAGTCAGGGCAGTAATGCCCTGATGGCAGCCCTAGTGACGCGGGTCACTGTGCTCTATTAAAGCTGCAGTAACCAAAGTTTGGCGAGATTTGTGAAGTCTCGCAACACTTTGTGCAGCTTCAATAGAGCACAGTGACAACTGCGCAGGAGGGAATGCAGTCAGTGATTGACACAGGAGGGGAGGCATATTACCATCAGCGGGGTGGGTATTACAGGCGGTGGGGCGGCTCCCTGGGGACTTAACACAGTCTTCTTTCCGGTGACCGTTGGCGAGCCACATTTCAGGAGCAGGCGATCCACATGTGGCTCACGAGCTACAGGTTGGGGACCCCTGCTCTGCATTAATCAGAGCTTAATAGCAGCAACATTCATGATCCAACCTGTAAACAGATACTATAAACATAAGGATGAATGACCTTGGGGAGATCAAAACATCCAACACCGCGGAGACACCATCACGCAGTTATCCAGAACACTGCTCCCATCCCTTATGGGAAATATACTAATGCATGTGGAAAAGCCGCGGAGACACCATCACGTGTTTCTCAACACAAGCAATAAATAGGCAGGTCTTTCACTGGGAAGGAACAACCACGGGAAGGGCAGCATCCAAAAAGGAAAACCACCTATGCCAAAACATGGTATCCATCCATTTGGATGCTGCCCTTCCCGTGGTTGTTCCTTCCCGGTGAAAGACCTGGCTATTTATTGCTTGTGTTGAGAAACACATGATGGTGTCTCCGCGGCTTTTCTACATGTATTTGTATACAGATACTAACATACTGCCCAAGTCCATTTTTCTCACATGAGAAATGGGCAACATTCCATACAGGTCAGGTCACATCCTGCTTTGGCCAATCAGAATGTCATGGGTTTACCGCAAAAGAAGAGCCAGGAGACCATAGCATCTGATTTCTCCTACCACTGCACTGTTTAGAAGCACTTCACCTTTATATTAATTGGTGCAGGTTTCTTTTAGCAGTGCAGAGGTTAATCTGCTCACTTGAGAGTTTCTTTGAAGTTTTCCTGCACTAAGGTTCTCAGCTGTTCACTGTTGGCCACTCCCCTCTCCTCTATATTTTGGGTCCTGGCTAGCACTCATTGCCAGAATTAGCTTGATGCTGCATGGTTAGGAAATGGTGATTTGTGGCTGTTGTTTGTGAAGGCGTTTTATAGATTTATCTGAGAAGGTTTCTAGATTTTGGGTGTGTGCTAATTCCCATTCTTCTCCTATGGGATTTTACCCCATCCTCAACTCCTACGATGTTTACCTCTGTTGTTTGTGTGAGTATATTTGCATGTAGGGTATTACCTTGTTTGTCTTTTTAGCGTATTATGGTACATGACTACTTCTCTCTTCCCTGGGTGGGGGAAGGGTACAGACTGAGGGCGGATTCAGGAGCTAAGGCAAGGTACGTGTCCCCAGCATCTTAACCATCAGAAGTAATCCAGGGAACAGGACAAGCTAGGGATCACCTAGCGTTATGGTCAGGGAAGAAGCCCTTGGTCCCAGGACACCTGACAACAGAGTTGTGACACACAGCCTGTTTGAGATGGCTGCAGAAGTGCCCACAGACAAAAAGCTTGTTGATTGATTGGCTGAGCTGCAGCCTTTCAACAAGCTTTATTAGTCTACAGAACCCAAAAAAGAAAACATATTACGGTCAAAAGTGCATGTTCAGGGTTCGGCACCGTGTTCAAATCCCGAACTTTACTGTTCGGGTTCGGTCATCACTAACTACCAACATTTCATAGACACTCTTCTTGGCTATCTTAGACATAAATTTGACTTGCAGCTATTTTGCATATGATTATTTATGCAGATTCTTGTCATGTCAGCATATTGCTCCTAAAAATCTAAATTTTAATTTTTATTCGTTTTTTAGTATTTTTTAAATTCACTTTTGATTTTCAGCAATGCCTAATTCTTTCTGGACATGCTCGTGATTATCAAGCAGGTTTTGACCAAACTCTGCTGCCAGGTCTCTTCTACACGTTCCTAAACTTGGTGCATACTGTTCGGCTCACTTGGGTATGTACAATATACAACTAATTCTTCAACTGTACCCACAAGTGTTCAAATGGATTGAGGTCTGGGAACTGTAGGGGCCAATCCAGCACATCTACTTCTTTTTCTTTGAATCATTTCTTTGCTAGTCTCGACGTATGCTTCTGGTCATTGTCCTACAGGAATACTATGTTGTCATTTTCATACCCATGGTACTCAAGTGTACAAAGCAACTCACCTTGTAGGATACTCACATACAGTACAGACGAAAAGTTTGTACACACCTTCTCATTTAAAGATTTTTCTGCATGTTCATGACTATGAAAATTGTACATTCACACTGAAGGCATCAAAACTATGAATTAACACATGTGAAATTATATACTTAACAAAAAAGTGGGAAACAACTGAAATTATGTCTTACGTTCTAGGTTCTTCAAAGTAGCCACCTTTTGCTTTGATGACTGCTTTGCACACTCTTGGCATTCTCTTGATGAGCTTCAAGAGGTAGTCACTGGGAATGGTCTTCCAACAATCTTGAAGGAGTTCCCAGAGATGCTTAGCACTTGTTAGCTCTTTTGCCTTCACTCTGCGGTCCAGCTCACCCCAAACCATCTCGATTGAGTTCAGGTCTAGTGACTGTGGAGGTCAGGTCATCTGGCGTAGCACCCCATCACTCTCCTTTTTGGTCAAATAGCCCTTACACAGCCTGGAGGTGTGTTTGAGGTCATCATTGTCCTGTTGAAAAAAAACGATGGTCCAACTAACCGCAAACCAGATGGAATAGCATGCCGCTGCAAGATGCTCTGGTAGCCATGCTGGTTCAGTATGCCTTCAATTTTGAATAAATCCCCAACAATGTCACCAGCAAAGCACCCCCACTGCATCACACCTCCTCCTCCATGCTTCACGATGGGAACCAGGCATGTAGAGTCCATCCGTTCACCTTTTCTGCGTCGCACAAAGAAAGGGTGGTTGGAACCAAAGATCTCAAATTTGGACTCATCAGACCAAAGCACAGATTTCCACTGGACTAATGTCCATTCCTTGTGTTCTTTAGCCCAAACAAATCTCTTCTGCTTGTTGCCTGTCCTTAGCAGTGATTTCCTAGCAGCTATTTTTACCATGAAGGCCTGCTGCACAAAGTCTCCTCTTAACAGTTGTTGTAAAGATGTGTCTGCTGCTAGAACTCTCTGTGTGGCATTGACCTGGTCTCTAATCTGAGCTGCCGTTAACCTGCGAACTCTGAGGCTGGTTACTCGGATAAACGTATCCTCAGAAGCAGAGGTGACTCTTTGTTTTCCTTTCCTGGTGCGGTCCTCATGTGAGCCAGTTTCTTTGTAGCACTTGATGTTTTTGCCACTGCACTTGCGGACGCTTTCAAAGTTTTCCCAATTTTTCGGACTGACTGACCTTCATTTCTTAAAGTAATGATGGCCACTCGTTTTTCTTTACTTAGCTGCTTTTTTCTTGCCATAATACAAATTTTAACAGTCTATTCAGTAGGACTATCAGCTGTGTATCCACCAGACTTCTGCACAACACAACTGATGCTCCCAACACCATTTATAAGGCAAGAAATCCCACTTATTAAACCTGACAGGGCACACCTGTGAAGTGAAAACCATTCCCGGTGACTACCTCTTGAAGCTCATCAAGAGAATGCTAAGAGTGTGCAAAGGAAGTCATCAAAGCAAAAAGTGGCTACTTTCAAGAACCTAGAATATAAGACATAATTTCAGTTGTTTCACACTTTTTTGTTAAGTATATAATTCCACATGTGTTAATTCATAGTTTTGATGCCTTTAGTGGGAGTGTACAGTTTTCATAGTCATGAAAATACAGAAAAATCTTTAAATGAGAAGGTGTGTCCAAACTTTTCGTCTGTACTATATATATCAGCATTGAGACTACCATCAATCCTGGTCAAGTATCCAATGCTTTTGGCTATGAAACAACTCGATCTGGTTTCCTCTACTGAACTTGACAGTTCCTTCAATTTCTCAATCTGTTAGCCTCTTTTCCCTTGTTTGTATCCGACCCATTTGCCCTCAACAGAGCCTAGTCCATAGATTTTCATCTGATTGCTCTAAATCACCTGCTTCCAATCTTCTACTGTCCACATTTAATACTTTTTTGCAAACTCGAACCGAAGCTTAATGAAGTCGGGGCTTCTTTGCCTTTTTTCGGACCACTATTCCAAACTTGTGTAATGTGTGTTGCATAGTACTTGCATGGACATCCATGATCTTACTATTATGAGGCACATGAGCCACCTTCATTGCCTTGTTTATCGCACCAGAACTCATAGACCTTGTGATGAGCCGACTTGTTGACTCCGATATTTTGCCTGAACGTCTACCTCTTGGCTTTTGAATAGCTTGGTCAGACTTCATTTTGTGTTCTTAGAACTATCATGGCACTAAAATGATGATGCAGTTCCCAAATTTCTTGGCCAAGAGAACATTATCAATGAGTTGGATGATGCGGTTTCTCGATTTGAGACAGTGACCTTTCACTTGGAAATCAACCTAATAACACACTGAACTATTAGGGAATGTGAGAACAGGTTGTAATTTGTAGTATACAGGAAAAAAAATATTTTTTCACCACCAGGAGCAAAAAAGTAACAATTCAGTGACATGTCACAAATCTTCATAACTAATCAGATGCAAAATAGTTGCAAATCAAATTTATGTATGCGATAGTCAAGATGATTGTCTATAAAATGATGGTCATTTCATGTTCAAAAAGTAGAGGATGGTGAGACAACAAAACATTGTTGTCCTTTTGCTAGTCAGTGTATAAGTAAATAAAGCAAGATTTGATTGACCACTACTTTTTAATTGCCATTTCTTATTTTTGCCAATATTTGGGGAAAAATATTTGTAGAAGCAAATAGTGTGATTATATTTTGTATGATTTTGCATGATTTCAAGTTAACTGCTTCTTGACCGCTCAAAGGCAATAAATGTCGGGGTGGTCCACATTCCTCTCTGCAGTGATGTTCTAAAGCATTACTATATGCACATTGTGCAGCTGCGGGGTCTAGTAGCTGGCTGTCAAACACAGCCCAGGTCCCACAGAAAAAACAATGATGGTTCATTACTGTCTTTGACTTCCAGTTTGTTGCATACACAGCACAGGACAAGTACTGTGCATATAGGAAGCGCTAATAGCTACATTTCCACAATAACTTCTGCTAATATACTATCCTCAGTTGTTGGAAAAATCAGGCAAAAAAAAAAATTCAAATGTTGAAATGCCCTTAAATGTTGATCGTGATGTTATTGGGGGCACAATCTGTGAAATAACTGAAAAATAATAAGTAAATAAATAAACAGAAGCTAATAAACAAATACATAAATAAATAAAGCCTGTGCCAATCAAAATCATTCTTATTAGCCCTGCATCGTAGAAAAAAAAATAAGTCCAATATATAAAAATTATTTATTCAAAAAGGGAACACATTTTAAGTTCTATTTTAGTTGTCCGTTTGGTCATAAAAAAAATTAAAACGATGTTAAAGACATATGCATTTCCTATATTGAAAATAAAAAGAGTATGACTTTGAAAGAGAAATGAAGCCCCATGTGTCACAAAAAATACAAAAAATATTTGACTATCTGAATGAGAGAAAAAAGTACAGCTCTTTAAAAAGCGTGCATAAAAAATCCCCTGAAAATATGTGGCGGTAAATGGCCTGGCCCTGAACTGATTAATTTAGAAAAATGTACAAGTCAACTTTTTTTTGTAAACAAAGCCCCGATGTTGATTTTTGAATTGAAAATAAATGTCTTAATAGTGACCCGTAAAGCAAACATAAAAAGCTACAAGAACAAGCTATTCATATCTGAAACAATGTGTGTCAGCAAATACTTTGCTAAAATGAACCGTTTGGTGAAGACTGAGAGGCTATGAATAATGCTTTACTGACAATAATGAAGAAAACTTGAGTGAGCGAAGAGCAGAGTGTAAACCAACATAGAACAGATTTTTTTAGTCAGATCCCCAGGTATTTTTCAATGTCATGCTAATGACTGTTATACAGGGTGGATAGTAACATTTTTTCTATTGCATCGTGACATTGAAACATTTTGTTAACCTGCAGACTTGACCCATAGCAAGTATTACGTCATAATAGGGTATATTAGAACAACTGTTTTACACAGTGATATCATGCATGTTTTGGAACAGAACACATCTGTGAGACGACTTCTTTGATATACGAGAATGTGTAACCATGATTGCAAATGCATTCTATAAAATGAATAGCAGACTAATAGAGTGAATCTTAGTATTTAAGTTGGACTCATGCCAGCTCATCAGAGAACCTTCTTTGTGTTGTGCAGCACTTTCTTCAGGGATAACATTTTTGTTATATTATTTCATGCAGAAGGAAAAAATATTGCAATCAATTACATGATAATATACAACAAAGGTATTCATTCACCAAGCATTTTATAAGTCTATCATATGGCATACGGCATCTTTGATGGCTTTACTAAGGACATCCCTTCTTGCATTAAAGAAGATTTATTTGTGAATTGCTGAAGAACAATTAATGTTTTTTGAGCAGAAATATCTCTTTTAGGCTTTGGTACTTGATCACCATTATAGATTTCTCCTAAATCTGCTGATCGTAGACTTCAATCTATTGCCAGAAAAGTATTTCAGTGAATCATGGAAAAGCCACCCTCCAGTGCAGAATACCAAGGATGTAGCACCAGGTGTCTATTGCACTAGCTCCATTGTTAGCATTCTACAAAGGTTCTTTCAGCAGCAAATTGATTTATCTTAACATGATCTTGATTTGTCCTTCAGAGAATGTATAAAAGACTTTATCATACTGTCAATCCAATTCCTTCAGTCTTAATAATAATAATAATAATTTTATTTATATAGCGCCAACATATTCCGCAGCGCTTTACAAATTATAGAGGGGACTTGTACAGACAATAAACATTACAGCATAACAGAAATACAGTTCAAAACAGATACCAGGAGGAGTGAGGGCCCTGCTCGCAAGCTTACAAACTATGGGGAAAAGGGGAGACACGAGAGGTGGATGGTAACAATTGCTTTAGTTATTCGGACCAGCTATAGTGTAAGGCTCAGGTGTTCATGTAAAGCTGCATGAACCAGTTACCTGCCTAAGTATGTAGCAGTACAGACACAGAGGGCTAATACTGCATAAAGTGTATGAGAACATGATGCGAGGAACCTTTTTTTTTTTTTTTTTTTTTTTTTAATTATAAATAGGCCACACAGGGATCGTTAGGTTAATGCATTGAGGCGGTAGGCCAGTCTGAAGAAATGAGTTTTTAGGACACGCTTAAAACTGTGGGGATTGGGGATTAATCGTATTAACCTAGGTAGTGCATTCCAAAGAATCGGCGCAGCACGTGTAAAGTCTTGGAGACGGGAGTGGGAGGTTCTGATTATTGAGGATGCTAACCTGAGGTCATTAGCGGAGCGGAGGGCACGGGTAGGGTGGTAGACTGATACCAGGGAGGAGATGTAGGGTGGTGCTGAGCCATGGAGTGCTTTGTGGATGAGGGTAGTAGTTTTGTACTGGATTCTGGAGTGGATGGGTAGCCAGTGTAATGACTGGCACAGGGTAGAGGCATTGGTGTAACGGTTGGTGAGGAATATGATCCTGGCTGCAGCATTCAGGACAGATTGGAGCGGGGAGAGTTTTGCAAGAGGGAGACCGATTAGTAGAGAGTTACAATAGTCCAGACGAGAATGAATAAGTGAAACAGTCAGAGTTTTTGCAGAGTCGAAATTAAGAAAAGGGCGAATTCTAGAAATGTTTTTGAGATGCAGGTAAGAAGAGCGAGCCAGTGATCGGATGTAGGGGGTGAATGAAAGGTCAGAATCAAGGATGACCCCAAGGCAGCGGGCATGTTGCTTTGGAGTAATGGTGGAACCGCACACGGAGATGGCAATGTCAGGCAAAGGTAGGTTAGTAGAGGGAGAGAACACGAGGAGTTCAGTTTTTGACAGGTTTAGTTTCAGATAGAGGGAGGACATGATGTTAGAGACAGCGGTAAGACAATCACTGGTGTTTTCTAAAAAGGTCGGTGTGATATCGGGAGCAGAAGTGTATAATTGGGTGTCGTCAGCATAGAGATGGTACTGGAAACCAAATCTACTGATTGTTTGTCCAATAGGGGCAGTATACAACGAGAAGAGTAGGGGGCCTAGGACTGATCCTTGAGGAACCCCAACAGTAAGGGGAAGGTGAGAGGAGGAGGAACCAGCAAAACATACAGTGAAGGATCGGTCAGAGAGATAGGAGGAGAACCAGGAGAGAACGGTGTCCTTGAGGCCGATGGAGCGGAGCATAGTGAGGAGGAGCTGATGATCCACAGTGTCAAATGCTGCAGAGAGATCCAAGAGAATTAGCATGGAGTAGTGACCATTAGATTTAGCTGTTAGTAGGTCATTAGAGACTTTAATGAGGGCAGTTTCAGTAGAGTGTAAAGAGCGGAAGCCAGATTGAAGAGGGTCGAGAAGAGAGTTATCTGAGAGATAGCGGGTAAGACGGGAGTGGACCAGGCGTTCGAGGAGTTTAGAGATGAAGGGAAGATTAGAGACAGGTCTATAATTAGCGGCACAGTTTTGATCGAGGGATGGTTTTTTAAGTAATGGATGTATGATGGCATGCTTAAATGAGGAGGGAAAAATACCGGAAGTGAGGGAAAGGTTGAATATTTTTGTTAGGTGAGAGGTGATAGCCGGGGAAAGGGACTGGAGGAGATGTGACGGAATGGGGTCACTGGTGCAAGTGGTCGGGCGCGAAGATGCAAGGAGCCTGCTTACTTCTTCTTCTGTAACTGCTTCAAAGTCAGAGAGTGAACTAGATGCAGTGGGGGAGGGAGGACAGTGCATGGTATGAAGAGATTGGGAGATGATTTCCTGTCGAATGTGGTCAATTTTTTCTTTGAAGTAATTGGCCAGATCGTCAGCACGGAGATCCGTGGTTGGGGCCTGCTCTCTTGGGTTGAGTAGGGACTGGAACGTGTCAAAGAGACGTTTAGGGTTATTGGACAGGGAGGTGATGAGGGTGTTGAAGTAGGTTTGTTTGGAGAGGTGAAGGGCAGAATTGTATGTCTTTAGCATGAACTTATAATGGATGAAATCTTCGGGTAGATTAGATTTTCTCCACAGACGTTCTGCGCATCTGGAGCACCGCTGCAGGAAACGTGTTTGCAGCGTGTGCCACGGTTGTTGCCGTCTGTGCCGAGTTGTTTTATGTATAGGAGGAGCAGCTTCATCCAGAGCACTTTGCAGGGTTTCATTGTAATGCTTCAATGCAGAATCAGGACATGAGATGGAGGAAATAGGGGCCAATGAGGACTGCAAGTTCATCATAAGTTTCTGGGTGTTAATGGCCTGTATGTTTCTATAGGTGTGGAAAGTGGGGGTGACCTGAGCGGGATGGCAGTTCTTGATAGAGAATGAAAGAAGGTTGTGGTCAGAGAGCGGGAGAGGGGAGTTTGTGAAGTCATCCACTGAGCAAAGTCGGGAGAAGACCAAGTCAAGGGAGTTTCCATCTTCATGTGTTGGAGAGTTAGTATGCTGCTTTGACTTTTAACACTAAGGAGCAAACACTAAAGGTACCGTCACACTAGACGATATCGCTAGCGATCCGTGACGTTGCAGCGTCCTTGCTAGCGATATCGTCCAGTGTGACAGGCAGCAGCGATCAGGCCCCTGCTGTGCTGTCGCTGGTCGGGGAAGAAAGTCCAGAACTTTATTTCGTCGCTGGACTCCCCGCAGACATCGCTGAATCGGCGTGTGTGACACCGATTCAGCGATGTCTTCACTGGTAACCAGGGTAAACATCGGGTAACTAAGCGCAGGGCCGTGCTTAGTAACCCGATGTTTACCCTGGTTACCATCCTAAAAGTAAAAAAAACAAACACTACATACTTACCTACAGCCGTCTGTCCTCCAGCGCTGTGCTCTGCTCTCCTCCTGCACTGGCTGTGAGCGTCGGTCAGCCGGAAAGCAGAGTGGTGACGTCACCGCTCTGCTTTCCGGCCGCTGTGCTCACAGCCAGTACAGGAGGAGAGCAGAGCACAGCGCTGGAGGACAGACGGCTGTAGGTAAGTATGTAGTGTTTGTTTTTTTTACTTTTAGGATGGTAACCAGGGTAAACATCGGGTTACTAAGCGCGGCCCTGCGCTTAGTTACCCGATGTTTACCCTGGTTACTGGCATCATTGGTCGCTGGAGAGCTGTCTGTGTGACAGCTCTCCAGCGACCAAACAGCGACGCTGCAGCGATCCGGATCGTTGTCGGTATCGCTGCAGCGTCGCTAAGTGTGACGGTACCTTTAGCTGTGGTTGTCATGTAAGGTCTCATGGTTCTGTTCTTTAGGAGAAAATAAATGGACCGTAGACAGCATCTATTCAACTACTGGTCCTTTCTTACGTCCACATCTTCTGCTGCACAGGCTAATTCTGCTAGCTCTTACTGGTATCCTTCACATTGTCCTGCTCAGCTCTGCTTGCCACGCAACCACCAACACTAGTTAGTAATGCCTTCTCTTTTCTACTTCATATATGAGAACCACTTCATGTGCCCCTGAAGCTCTCCAACACTGGAAACAAGCTCTCTCAATGTCTCTTCTACAAGTTACATGCCAAGAGCCTGCATCATGATTCCAGACATAGTTTCTCTGATTGTTTGAGCCTCTCATTGAGTAACTGATTTAAATAATCTCTCCACAATACATAGATCACATACAATGTAATTCAATTTGGATTCAGTGGATCTTTGAGTATTTTTCTGTTAGGTGTTGAGTTCAGGTAAAGCTTTGGGATATGCCTTTGCAAAATCTTCATTGAAGGGTACTTCACAAGCATGAATACTAAAGATCCAACAAAGAGATTTTTTTTGCACAAAATGCATATGGGTTTGATGCTTTCAATCATATTTAACTAAAAATAATCAACAACCTATTGCAGTATTAACCTGTTGGGTCATGGCATGCACTTTAGGGAAAATATCTACTTATATAATCGGTAATTCCTATTCTACATGATTCTACATTATAAATTCTGTATTTGTTAGAACTTCTGAAACAGCCAACTTATAATATGGAAGACTGAGGGCCAGACTAAGAATATTTACTAAATGTATTTTGGAAATATCTCCTAAATGTTTGGAAGTGTAAAATTTAAGACCAAATATATATCTTCAACTGAACAAAATTGGCCAGTGTGGAAGTAAAGTAGCTAAGAATTCACATGACTTTACCAACTGATTGTTAAACACAACCATGAGAGGAATCTCATTTGAAAGCTTTAAAAGGTTATCTTCTGCTTACTAGATGTTTCCTTAAATTATGGGACTAGTGATTAGAAAGCCTTTTCATACACCTACAACTTAGTGGGTTGACACTTGCTTTGAGCTTACCATCCTATATCTTCAAAGTGACCTGATATGACCTTTGTGTCTGGCTGTAGTTTTTTTTTTTCCTTTCTTCAAATATGTTGCCTTTTATTGTTACCTTAAGCAATTTAAGTGTGCAGTTAATCACTTCTCCTATTCATTGACTGGTTACCCTTAGGGCAATTTGAGTTTTTCTTCTCCTAAATTTTAGACAGTATTATGGTTCTATAAATCTATATAACAAGTAGCGTTGTTTACCCATTGTCCAAGAAGTAATAGCAGCAGTATTGTTAGGAGTATACTCTGTTACTGACTGGCTCATAAAGGAAATGGCCCATAAATAGATAACAAGGAAAATGAGAAGTTAAGGGCAAAATCACTGGTATATAGAATGATTACAAACACATAGTGAAAAGAATGGAAACATCAGAATGCATTCCTATGCTACGTGGTAGCCTGCAATACGTTTAACATGGATACATTCTTCAGAGAAATCTCCGCTTATGCATGATATATTTAAATACAGATAGAATATTTAATGTTTTCCAAATAGTATAGTTTACATATTTATTCTGCTGGATTCCACCGAATGGTGAAGGTCTTGCATCCAAAAAAGTATCAGTTGATATTTTTTCCTTTTGCATTGGATGTGATTTAAATAAAATGACATGTAGTTCAAAATTAGTATTTCTGGAAAGAATTTACTATGGCTCCAAATTTACATCTAAATTCAATGTTTGCTGCCAAGCTAAAAACACAAATCATTTACGCAAACAGAAGCATCGAAAGCTAACTGATAAATCATGCGTTTTGAAGAAGTGATGTTATTAACAGTGTGTATAAAGCCAGGAGGAACCTAAATAAACCTAAAATATAACCTTTATTTATCTCTTTAAAAAAACACTTTCTAATGGATAAAACAAAATGAAGTGCATATAGTGCTCAAAAACAACCAGTGCTCAATTAAAAAATGGTTTGATCTCACCACATCAACCGCTTCTTAAGGAGCATCTTCATGTACATTAGCAGGGAAGGGAAAGTAGAAAATAACTATGCTACCCGGTCGTGCCCCTGTACTGCTCCCGTCCTGACAAGGACAGTACCCAAGTCAGACTAATTTTTGTACCCACCATAAACAGATAGTTTTCCCTACGCGTTTCCTCTCCCATAGGGGAGATTCCTCAGGGGAACAGAAAAAATCGGGGGTATGTCTCTAATACGATGTGCTATTAAGAGATATAAAGCCCCTGCATTGGCAGGTGGCTCCTATGTGTCCAGTGCACCTGACTTTTAGTGTGGACTATGGTATGGTGAGATGCATTCAGGGACCGCACCCCCTAATATAGTCTCACCCCCTCTCACTCCCAATTACATAGCGTCCTACCTCACTTCCGGCCCTAGATTATAGTCACTTCATTCACCGAGTGCTATCGGCGTTATGTTACCATAGAAACGCATCACCAAATCGTGCGCCGGTTTCTCCATTATCGCGCATGCGGACCGTACGCCACCAGATAGATCAATCTCCACTTCCGGTTTATGGTACAAGTCATTTCCGCTATTGCGCAGAACCACCCCGGGATCAGTTTCATCCTCTGTCAGCGTCTCCGCTTCCATGACTATGGCCTGTCATGGCTGTGCGCATGCGTCCTCTTACCCCGCGACTGCACACCTCTCCGGCAGGTACATTACATGCACACTGTTTGTTCTCTCAGTATCCGCTTCCATGACTACGATTTGTCATGCCTGTGCGCATGCGTCCTCTTACCCCGCAACTGCACACTTCTCCGGCCGGTACATTACGCGCACACTGTTTTTTCTCTCAGTATCCGCTTCCATGACTACGATCTGTCATGTCCGTGCGCATGCGTTCTCTTACCCCGCTATTGCGCAGTACCACCCCGGGATCAGTTTCATCCTCTGTCTGCGTCTCTGCTTCCATGACTACAGCCTGTCATTGCTGTGCGCATGCGTCCTCTTACCCCGCAACTGCACACTTCTACGGCAGACTGTTTTTTCTCTCTTCCTACTGTTACCCCCTCCATCGATAGATTTTATGTCACTAATAAGAAAAAAATATGTGTCAGTATCCTAATTAGGTAACTTCGGTCCCCATATCACCATATTGGTACCTTGATATTTGTGAACCACTATTTTTTGAGGGAGAGGAAAAGGAAAGAGCGCCGCTATACCGGAATCTACTAAGATATAATATAACCATGAGAGAGGGTCGCTAGTGAAAGGGAGAGCGGTCCCACTAAATATATCCATAGAAAATTAATATTATTAATAGTCATTACCTTTTATCCCCCCCTAAAGTTGGGTGGGAGAATAACCTTTATTTCTAGGATATGGCAGTGGCTCATAACCTAAATATCCCAGTGGATGACACACATCCTGTTTTAGTGACTTCAAACTCCCCAACGACCAAAGAATCAGACTCCAACCCATTGGCCCATTAATCACCAAAGAAGGGGATAAAAATCTACAAACCCCTAATACTTTCACAGAAAACAACTATAGTTCAATTGCTCATTTAGACCCTCCGGGTAACAGGTCTGGAGGCGAAAAATCCACCTAGACTCCTTTTGGAGCAAGAGCCTGTCAAAGTCACCCCCTCTTCTAGGTGGTCTAACTTTCTCGATACCCATAAATTATATGGCCTTCATATCCCCATTATGCACAACATTGACATGTCTGGCCACTGACGTCTCTCTTTTATTCCGAATGTCCCCTAGGTGCTCACCTATCCTTCTCCAAAATTCTCTTAGGGTTTTACCCACATAGGCCTTACCGCATTTACATATAATACAATAGATGATCCCTTTTGTTCTGCAATTGATAAAGTCCCTGATTTCAAACGATTCATCAATACCTTCAAACCTTTTTCCCACTGTAATGTGTTCACATGCCACACAGTCACCACACCGATAACAGCCGCAGATCTTCCCCGGTAACCAGGTTTCTCTGGTAGTGGGTGTAACAAAGTGGCTACGTATCAATCGATTACCAATGGTCTTACTCTTTCTGTATGTGATGAGAGGTCTTTCACCTACAAACTCTCTGATGTCCTCATCCATCCGAAGGATACCCCAGTGTTTTTGAACCACTTGTCTGACCATTTGGGCCCCATTATCATAGGTACAAATGAGTCTGGCTTTCTCATTCGAATGTTCAGTTCTTTTTTTGGGGATCATCAGTTCCCTCCTATCTTGTTCTTTTGCGTATTTGAATGCTTCCCTCAGTATTCGGTCAGGGTACCCTTTGGTCAAAAACCTTTGACGCAGGTCATCCGCCTTGATCTTAAAGTCCCTAGTGTTTGAACAATTTCTTTTTAGGCGTAGATATTGGCCCTTGGGTATGCCTTTTCTGAGGGAATATGGGTGGTGACTTTCCCACCTCAAAAAGGAATTAGTGGAGGTAGGTTTTCGAAAGATAGTAGTCTCTAATGTGTCCCCATTTATGGGTTTAGTGATCAAAACATCAAGAAAAGCCAATCTAGTAGGGTCCACTTCATAGGTAAATCTAAGGCCTATCTCATTCTGGTTGAGTAGATCTATAAACTCCCTGAAGTCAGAGATAGTACCCCGCCATAAGATAAAGACATCATCTATGAACCTGACCCATAGATCCACTTTACTAGTGAAGTGCATAAGTCTGTCTGAGAACACGATGGTGTCCTCCCACCAGCCCAGGAACAGGTTTGCGTAACTTGGCGCACATGGATTACCCATGGCGGTGCCCCTGAGCTGGTGGAGGACTTTACCATCAAAGGTAAAGTAGTTGTTCAGCAAAACAAATTCAAGAAGAGAAGTGACCAATTCATTATGGGGGGCACATTGACAGCCCCTTGTGCCCAAGAAGTGTTTCACACCCGAGATCCCAAAATTGTGTGGAATCGACGAGTACAATGCTTCAATATCGATGCTTGCCAGAAGTACTTCTGGTTCCACAACGATATTGTCCAATTTACTCAGGAGGTCAGCCGCATCTCTCAGATATGATGGCAATGCACTCACAAATGGTCTAAGGATTTCATCCAGGTAAATACCCACGTTTTGGCTAATGCTCCCAATCCCTGATACAATGGGTCTTCCCTTTAAAGGGTGAAGCCCCTTATGCAGTTTTGGAAGTGCATAGAACGTAGCCATCACAGGGTGTTTAGGAAAGAGATAATCATATTCCTCCTGGCTAATTAGTTTTTTGTTTATAGCCCCATCCAGGATGTTTTTTAATTTGTCCTTTGTGGTATCCATCTGATAACCCCTAGTCTGAGTATACGTAGCCGTATCATTTAGTAGGGAGAGACACATGTCTCTATATCCCCCTATGTTCATTACAACTATGTTTCCCCCTTTATCGGAGGGTTTAACCACTATAGATGTGTCTCTTTCCAAACTCTGGAGTGCCTCCATCTGATTTTTTGTTAAATTATGCCTAATGTGGAAACTCTCATTTTGTTTAATTTCCTCCATGGTTAGTTGGAGAAACACATCTATAGCGGAAACATCCCCCCCGACCGGTGGCATCCTGGTACTCGTTTTTTTCAGAGACGAAAAAGGACCCTGGCCACTTGTTGATGGCAATGTATGGTCAAGATTAGCCAAGAGCTGCACATCCTGGAGTATATCCACTGGGATGTCCAGCCCTGCGCAAATCCGCCTATTCTGTTGTTTAAAAAATTTGTGCCATCTTAGTTTCCTTACAAATAAGTTTATATCCTTAACACATTCAAAGGTAGAGAAATCTGTGGTGGGAATAAATGATAGCCCCTTACTTAGTACCGTCATTTCTACTTCACTGATGTTCTTATCCGAGAGGTTAACCACCTGAAGCTCTAATCCCTGTTGAAAGGGTTCCTGCTTCTCAGGGAGTATGTATTGTCTAAAAAACCAGGTCTAGACACTGGGTGAAAGTTGCCCCCTCTCGAGTAACCTCTATTTTTACCCCTCTGCCGGCCACGGGTTGGTCTTTGTCTCGTTTCTGTATCTGAGATATCAGTTTCTGTTGAGGATAGATCCGTTTCCCTTTCTCCTCTCTCTACACGGTCTCCCAGAAACTGATAGATTTTGTTCTCCCGGAAATCCTGGAGATCCCTCAGAAATTGCTTATGTTTCCTCTCCTTTAATTTGTATTGGAATTTTTCAATTGAATTCTGTAATTGTGTTTCCTTAACACCAAAGTCACTTTCACTTTTAAATTTTGTAACTATCTCAATCTGTTCTTTTAATTTTGTATTTAATTTCTCAAAGTTGTTTTTTTCTTCCGCGACCAGTAAGTTCATAAATCTTAAGGAACTATTAGTTGCTTCCTTTTCCCAAAGATTTAATAATTGAGGGTTCCGACAACGAGGGGCCGGCAGTAGGGTAATGCGTAGTCCCCTCGGTACTATATTATTCTTAATGTATGTCTCAAGGCTCTGAATTTCCCACCATGAGCTAGTATGTTCTTTGTATATTTTATTCAAATCTTTGAATGCTGCTGTGTATGTTGGGGTATACTTTTTCTGGGCAAAAGTTTTCTCAGAAAAAATATCTTTGGCTTCACTAAGCCATAGGTCAGTATCTGGTCCCGTCGCCAGGAAGCCAGCCATAACAGGGAAGGACTACCGATAGCACAAAAATAGCTAGATACTAGGGTGTAACCAGATATGGAACCCCTATACGGTCCTCTAATAGAAAATATGTATAAAGCCAGGAGGAACCTAAATAAACCTAAAATATAACCTTTATTTATCTCTTTAAAAAAACACTTTCTAATGGATAAAACAAAACGAAGTGCATATAGTGCTCAAAAACAACCAGTGCTCAATTAAAAAATGGTTTGATCTCACCACATCAGCCGCTTCTTAAGGAGCATCTTCATGTACATTAGCAGGGAAGGGAAAGTAGAAAATAACTATGCTACCCGGTCGTGCCCCTGTACTGCTCCCGTCCTGACAAGGACAGTACCCAAGTCAGACTAACTTTTGTACCCACCATAAACAGATAGTTTTCCCTACGCGTTTCCTCTCCCTTAGGGGAGATTCCTCAGGGGAACAGAAAAAATCGGGGGTATGTCTCTAATACGATGTGCTATTAAGAGATATAAAGCCCCTGCATTGGCAGGTGGCTCCTATGTGTCCAGTGCACCTGACTTTTAGTGTGGACTATGGTATGGTGAGATGCATTCAGGGACCGCACCCCCTAATATAGTCTCACCCCCTCTCACTCCCAATTACATAGCGTCCTACCTCACTTCCGGCCCTAGATTATAGTCGCTTCATTCACCGAGTGCTATCGGCGTTATGTTACCATAGAAACGCATCACCAAATCGTGCGCCGGTTTCTCCATTATCGCGCATGCGGACCGTACGCCACCAGATAGATCAATCTCCACTTCCGGTTTATGGTACAAGTCATTTCCGCTATTGCGCAGAACCACCCCGGGATCAGTTTCATCCTCTGTCAGCGTTTCCGCTTCCATGACTACGGCCTGTCATGGCTGTGCGCATGCGTCCTCTTACCCCGCGACTGCACACCTCTCCGGCAGGTACATTACATGCACACTGTTTGTTCTCTCAGTATCCGCTTCCATGACTACGATTTGTCATGCCTGTGCGCATGCGTCCTCTTACCCCGCAACTGCACACTTCTCCGGCCGGTACATTACGCGCACACTGTTTTTTCTCTCAGTATCCGCTTCCATGACTACGATCTGTCATGTCCGTGCGCATGCGTTCTCTTACCCCGCTATTGCGCAGTACCACCCCGGGATCAGTTTCATCCTCTGTCTGCGTCTCTGCTTCCATGACTACAGCCTGTCATTGCTGTGCGCATGCGTCCTCTTACCCCGCAACTGCACACTTCTACGGCAGACTGTTTTTTCTCTCTTCCTACTGTTACCCCCTCCGTCGATAGATTTTATGTCACTAATAAGAAAAAAATATGTGTCAGTATCCTAATTAGGTAACTTCGGTCCCCATATCACCATATTGGTACCTTGATATTTGTGAACCACTATTTTTTGAGGGAGAGGAAAAGGAAAGAGCGCCGCTATACCGGAATCTACTAAGATATAATATAACCATGAGAGAGGGTCGCTAGTGAAAGGGAGAGCGGTCCCACTAAATATATCCATAGAAAATTAATATTATTAATAGTCATTACCTTTTATCCCCCCCTAAAGTTGGGTGGGAGAATAACCTTTATTTCTAGGATATGGCAGTGGCTCATAACCTAAATATCCCAGTGGATGACACACATCCTGTTTTAGTGACTTCAAACTCCCCAGCGACCAAAGAATCAGACTCCAACCCATTGGCCCATTAATCACCAAAGAAGGGGATAAAAATCTACAAACCCCTAATACTTTCACAGAAAACAACGATAGTTCAATTGCTCATTTAGACCCTCCGGGTAACAGGTCTGGAGGCGAAAAATCCACCTAGACTCCTTTTGGAGCAAGAGCCTGTCAAAGTCACCCCCTCTTCTAGGTGGTCTAACTTTCTCGATACCCATAAATTATATGGCCTTCATATCCCCATTATGCACAACATTGACATGTCTGGCCACTGACGTCTCTCTTTTATTCCGAATGTCCCCTAGGTGCTCACCTATCCTTCTCCAAAATTCTCTTAGGGTTTTACCCACATAGGCCTTACCGCATTTACATATAATACGATAGATGATCCCTTTTGTTCTGCAATTGATAAAGTCCCTGATTTCAAACGATTCATCAATACCTTCAAACCTTTTTCCCACTGTTATGTGTTCACATGCCACACAGTCACCACACCGATAACAGCCGCAGATCTTCCCCGGTAACCAGGTTTCTCTGGTAGTGGGTGTAACAAAGTGGCTACGTATCAATCGATTACCAATGGTCTTACTCTTTCTGTATGTGATGAGAGGTCTTTCACCTACAAACTCTCTGATGTCCTCATCCATCCGAAGGATACCCCAGTGTTTTTGAACCACTTGTCTGACCATTTGGGCCCCATTATCATAGGTACAAATGAGTCTGGCTTTCTCATTCGAATGTTCAGTTCTTTTTTTGGGGATCATCAGTTCCCTCCTATCTTGTTCTTTTGCGTATTTGAATGCTTCCCTCAGTATTCGGTCAGGGTACCCTTTGGTCAAAAACCTTTGACGCAGGTCATCCGCCTTGATCATAAAGTCCCTAGTGTTTGAACAATTTCTTTTTAGGCGTAGATATTGGCCCTTGGGTATGCCTTTTCTGAGGGAATATGGGTGGTGACTTTCCCACCTCAAAAAGGAATTAGTGGAGGTAGGTTTTCGAAAGATAGTAGTCTCTAATGTGTCCCCATTTATGGGTTTAGTGATCAAAACATCAAGAAAAGCCAATCTAGTAGGGTCCACTTCATAGGTAAATCTAAGGCCTATCTCATTCTGGTTGAGTAGATCTATAAACTCCCTGAAGTCAGAGATAGTACCCCGCCATAAGATAAAGACATCGTCTATGAACCTGACCCATAGATCCACTTTACTAGTGAAGTGCATAAGTCTGTCTGAGAACATGATGGTGTCCTCCCACCAGCCCAGGAACAGGTTTGCGTAACTTGGCGCACATGGATTACCCATGGCGGTGCCCCTGAGCTGGTGGAGGACTTTACCATCAAAGGTAAAGTAGTTGTTCAGCAAAACAAATTCAAGAAGAGAAGTGACCAATTCATTATGGGGGGCACATTGACAGCCCCTTGTGCCCAAGAAGTGTTTCACACCCGAGATCCCAAAATTGTGTGGAATCGACGAGTACAATGCTTCAATATCGATGCTTGCCAGAAGTACTTCTGGTTCCACAACGATATTGTCCAATTTACTCAGGAGGTCAGCCGTATCTCTCAGATATGATGACAATGCACTCACAAATGGTCTAAGGATTTCATCCAGGTAAATACCCACGTTTTGGCTAATGCTCCCAATCCCTGATACAATGGGTCTTCCCTTTAAAGGGTGAAGCCCCTTATGCAGTTTTGGAAGTGCATAGAACGTAGCCATCACAGGGTGTTTAGGAAAGAGATAATCATATTCCTCCTGGCTAATTAGTTTTTTGTTTATAGCCCCATCCAGGATGTTTTTTAATTTGTCCTTTGTGGTATCCATCTGATAACCCCTAGTCTGAGTATACGTAGCCGTATCATTTAGTAGGGAGAGACACATGTCTCTATATCCCCCTATGTTCATTACAACTATGTTTCCCCCTTTATCGGAGGGTTTAACCACTATAGATGTGTCTCTTTCCAAACTCTGGAGTGCCTCCATCTGATTTTTTGTTAAATTATGCCTAATGTGGAAACTCTCATTTTGTTTAATTTCCTCCATGGTTAGTTGGAGAAACACATCTATAGCGGAAACATCCCCCCCGACCGGTGGCATCCTGGTACTCGTTTTTTTCAGAGACGAAAAAGGACCCTGGCCACTTGTTGATGGCAATGTATGGTCAAGATTAGCCAAGAGCTGCACATCCTGGAGTATATCCACTGGGATGTCCAGCCCTGCGCAAATCCGCCTATTCTGTTGTTTAAAAAATTTGTGCCATCTTAGTTTCCTTACAAATAAGTTTATATCCTTAACACATTCGAAGGTAGAGAAATCTGTGGTGGGAATAAATGATAGCCCCTTACTTAGTACCGTCATTTCTACTTCACTGATGTTCTTATCCGAGAGGTTAACCACCTGAAGCTCTAATCCCTGTTGAAAGGGTTCCTGCTTCTCAGGGAGTATGTATTGTCTAAAAAACCAGGTCTAGACACTGGGTGAAAGTTGCCCCCTCTCGAGTAACCTCTATTTTTACCCCTCTGCCGGCCACGGGTTGGTCTTTGTCTCGTTTCTGTATCTGAGATATCAGTTTCTGTTGAGGATAGATCCGTTTCCCTTTCTCCTCTCTCTACACGGTCTCCCAGAAACTGATAGATTTTGTTCTCCCGGAAATCCTGGAGATCCCTCAGAAATTGCTTATGTTTCCTCTCCTTTAATTTGTATTGGAATTTTTCAATTGAATTCTGTAATTGTGTTTCCTTAACACCAAAGTCACTTTCACTTTTAAATTTTGTAACTATCTCAATCTGTTCTTTTAATTTTGTATTTAATTTCTCAAAGTTGTTTTTTTCTTCCGCGACCAGTAAGTTCATAAATCTTAAGGAACTATTAGTTGCTTCCTTTTCCCAAAGATTTAATAATTGAGGGTTCCGACAACGAGGGGCCGGCAGTAGGGTAATGCGTAGTCCCCTCGGTACTATATTATTCTTAATGTATGTCTCAAGGCTCTGAATTTCCCACCATGAGCTAGTATGTTCTTTGTATATTTTATTCAAATCTTTGAATGCTGCTGTGTATGTTGGGGTATACTTTTTCTGGGCAAAAGTTTTCTCAGAAAAAATATCTTTGGCTTCACTAAGCCATAGGTCAGTATCTGGTCCCGTCGCCAGGAAGCCAGCCATAACAGGGAAGGACTACCGATAGCACAAAAATAGCTAGATACTAGGGTGTAACCAGATATGGAACCCCTATACGGTCCTCTAATAGAAAATATGTATAAAGCCAGGAGGAACCTAAATAAACCTAAAATATAACCTTTATTTATCTCTTTAAAAAAACACTTTCTAATGGATAAAACAAAACGAAGTGCATATAGTGCTCAAAAACAACCAGTGCTCAATTAAAAAATGGTTTGATCTCACCACATCAGCCGCTTCTTAAGGAGCATCTTCATGTACATTAGCAGGGAAGGGAAAGTAGAAAATAACTATGCTACCCGGTCGTGCCCCTGTACTGCTCCCGTCCTGACAAGGACAGTACCCAAGTCAGACTAACTTTTGTACCCACCATAAACAGATAGTTTTCCCTACGCGTTTCCTCTCCCTTAGGGGAGATTCCTCAGGGGAACAGAAAAAATCGGGGGTATGTCTCTAATACGATGTGCTATTAAGAGATATAAAGCCCCTGCATTGGCAGGTGGCTCCTATGTGTCCAGTGCACCTGACTTTTAGTGTGGACTATGGTATGGTGAGATGCATTCAGGGACCGCACCCCCTAATATAGTCTCACCCCCTCTCACTCCCAATTACATAGCGTCCTACCTCACTTCCGGCCCTAGATTATAGTCGCTTCATTCACCGAGTGCTATCGGCGTTATGTTACCATAGAAACGCATCACCAAATCGTGCGCCGGTTTCTCCATTATCGCGCATGCGGACCGTACGCCACCAGATAGATCAATCTCCACTTCCGGTTTATGGTACAAGTCATTTCCGCTATTGCGCAGAACCACCCCGGGATCAGTTTCATCCTCTGTCAGCGTTTCCGCTTCCATGACTACGGCCTGTCATGGCTGTGCGCATGCGTCCTCTTACCCCGCGACTGCACACCTCTCCGGCAGGTACATTACATGCACACTGTTTGTTCTCTCAGTATCCGCTTCCATGACTACGATTTGTCATGCCTGTGCGCATGCGTCCTCTTACCCCGCAACTGCACACTTCTCCGGCCGGTACATTACGCGCACACTGTTTTTTCTCTCAGTATCCGCTTCCATGACTACGATCTGTCATGTCCGTGCGCATGCGTTCTCTTACCCCGCTATTGCGCAGTACCACCCCGGGATCAGTTTCATCCTCTGTCTGCGTCTCTGCTTCCATGACTACAGCCTGTCATTGCTGTGCGCATGCGTCCTCTTACCCCGCAACTGCACACTTCTACGGCAGACTGTTTTTTCTCTCTTCCTACTGTTACCCCCTCCATCGATAGATTTTATGTCACTAATAAGAAAAAAATATGTGTCAGTATCCTAATTAGGTAACTTCGGTCCCCATATCACCATATTGGTACCTTGATATTTGTGAACCACTATTTTTTGAGGGAGAGGAAAAGGAAAGAGCGCCGCTATACCGGAATCTACTAAGATATAATATAACCATGAGAGAGGGTCGCTAGTGAAAGGGAGAGCGGTCCCACTAAATATATCCATAGAAAATTAATATTATTAATAGTCATTACCTTTTATCCCCCCCTAAAGTTGGGTGGGAGAATAACCTTTATTTCTAGGATATGGCAGTGGCTCATAACCTAAATATCCCAGTGGATGACACACATCCTGTTTTAGTGACTTCAAACTCCCCAACGACCAAAGAATCAGACTCCAACCCATTGGCCCATTAATCACCAAAGAAGGGGATAAAAATCTACAAACCCCTAATACTTTCACAGAAAACAACTATAGTTCAATTGCTCATTTAGACCCTCCGGGTAACAGGTCTGGAGGCGAAAAATCCACCTAGACTCCTTTTGGAGCAAGAGCCTGTCAAAGTCACCCCCTCTTCTAGGTGGTCTAACTTTCTCGATACCCATAAATTATATGGCCTTCATATCCCCATTATGCACAACATTGACATGTCTGGCCACTGACGTCTCTCTTTTATTCCGAATGTCCCCTAGGTGCTCACCTATCCTTCTCCTAAATTCTCTAAGGGTTTTACCCACATAGGCCTTACCGCATTTACATATAATACAATAGATGATCCCTTTTGTTCTGCAATTGATAAAGTCCCTGATTTCAAACGATTCATCAATACCTTCAAACCTTTTTCCCACTGTAATGTGTTCACATGCCACACAGTCACCACACCGATAACAGCCGCAGATCTTCCCCGGTAACCAGGTTTCTCTGGTAGTGGGTGTAACAAAGTGGCTACGTATCAATCGATTACCAATGGTCTTACTCTTTCTGTATGTGATGAGAGGTCTTTCACCTACAAACTCTCTGATGTCCTCATCCATCCGAAGGATACCCCAGTGTTTTTGAACCACTTGTCTGACCATTTGGGCCCCATTATCATAGGTACAAATGAGTCTGGCTTTCTCATTCGAATGTTCAGTTCTTTTTTTGGGGATCATCAGTTCCCTCCTATCTTGTTCTTTTGCGTATTTGAATGCTTCCCTCAGTATTCGGTCAGGGTACCCTTTGGTCAAAAACCTTTGACGCAGGTCATCCGCCTTGATCTTAAAGTCCCTAGTGTTTGAACAATTTCTTTTTAGGCGTAGATATTGGCCCTTGGGTATGCCTTTTCTGAGGGAATATGGGTGGTGACTTTCCCACCTCAAAAAGGAATTAGTGGAGGTAGGTTTTCGAAAGATAGTAGTCTCTAATGTGTCCCCATTTATGGGTTTAGTGATCAAAACATCAAGAAAAGCCAATCTAGTAGGGTCCACTTCATAGGTAAATCTAAGGCCTATCTCATTCTGGTTGAGTAGATCTATAAACTCCCTGAAGTCAGAGATAGTACCCCGCCATAAGATAAAGACATCATCTATGAACCTGACCCATAGATCCACTTTACTAGTGAAGTGCATAAGTCTGTCTGAGAACACGATGGTGTCCTCCCACCAGCCCAGGAACAGGTTTGCGTAACTTGGCGCACATGGATTACCCATGGCGGTGCCCCTGAGCTGGTGGAGGACTTTACCATCAAAGGTAAAGTAGTTGTTCAGCAAAACAAATTCAAGAAGAGAAGTGACCAATTCATTATGGGGGGCACATTGACAGCCCCTTGTGCCCAAGAAGTGTTTCACACCCGAGATCCCAAAATTGTGTGGAATCGACGAGTACAATGCTTCAATATCGATGCTTGCCAGAAGTACTTCTGGTTCCACAACGATATTGTCCAATTTACTCAGGAGGTCAGCCGCATCTCTCAGATATGATGGCAATGCACTCACAAATGGTCTAAGGATTTCATCCAGGTAAATACCCACGTTTTGGCTAATGCTCCCAATCCCTGATACAATGGGTCTTCCCTTTAAAGGGTGAAGCCCCTTATGCAGTTTTGGAAGTGCATAGAACGTAGCCATCACAGGGTGTTTAGGAAAGAGATAATCATATTCCTCCTGGCTAATTAGTTTTTTGTTTATAGCCCCATCCAGGATGTTTTTTAATTTGTCCTTTGTGGTATCCATCTGATAACCCCTAGTCTGAGTATACGTAGCCGTATCATTTAGTAGGGAGAGACACATGTCTCTATATCCCCCTATGTTCATTACAACTATGTTTCCCCCTTTATCGGAGGGTTTAACCACTATAGATGTGTCTCTTTCCAAACTCTGGAGTGCCTCCATCTGATTTTTTGTTAAATTATGCCTAATGTGGAAACTCTCATTTTGTTTAATTTCCTCCATGGTTAGTTGGAGAAACACATCTATAGCGGAAACATCCCCCCCGACCGGTGGCATCCTGGTACTCGTTTTTTTCAGAGACGAAAAAGGACCCTGGCCACTTGTTGATGGCAATGTATGGTCAAGATTAGCCAAGAGCTGCACATCCTGGAGTATATCCACTGGGATGTCCAGCCCTGCGCAAATCCGCCTATTCTGTTGTTTAAAAAATTTGTGCCATCTTAGTTTCCTTACAAATAAGTTTATATCCTTAACACATTCAAAGGCAGAGAAATCTGTGGTGGGAATAAATGATAGCCCCTTACTTAGTACCGTCATTTCTACTTCACTGATGTTCTTATCCGAGAGGTTAACCACCTGAAGCTCTAATCCCTGTTGAAAGGGTTCCTGCTTCTCAGGGAGTATGTATTGTCTAAAAAACCAGGTCTAGACACTGGGTGAAAGTTGCCCCCTCTCGAGTAACCTCTATTTTTACCCCTCTGCCGGCCACGGGTTGGTCTTTGTCTCGTTTCTGTATCTGAGATATCAGTTTCTGTTGAGGATAGATCCGTTTCCCTTTCTCCTCTCTCTACACGGTCTCCCAGAAACTGATAGATTTTGTTCTCCCGGAAATCCTGGAGATCCCTCAGAAATTGCTTATGTTTCCTCTCCTTTAATTTGTATTGGAATTTTTCAATTGAATTCTGTAATTGTGTTTCCTTAACACCAAAGTCACTTTCACTTTTAAATTTTGTAACTATCTCAATCTGTTCTTTTAATTTTGTATTTAATTTCTCAAAGTTGTTTTTTTCTTCCGCGACCAGTAAGTTCATAAATCTTAAGGAACTATTAGTTGCTTCCTTTTCCCAAAGATTTAATAATTGAGGGTTCCGACAACGAGGGGCCGGCAGTAGGGTAATGCGTAGTCCCCTCGGTACTATATTATTCTTAATGTATGTCTCAAGGCTCTGAATTTCCCACCATGAGCTAGTATGTTCTTTGTATATTTTATTCAAATCTTTGAATGCTGCTGTGTATGTTGGGGTATACTTTTTCTGGGCAAAAGTTTTCTCAGAAAAAATATCTTTGGCTTCACTAAGCCATAGGTCAGTATCTGGTCCCGTCGCCAGGAAGCCAGCCATAACAGGGAAGGACTACCGATAGCACAAAAATAGCTAGATACTAGGGTGTAACCAGATATGGAACCCCTATACGGTCCTCTAATAGAAAATATGTATAAAGCCAGGAGGAACCTAAATAAACCTAAAATATAACCTTTATTTATCTCTTTAAAAAAACACTTTCTAATGGATAAAACAAAACGAAGTGCATATAGTGCTCAAAAACAACCAGTGCTCAATTAAAAAATGGTTTGATCTCACCACATCAGCCGCTTCTTAAGGAGCATCTTCATGTACATTAGCAGGGAAGGGAAAGTAGAAAATAACTATGCTACCCGGTCGTGCCCCTGTACTGCTCCCGTCCTGACAAGGACAGTACCCAAGTCAGACTAACTTTTGTACCCACCATAAACAGATAGTTTTCCCTACGCGTTTCCTCTCCCTTAGGGGAGATTCCTCAGGGGAACAGAAAAAATCGGGGGTATGTCTCTAATACGATGTGCTATTAAGAGATATAAAGCCCCTGCATTGGCAGGTGGCTCCTATGTGTCCAGTGCACCTGACTTTTAGTGTGGACTATGGTATGGTGAGATGCATTCAGGGACCGCACCCCCTAATATAGTCTCACCCCCTCTCACTCCCAATTACATAGCGTCCTACCTCACTTCCGGCCCTAGATTATAGTCGCTTCATTCACCGAGTGCTATCGGCGTTATGTTACCATAGAAACGCATCACCAAATCGTGCGCCGGTTTCTCCATTATCGCGCATGCGGACCGTACGCCACCAGATAGATCAATCTCCACTTCCGGTTTATGGTACAAGTCATTTCCGCTATTGCGCAGAACCACCCCGGGATCAGTTTCATCCTCTGTCAGCGTTTCCGCTTCCATGACTACGGCCTGTCATGGCTGTGCGCATGCGTTCTCTTACCCCGCGACTGCACACCTCTCCGGCAGGTACATTACATGCACACTGTTTGTTCTCTCAGTATCCGCTTCCATGACTACGATTTGTCATGCCTGTGCGCATGCGTCCTCTTACCCCGCAACTGCACACTTCTCCGGCCGGTACATTACGCGCACACTGTTTTTTCTCTCAGTATCCGCTTCCATGACTACGATCTGTCATGTCCGTGCGCATGCGTTCTCTTACCCCGCTATTGCGCAGTACCACCCGGGATCAGTTTCATCCTCTGTCTGCGTCTCTGCTTCCATGACTACAGCCTGTCATTGCTGTGCGCATGCGTCCTCTTACCCCGCAACTGCACACTTCTACGGCAGACTGTTTTTTCTCTCTTCCTACTGTTACCCCCTCCATCGATAGATTTTATGTCACTAATAAGAAAAAAATATGTGTCAGTATCCTAATTAGGTAACTTCGGTCCCCATATCACCATATTGGTACCTTGATATTTGTGAACCACTATTTTTTGAGGGAGAGGAAAAGGAAAGAGCGCCGCTATACCGGAATCTACTAAGATATAATATAACCATGAGAGAGGGTCGCTAGTGAAAGGGAGAGCGGTCCCACTAAATATATCCATAGAAAATTAATATTATTAATAGTCATTACCTTTTATCCCCCCCTAAAGTTGGGTGGGAGAATAACCTTTATTTCTAGGATATGGCAGTGGCTCATAACCTAAATATCCCAGTGGATGACACACATCCTGTTTTAGTGACTTCAAACTCCCCAGCGACCAAAGAATCAGACTCCAACCCATTGGCCCATTAATCACCAAAGAAGGGGATAAAAATCTACAAACCCCTAATACTTTCACAGAAAACAACGATAGTTCAATTGCTCATTTAGACCCTCCGGGTAACAGGTCTGGAGGCGAAAAATCCACCTAGACTCCTTTTGGAGCAAGAGCCTGTCAAAGTCACCCCCTCTTCTAGGTGGTCTAACTTTCTCGATACCCATAAATTATATGGCCTTCATATCCCCATTATGCACAACATTGACATGTCTGGCCACTGACGTCTCTCTTTTATTCCGAATGTCCCCTAGGTGCTCACCTATCCTTCTCCAAAATTCTCTTAGGGTTTTACCCACATAGGCCTTACCGCATTTACATATAATACGATAGATGATCCCTTTTGTTCTGCAATTGATAAAGTCCCTGATTTCAAACGATTCATCAATACCTTCAAACCTTTTTCCCACTGTTATGTGTTCACATGCCACACAGTCACCACACCGATAACAGCCGCAGATCTTCCCCGGTAACCAGGTTTCTCTGGTAGTGGGTGTAACAAAGTGGCTACGTATCAATCGATTACCAATGGTCTTACTCTTTCTGTATGTGATGAGAGGTCTTTCACCTACAAACTCTCTGATGTCCTCATCCATCCGAAGGATACCCCAGTGTTTTTGAACCACTTGTCTGACCATTTGGGCCCCATTATCATAGGTACAAATGAGTCTGGCTTTCTCATTCGAATGTTCAGTTCTTTTTTTGGGGATCATCAGTTCCCTCCTATCTTGTTCTTTTGCGTATTTGAATGCTTCCCTCAGTATTCGGTCAGGGTACCCTTTGGTCAAAAACCTTTGACGCAGGTCATCCGCCTTGATCATAAAGTCCCTAGTGTTTGAACAATTTCTTTTTAGGCGTAGATATTGGCCCTTGGGTATGCCTTTTCTGAGGGAATATGGGTGGTGACTTTCCCACCTCAAAAAGGAATTAGTGGAGGTAGGTTTTCGAAAGATAGTAGTCTCTAATGTGTCCCCATTTATGGGTTTAGTGATCAAAACATCAAGAAAAGCCAATCTAGTAGGGTCCACTTCATAGGTAAATCTAAGGCCTATCTCATTCTGGTTGAGTAGATCTATAAACTCCCTGAAGTCAGAGATAGTACCCCGCCATAAGATAAAGACATCGTCTATGAACCTGACCCATAGATCCACTTTACTAGTGAAGTGCATAAGTCTGTCTGAGAACATGATGGTGTCCTCCCACCAGCCCAGGAACAGGTTTGCGTAACTTGGCGCACATGGATTACCCATGGCGGTGCCCCTGAGCTGGTGGAGGACTTTACCATCAAAGGTAAAGTAGTTGTTCAGCAAAACAAATTCAAGAAGAGAAGTGACCAATTCATTATGGGGGGCACATTGACAGCCCCTTGTGCCCAAGAAGTGTTTCACACCCGAGATCCCAAAATTGTGTGGAATCGACGAGTACAATGCTTCAATATCGATGCTTGCCAGAAGTACTTCTGGTTCCACAACGATATTGTCCAATTTACTCAGGAGGTCAGCCGTATCTCTCAGATATGATGACAATGCACTCACAAATGGTCTAAGGATTTCATCCAGGTAAATACCCACGTTTTGGCTAATGCTCCCAATCCCTGATACAATGGGTCTTCCCTTTAAAGGGTGAAGCCCCTTATGCAGTTTTGGAAGTGCATAGAACGTAGCCATCACAGGGTGTTTAGGAAAGAGATAATCATATTCCTCCTGGCTAATTAGTTTTTTGTTTATAGCCCCATCCAGGATGTTTTTTAATTTGTCCTTTGTGGTATCCATCTGATAACCCCTAGTCTGAGTATACGTAGCCGTATCATTTAGTAGGGAGAGACACATGTCTCTATATCCCCCTATGTTCATTACAACTATGTTTCCCCCTTTATCGGAGGGTTTAACCACTATAGATGTGTCTCTTTCCAAACTCTGGAGTGCCTCCATCTGATTTTTTGTTAAATTATGCCTAATGTGGAAACTCTCATTTTGTTTAATTTCCTCCATGGTTAGTTGGAGAAACACATCTATAGCGGAAACATCCCCCCCGACCGGTGGCATCCTGGTACTCGTTTTTTTCAGAGACGAAAAAGGACCCTGGCCACTTGTTGATGGCAATGTATGGTCAAGATTAGCCAAGAGCTGCACATCCTGGAGTATATCCACTGGGATGTCCAGCCCTGCGCAAATCCGCCTATTCTGTTGTTTAAAAAATTTGTGCCATCTTAGTTTCCTTACAAATAAGTTTATATCCTTAACACATTCGAAGGTAGAGAAATCTGTGGTGGGAATAAATGATAGCCCCTTACTTAGTACCGTCATTTCTACTTCACTGATGTTCTTATCCGAGAGGTTAACCACCTGAAGCTCTAATCCCTGTTGAAAGGGTTCCTGCTTCTCAGGGAGTATGTATTGTCTAAAAAACCAGGTCTAGACACTGGGTGAAAGTTGCCCCCTCTCGAGTAACCTCTATTTTTACCCCTCTGCCGGCCACGGGTTGGTCTTTGTCTCGTTTCTGTATCTGAGATATCAGTTTCTGTTGAGGATAGATCCGTTTCCCTTTCTCCTCTCTCTACACGGTCTCCCAGAAACTGATAGATTTTGTTCTCCCGGAAATCCTGGAGATCCCTCAGAAATTGCTTATGTTTCCTCTCCTTTAATTTGTATTGGAATTTTTCAATTGAATTCTGTAATTGTGTTTCCTTAACACCAAAGTCACTTTCACTTTTAAATTTTGTAACTATCTCAATCTGTTCTTTTAATTTTGTATTTAATTTCTCAAAGTTGTTTTTTTCTTCCGCGACCAGTAAGTTCATAAATCTTAAGGAACTATTAGTTGCTTCCTTTTCCCAAAGATTTAATAATTGAGGGTTCCGACAACGAGGGGCCGGCAGTAGGGTAATGCGTAGTCCCCTCGGTACTATATTATTCTTAATGTATGTCTCAAGGCTCTGAATTTCCCACCATGAGCTAGTATGTTCTTTGTATATTTTATTCAAATCTTTGAATGCTGCTGTGTATGTTGGGGTATACTTTTTCTGGGCAAAAGTTTTCTCAGAAAAAATATCTTTGGCTTCACTAAGCCATAGGTCAGTATCTGGTCCCGTCGCCAGGAAGCCAGCCATAACAGGGAAGGACTACCGATAGCACAAAAATAGCTAGATACTAGGGTGTAACCAGATATGGAACCCCTATACGGTCCTCTAATAGAAAATATGTATAAAGCCAGGAGGAACCTAAATAAACCTAAAATATAACCTTTATTTATCTCTTTAAAAAAACACTTTCTAATGGATAAAACAAAACGAAGTGCATATAGTGCTCAAAAACAACCAGTGCTCAATTAAAAAATGGTTTGATCTCACCACATCAGCCGCTTCTTAAGGAGCATCTTCATGTACATTAGCAGGGAAGGGAAAGTAGAAAATAACTATGCTACCCGGTCGTGCCCCTGTACTGCTCCCGTCATGACAAGGACAGTACCCAAGTCAGACTAACTTTTGTACCCACCATAAACAGATAGTTTTCCCTACGCGTTTCCTCTCCCATAGGGGAGATTCCTCAGGGGAACAGAAAAAATCGGGGGTATGTCTCTAATACGATGTGCTATTAAGAGATATAAAGCCCCTGCATTGGCAGGTGGCTCCTATGTGTCCAGTGCACCTGACTTTTAGTGTGGACTATGGTATGGTGAGATGCATTCAGGGACCACACCCCCTAATATAGTCTCACCCCCTCTCACTCCCAATTACATAGCGTCCTACCTCACTTCCGGCCCTAGATTATAGTTGCTTCATTCACCGAGTGCTATCGGCGTTATGTTACCATAGAAACGCATCACCAAATCGTGCGCCGGTTTCTCCATTATCGCGCATGCGGACCGTACGCCACCAGATAGATCAATCTCCACTTCCGGTTTATGGTACAAGTCATTTCCGCTATTGCGCAGAACCACCCCGGGATCAGTTTCATCCTCTGTCAGCATCTCCGCTTCCATGACTACGGCCTGTCATGGCTGTGCGCATGCATACTCTTACCCCGCGACTGCACACCTCTCCGGCAGGTACATTACATGCACACTGTTTGTTCTCTCAGTATCTGCTTCCATGACTACGATTTGTCATGCCTGTGTGCATGCGTCCTCTTACCCCGCAACTGCACACTTCTCCGGCCGGTACATTACGCGCACACTGTTTTTTCTCTCAGTATCCGCTTCCATGACTACGATCTGTCATGTCCGTGCGCATGCGTTCTCTTACCCCGCTATTGCGCAGTACCACCCCGGGATCAGTTTCATCCTCTGTCTGCGTCTCTGCTTCCATGACTACAGCCTGTTATTGCTGTGCGCATGCGTCCTCTTACCCCGCAACTTCACACTTCTACGGCAGACTGTTTTTTCTCTCTTCCTACTGTTACCCCCTCCATCGATAGATTTTATGTCACTAATAATAAAAAATATGTGTCAGTATCCTAATTAGGTAACTTCGGTCCCCATATCACCATATTGGTACCTTGATATTTGTGAACCACTATTTTTTGAGGGAGAGGAAAAGGAAAGAGCGCCGCTATACCGGAATCTACTAAGATATAACATAACCATGAGAGAGGGTCGCTAGTGAAAGGGAGAGCGGTCCCACTAAATATATCCATAGAAAATTAATATTATTAATAGTCATTACCTTTTATCCCCCCCTAAAGTTGGGTGGGAGAATAACCTTTATTTCTAGGATATGGCAGTGGCTCATAACCTAAATATCCCAGTGGATGACACACATCCTGTTTTAGTGACTTCAAACTCCCCAACGACCAAAGAATCAGACTCCAACCCATTGGCCCATTAATCACCAAAGAAGGGGATAAAAATCTACAAACCCCTAATACTTTCACAGAAAACAACTATAGTTCAATTGCTCATTTAGACCCTCCGGGTAACAGGTCTGGAGGCGGATACTGAGAGAAAAACAGTGTGCGCGTAATGTACCGGCCGGAGAAGTGTGCAGTTGCGGGGTAAGAGGACGCATGCGCACAGGCATGACAAATCATAGTCATGGAAGCAGATACTGAGAGAACAAACAGTGTGCATGTAATGTACCTGCCGGAGAGGTGTGCAGTCGCGGGGTAAGAGGACGCATGCGCACAGCCATGACAGGCCATAGTCATGGAAGCGGAGACGCTGACAGAGGATGAAACTGATCCCGGGGTGGTTCTGCGCAATAGCGGAAATGACTTGTACCATAAACCGGAAGTGGAGATTGATCTATCTGGTGGCGTACGGTCCGCATGCGCGATAATGGAGAAACCGGCGCACGATTTGGTGATGCGTTTCTATGGTAACATAACGCCGATAGCACTCGGTGAATGAAGCGACTATAATCTAGGGCCGGAAGTGAGGTAGGACGCTATGTAATTGTGAGTGAGAGGGGGTGAGACTATATTAGGGGGTGCGGTCCCTGAATGCATCTCACCATACCATAGTCCACACTAAAAGTCAGGTGCACTGGACACATAGGAGCCACCTGCCAATGCAGGGGCTTTATATCTCTTAATAGCACATCGTATTAGAGACATACCCCCGATTTTTTCTGTTCCCCTGAGGAATCTCCCCTATGGGAGATGAAACGCGTAGGGAAAACTATCTGTTTATGGTGGGTACAAAAGTTAGTCTGACTTGGGTACTGTCCTTGTCAGGACGGGAGCAGTACAGGGGCACGACCGGGTAGCATAGTTATTTTCTACTTTCCCTTCCCTGCTAATGTACATGAAGATGCTCCTTAAGAAGCGGCTGATGTGGTGAGATCAAACGATTTTTTAATTGAGCACTGGTTGTTTTTGAGCACTATATGCACTTCGTTTTGTTTTATCCATTAGAAAGTGTTTTTTTAAAGAGATAAATAAAGGTTATATTTTAGGTTTATTTAGGTTCCTCCTGGCTTTATACATATTTTCTATTAGAGGACCGTATAGGGGTTCCATATCTGGTTACACCCTAGTATCTAGCTATTTTTATGTTATTAACAGTACATTATATTTTACTCAGTGCTATAAATGCATATCGAAAAGGACAGACTAAAAAAAGATATTTATTTCAACTCTCAGCATCAGTAAATTGATGTTAGTGGATGAAAACGGAAACATTTCACACGTTGTGGGAGAACCATTAGTAGAGCCCCAGTCTAGTATTCAATTTTCGTCTTCCCCAGTTGTTTAATTAAAGTACACCTATAATTTACAATGTACTTTACATGTGCTATTTCATTTTATGTGCTGTAGTTCAGTGGTCCAGGTTTTGAAATTCTCAACAATTGCTCAATTGACAGTACAGCACTGCTCAACAAGAATAAATGCTCAGCTCACCTATGGATTCATGCATTGCTCCCATTCATGCAAGAACTGTGCACTATTGATTGATTATCTGTACTTTTCTACACAGTCCTTAAATCAATCAGAATCAGAATCTGGGCATCTATAAAACTACACTGAAGCAGGAGCTGAGTGATTTGGCTTGCTAAGTAGAGCTCATTTTTACTGCCTATTGTGCGATCTATGGAGTTCTCAGAACCTAGGCACCCACCAATTACCAGAATTAGGAAACTTCACTTAGCTGCAAGACAGAAACCTGATGCATTTAAAATGCGCTGCGGAATATGATGGCGCTATATAAGCAAAAGCTTATATAAAAAATTCAATAGACCATTTAGTGCCATCCTAAATTACAACTGATAGCTTATTTCTGTTGTAACATAGATGACTTGAGCAACTGGATAATGAAAACATTTCAACACAACTTGTGTAGTAAAAATGTGAGAATAAACATTGTTAAATTATTAAGCACTTTAACAATTATTTCAACCACTAACATAAAAAGTGTATTATACTTGGTATTATTTGACATGTGTGAGTCACACATGATGTCAGTTGTTAAATATTGGTTATATATAAAAACATCTTGGCAATTGAATTGAATATTTCTCCAGTAAATGACAGCTATTATTTATTCTCTTTAACAATGTTGAGGCTAATTAAATATCTCTCATCAATTGAAAATCTTTTCAAAAACTTAGTGTGAGCAGATTTCCAAAATGACACGCGTTTCAATAGATTGACCTACCTTCTCCTTGCAAGATATTATCTGATGACCTCTTACGTCTTCCAAAAGCTCACTTTATTTTGACAAATTGGCATAATATTGGATCCAGTTTAGAAATAAGCAGTGTTGAATGAACTTTGCTTTGTATATGTACAACTATCTGTGATAGCCATCAGTCATCACATGAAATGGGAAAAGCGTTTATTTAAAAGGGTGCTGTCGGAAGATAAAAAGGTTTAACGCAGAGTAATAAGTGACAGGCCTAATTTAGATGTTCAACAATGAACAATCAAGGTTTACATCATGTCACTCACAGCGGGCAACAAGACTAATTTAATCATATATTAATTATACATTATATCCCCAAAAAAGAACATAAAATGTAAATTTGTTAATTTTAGAATTATAAATACAATATTACAGTGTCTTTTAAAAAGATTAAACCCTCTTAGGCTTTTTAGGTTTCTATGTACAAAAATTATTTATTTATTGTACCATTAATACAAAAATTCAAATGATTTAGGTTGACTTTTGTGATACTGAGCAACAAAAATAGCCGTATATACCAATACCTCATCACTATACTAATGTACAGCAAAATGCAGACAAACGGCACTCTCACCATGCATTGTGAGCTTGCATAACTTAAACTCTCAGCTAATACTTTGTGGATTTTTCGTCTTTGAGTGATACAACTGGGCCCTATAGTGTTGGTAGGGGGAATTGAGGTCTCTTTCAATGTGGGGTGCAGTTATATTGAACTAGGCAGTCTGCATGATCTAATACTATTGGTGTCACTAATAGGCCACATTTACGTGACAGTATTTCGGTAAGTATTTGAAAATTCAGAAGTTGTGATATGTCTCTATGATTACTTTTCCTCTGATCTTATCTCTCCTAGTTTTTAGTTATAAATGTGGATGTAAATACTGTCCAAATACTGAACGTGGCCAAAGGCTGTAAGTCAGCACAAGTGTCTGTGTGACTGGCACCTTGTACATGCATTGTCTGTGTGCATACTAAGCTGAGTTTTTGGAGTGGAACCTGAGTAGAAACTGCTTTTTCAGGAATTTTTGCATTTTTGAGGTAGATTTGGGAAGTTTCCAACAAGTTTCTGCTGCAAAAATTATTCCAAAAACTCAGAATGATTATTATCTTACAATACTATGCATCTTCTTCATCACAGGATAGTAGATGTAACCCTGACGTTTTATCGTTGGGTTATGGCTGCTTTTTTCAGTGATTTTTTTGAGTGAATTATTTAGTGAATTTATCAACAAAAATGAAGGAAATTAAACTTTCAAACTTTAATCACATTAACGTTTCCAATAAATACTCAGTATAATAATAAACTAATTTTGTTTCACAATAGGGAACTGGATGACTACTGTCAGGTTTCCAATCTGTTTCACGGTATGTTTTTGATGAATTAGTATTATAGAAGCTACACAACACAATCGTTGTTTTATTCCTTGACTGCACAGTCAATTTTCGATTTTACATAGCATTTTTCTATCCCCTTCTTTCAAGAGCCATAACGTTTATACATTTCAGTCGATATAGCTGTATGAGGCATTTTTTGGGGGGTCAAATTGGGAATGACACCATTCTTTTTAGCTACAATATTCTGGAAAACTGTTTGAAGAAATGATGAAAAAAATGCAATTTCACCATGTTTTTTTCTATATTTTATGGTATTCATTCTGTGGTAAAAATGACATGGAAACCAAATCAGTGCAATTATGGTAATATTAAACTAGCATAGTTTTTTTAAATTTAATGGTGGAAAAAAAGATCATAAGATTGTAAATAAACAAATTTTGATATGAGTCTCTAATTTAACCCCTTCATGACCTTGGGATTTTTCGTTTTTCCGTGTTCGTTTTTCACTCCCCTCCTTCCCAGAGCCATAACTTTTTTATTTTTCCGTCAATTTGGCCATATGGGGCTTATTTTTTGCGGGACGAGTTGTACTTTTGAACGACATCATTGGTTTTAGCATGTCATGTACTAGAAAACGGGAAAAAAATTCCAAGTGCGGTGAAATTGCAAAAAAAGTGCAGTCCCACACTTGTTTTTTATTTGGCTTTTTTGCTAGGTTCACTAAATGCTAAAACTGACCTGCGATTATGATTCTCCAGGTCACTACGAGTTCATAGACACCTAACATGACAAGGTTATTTTTTATCTAAGTGGTGAAAAAAAATTCCAAACTTTGCTAAAAAAAAAAAAAAATATTGCGCCATTTTCCGATACTCGTAGCGTCTCCATTTTTCGTGATCTGGGGTCGGTTGAGGGCTTATTTTTTGCGTGCTGAGATGACGTTTTTAATGATATCATTTTGGTGCAGATACGTTCTTTAGATTGCCCGTTATTGCATTTTAATGCAATGTCGTGGCGACCTAAAAAACGTAATTCTGGCGTTTCTAATTTTTTTCTCGCTACGCCGTTTAGCTATCAGGTTAATGCTTTTTTTAATTGATAGACTGGGCGATTCTGAGCGCGGCGATACCAAATATGTGTAGATTTGATTTTTTTTTATTGATTTATTTTGATTCGGGAGAGAGGGGGGTGATTTAAACGTTTATATTTTTTTATTTTTTTCACATTTTTTTAACTTTTTTTTTTTCTTTTGCCATGCTTCAATAGCCTCCATGGGAGGCTAGAAGCAGGCACAACGCGATTGCCTCTGCTACATAGCAGCGATCTGCTGATCGCTGCTATGTAGCAGAAATGGAGGTGTGCTGTGAGCACCGTCCACATGGTGGCGCTCACAGCCACCGGTGATCAGTAACCATAGAGGTCTCTAGGACCTCTATGGTTACCATCCTGATGCATTGCCGACCCCCGATCATGTGACGGGGGTCGGCGATGACGTCATTTCCGGCCGCCCGGCCGGAAGCGGTAGTTAAATGCCGCTGTCTGCGTTTGACAGCAGCATTTAACTAGTTAATAGGTGCGGGCAGATCGCGATTCTGCCCGCGCCTATTACGGGCACATGTCAGCTGTTCAAAACAGCTGACATGTCCCGGCTTTGATGCGGGCTCACCGCGGAGCCCTGCATCAAAGCAGGGGATCTGACCTCGGACGTACTATCCCGTCCGAGGTCAGAAAGGGGTTAAAACACTAATTTTTTGCCGTCAATTAAAGGGGATGTCTGCCTTTTGGAACTTTTTTTTCTTATGTTTATGCATGCAATTGGCAAAAAGAAAAAAGGCCGATGCATATTATGTGTGCATACCTGAAATGCAAAATACAAAAAGACTACTTTATTGTCACCAAAGCACAAACATGGTTAAAAACATTTGAAATGCAACAATAACAACACCCCATCTCTGAATGAGCTGATATCTGTGTAACCATACAACAAGATGCTACAGTAAAAAGTACCCAGCATGTAGTGCGCCATATATGCATACAAAACAGCCAGCAGGAAAAGACAAATAACAATACAGAAAAACAACGATCTGAAAATAAATATATATATCCGATATTGTCTTACTGGTCAGTATAAAATCAACCTATATGTGGTGTATAGGACTAGACAGGCAAAGAAACAATAGACCATAAATGGTTGTCCACACAAAGGAATGGCCAACTGGCAAATGTCCTATGAGATAGCCAAGGGCTACAAAAGCAAAGCCACTCAGGTCCCCCAATATGCGCAAGGTGGCCTGCCTCGAAATAAATGGGGAGACACAGCAGGGATGTAATGAGGCAGTTGTCATAAGATAACAAAGATGGAAAATATCCAACACCTACAATACCAAATAAGCCCACTGTACTGCCGTGTCTGGTACTAGACAATGGTGGGATTGTGTTAATTCTGCTGTGCAAGCTAGCAAGGATTGGTTATTTGGGGATGATTGGGAGGTGTTCAACACTTGAACATTTCCTTCAGCATCGGGCGGGCTACTTAACCCTGGTCCCAGTTTAGATCTTTGTTGTTTATTGCAGTTACTATGTGTTGTGCTCGTGAGTGGTGATAGCAGTATTGGTTACTCTCTTTCTGAGTTGTATATAGCAGTAGCAGCTAACCCTTATAAATAATATATTTTATCCTATGAAGGTAGGGGTTATTAAACCCAGAATTTCTCTTAATTATCATTCAGGTCCACTGCTAGCTAATTCAACAACTATCTAACTAACATATGCTGCTCCTTCTATTAGAGGATCTCAGATTTATAACTGCACCTAATCTGAGTCTGACACTGTTGCATGTGACCACAGACCACATATTATTGCTCATACAGGCACGTGGAGGCCACACACACACTAATGAGCATCATTTCCTTGTCTTGAGGCATTTCCACTGAAGTTGGATCAGCCTGTAACTTCATTTTCCACTTTGATTTTGAGCATCATTCCAACTCCAGACTTCCATGGGATATTAGTTGTGAATTACGACGATCATTTTTAGGTTTCATTGTTCTCAACACATTCCACTATGTAATGAATAATGATTTACTACTAGAATATTTCATTCAGTGATGTCTAGGATGTGGGTTTTTAGTGTTCTCTCTATTTTTTTGAGCAGTGTATATATATTTATATATAGAAGATAAAAAATGGAGGCAGCACACCAGTTAAAGGTGAAAAAGTGCTATTTAAGTATATACAGTATATATATATACAGTATATATATATATTTTTTTTTTCTATTGCTACTGAATCATAGTCAGTCAAACATTAACGATCATAATTATATTATGTAGATAAAATATATTTTATCATTATTGTCCCTTATATTTTTGCAGTGATATATCCTATGAAATCAAGATGAAAATAGGGTAGGTTTAGCCCAGAGTGACATGTTTTGTCCAGAGTTATAGGCTGGTGGCCCAAAAGTGGCATGTATGGTAGTGTAGGACCCATCAGAGGGAGATCACCTTGCAGTGGTTGATGGTCACACATGAATTGGCCAATTTATGCGCTAAGAATCTTCATTTTATCTATAACTGTAAGTTTTAAAAAAAAAAAAATTTTTGAACAAATTTTTCTGAAAAAATATTTTTTGAGAAGTATAATTCGTATTGAATATTTGTCTGTGTTTTCACATGGCCTAGATTCATGTACATATGCTGCTGTGTTCTTCTTTATCTATATATATATTTTTTTTTCTATTGCTACTGAATCATAGTCAGTCAAACATTAACGATCATAATTATGTTATGAAGATAAAATATATTTAATCATTATTGTCCCTTATATTTTTTTCAGTGATATATCCTATGAAATAAAGATGAAAATATATTTATCATTTTAAATTATCTCACCAGCCAACAATCAATAAATGATGGATCTTCAGACAGAACTCCAACAGTCCAAATGGTCTGAATGAAAGCTTTATGTACACAGCAATTTTATGAGAAGGACTACATTTATATCTAAGGTGTTAGGAGTCGAGTTTCCTCTGCTGCACAGGGGGAATCTCGATCCGTCTCCGCTGCGGTCTCCCATTCTCCTCCAGCCGCAGTGGAGCCTGCACAGCAGGGATGTCGATCCCAGCGTCTCGCTCAGTCTGGCTCTGTGAGAAGAGTTACTGCTGCTTCTCCAGCTTCTGCCTGTAAAGCCTATACTGGTCAGCAGCGAGTGGACTTCTCTGGGACTAAGTCCTTGTCTGCGCACACTGAGCATGCCCAGGGCAAGATCTCCCGTTGGAGATCGAGGGTCATGTGCTCAGACTCTGCAGCGCATTCTATTGGTCCTCTTGGCAGGTCTTGGAAGGGCAAAGTTTCTGTGGCCGCTTCCTGTCCTGCAATTATATAAACTGCGCATGACCGCACGGCCATGCGCTAGTGTACAATTTAATATGTGTTTGTTGTGAGTGCAAGTTGTTCTTTAAATACCCCTACCCTATTGTATGATTGTTCGCGTATGGAGTATGGCTGCTATCTAGCGCCCGACTTATCACTCAACGTGTCACACACGTGTCAGCGTCTACTGCTGTGACCGCCAGTGCGGTGCCACGCGCCAGTGTGCGCTTCCTGACCCACGTTTGGGTGCTTAGTGGTGCCTGCCAGCACGGCACAGTTCGCACTTCGGTGCCTTAATTATATAATTCCTTTCACACCCAGTAGCGGTGTAGTGCCAGCAAGGGTCTAATCGGACTACAATCCCTGTTGGGGTTTAGTTCGCTGACCACTTGCTCGCGCTCTATGTGCGGTACCACGGTCCTGTGACGCAACAGGATCGCTTTCTTCACGCTGGGTGTGGTTTAACCCACGCGTGCATACTTTTGAATACCGCCATATTGTCTGTCATTTCCTAGCAGCAGGTTTCACCTGCACGGTGGACCCCGGACTGCGAACGCATCTATATCATCTCTCTTGGTGCGTTCCGCCAGTCCTAACATTACACTAGCGCCAGGGTCTGGCTAGTGATGACAGACAAACAGCAATCTCTGCGGCATATCCAGCAGCTGGAGGGTAGGTTGGCGGCTCTCGAGAACGCGACCTCAGCTGTGGATGTTACTGCAGTAGCTGTACAGGCTGCCAGCGTGGCTGCAGCTACTATGTCCATTGCCACCCCTGTTCCGACATTATCTCGCCTCCCGCTGCCAGAAAAATTTTCTGGTGATAGCAAGTTTTGTAGGGGATTTGTGAGTCAGTGCTCTATTCACCTCGAGCTCCTGGCTACACGTTTTCCCACAGAGCGGGCTAAGGTGGGATTTATTCTGTCTCTATTGTCGGACAGGGCGTTGGAATGGGCTACTCCGCTGCGGGAGCGTGGCGATCATGTGGTGCAGAATGCTCCGCTGTTTCTGAGCGCTCTGAAACAGGTCTTTTTAGGACCTCAAGTCACCCATGATACTGCGCTCCAATTGCTGGCATTAACTCAGGGTGAGTCCTTGGCCAGTCATTTTGCCGTCCAATTCCGCACCTTAGCATCTGAGCTGGATTGGTCGGATAAAGCTCTTATCCCCATATTTTGGAGGGGCTTGGCTGACCACGTAAAGGACGCTCTGGCCACTAGGGAGATTCCTGCCACACTGGAGGAGTTAATAACTGTCTCCACTCGAATTGACCTCCGTTTTAACGAGCGGAGGTTAGAGCAAGCCCAGTGTAGGCAGAGGTTTCGGCTGGCTCCTACTTTTGCCAAACCTCTGGAATTTCCGGTCCTGGTTCCTGAGTCACATGAGGCCAGGGAAGTGTCACAAGCAGGATCTAAGTCCCGGACCGCTTGTGCACTCAGGGTCTGTCATGTTTGCCAGCAGTCAGGACATCTAGCCACCAGATGTCCTCAGCGGTCGAGGAAACGTCAGCGTCTAGTGGTAGTAGGTGGAGGTACACTAGACACGGCGACGTTTGCCTCTAAGTTGTCCTTTAAGGGGACAATTACTATTGGCTCATTCTCCCACTCGGTAGAGCTCTGCGTGGATTCTGGGGCGGAGGGCAATTTTATGTCTTCTGCCTTTGCCCAACGTCACGCAATACCCCTGGTTATGCTTGCTCAACCAGTAACGGTGCGAGTGGTGAATGGGTCGACATTGCCCTCACAGATAACACACCAGACCATCCCTTTTACTCTGTCCATGTCGCCATCTCATCAGGAGATAATTTCTCTGCTCGTCATTCCGGAAGGAATTGATGAGGTCCTGTTGGGAATACCTTGGCTACGGTACCACTCTCCTCATATCGAGTGGTCCTCAGGCAGAATTCTGGGTTGGGGTGAATCTTGTGGGGGTAGGTGTCAGAGGGAGTGCGTTCAGGTTGCTACTACTGAGGTACCCGCAGATCTATCCTCTCTCCCCAAGCAGTATTGGTCTTATGCAGACGTGTTCTCCAAAAAGGCGGCGGAGGTCCTTCCGCCTCATCGCCCCTATGACTGTCCTATTGATCTCTTGCCTGGTGCTGAGCCTCCCCGGGGTCGAGTTTATCCGCTATCTCTCCCGGAGATGGAGGCAATGTCACAGTACATCCAGGAAAATCTGGCAAGAGGATTCATTAGGAAGTCAGTGTCACCTGCTGGGGCAGGGTTCTTCTTCGTGCAGAAGAAGAGTGGGGAATTGCGCCCATGCATAGACTACAGGGGTCTTAACGCCATCACCGTTAAGAATAAGTATCCTTTGCCCTTGATATCTGAGTTATTCGATAGACTTCGGGGAGCAAGGGTATTTACTAAATTAGATTTGCGGGGTGCTTACAACCTGATTCGCATCCGTGAGGGGGACGAATGGAAGACGGCCTTTAACACCAGGGATGGGCACTATGAATATCTGGTGATGCCCTTTGGGCTCTGTAATGCCCCAGCCGTTTTCCAAGACTTTGTGAACGATATCTTCCGGGATATGCTTTCCACCTCGGTCGTAGTCTATCTGGATGATATTCTTATCTACTCTCCAGATATTGACTCCCACCGGAGAGATGTTTGCAAAGTCTTCGACCTCCTACGGGCAAACTCCCTCTATGCCAAATTGGAGAAGTGTATGTTTGAGCAGGAGTCTTTACCTTTCCTGGGCTACGTCATCTCGGCCCAGGGATTGGCTATGGATCCTGCCAAACTACAGGCAGTGATGGACTGGCAGGAACCCCATTCTCTGAAAGCGGTGCAGCGCTTTATGGGGTTCATAAATTACTATCGTCAGTTCATCCCCCACTTCTCAACCCTGGTAGCTCCCTTGGTATCCCTCACCAAGAAGGGAGCGAATCCTAAATCGTGGTCCGAAGATGTCTCCAAGGCCTTCACTTCTATTAAGTCCCACTTTGCTAGCGCTCCCATCTTACATCGTCCCGATGTGAATAAGCCATTCCTAATGGAGGTGGATGCCTCTTCCGTTGGTGCAGGAGCATTCCTCTATCAAAAGGATGCTCAAGGTCGGAAGCATCCATGCTTCTTCTTCTCAAAAACCTTCTCACCAGCGGAGAGAAATTACTCCATCAGGGATAGGGAGTTGCTGGCAATGAAGTTGGCCTTTTCGGAATGGAGACATCTCTTGGAGGGTGCTCGGTTCCCATTCCAAGTCTTCACGGACCACAAGAATTTGGTCTATTTACAGACAGCCCAGCGGCTGAATTCTCGTCAGGCCAGATGGTCCTTGTTTTTCTCCCGGTTCCACTTCACTCTACATTATCTCGCCGGGGAGAAGAACATTCGTGCTGACGCTCTCTCTCGCTCCCTGGTGTCAACTGTGGAGGAGGAGGACGAGCCTCGGCTCATTGTCCCTTCAGAGAGTCTGAGAACTGTAGCTCCGGTTTCGCTTGAGTCTGTGCCTCCGGGCAAGACTTTTGTCCCCATCAATTTGCGTCCGGAGGTTCTCTCGTGGGCTCATTCGTCCAGAGTGGGTGGACACTTTGGGGCAAAGAGGACATCTGAGTTGTTGGCGAGAATGTATTGGTGGCCACATATGGTTCGTGACGTTGGAGACTACGTTCGGGCATGTGTCTCTTGTGCCAAAAATAAGTCTCTCCGTCAACGGCCAGCTGGGTTGTTATACCCTCTGCCGGTGGCAGACAGGCCCTGGGAGATGGTCGGGATGGACTTTGTGGTGGCTTTGCCCAAGTCACGTGGCTGTACTGTCATTTGGGTTATCACCGACCATTTCTCTAAAATGGTGCATTTGGTGCCGCTTCCCCGGCTACCTTCTGCACGGGCCTTGGCAGCATTGTTTGTTAAACACATCTTCCGTCTTCACGGTATGCCAGACAAAATTGTCAGTGATCGGGGTCCCCAGTTTGCGTCTCGGTTCTGGAGAGAGCTTTGTCGCCTTCTCAGTATCGAGTTGAATCTCTCTACGGCATATCATCCCGAGACGAATGGGTTGGTGGAGAGAGCCAACCAGACCTTGGTCACATATCTGCGACATTTTGTCTCTGCTAAACAAGATGACTGGGCATCTTTGCTACCGTGGGCGGAGTTTGCTCTTAACAATGCTGTAGCTGACTCCACTGGACAGACCCCATTCCTCCTTAACTATGGTCAGCATCCGGGGGTACCTGTGCCCATGCCCGTGTCTTCCGCCGATTCCAGGGTGGCAGACTGGGCTGTGGAGGCACGGGACATTTGGGATCGCACTCAGGATGCCATTCGGGCTTCCAAGGAGAGAATGAGGTCCTCCGCCGATGTTCATCCGCGCCCCGCTCCGACCTTTGCTCCTGGCGACTTGGTGTGGCTCTCCGCCCGTAACATCAGGCTGCGAGTTGAGTCCACTAAGTTTGCGCCTCGCTACTTGGGTCCCTTCAAGGTTCTCGAACAGGTTAATCCTGTGGTCTACCGCCTGGCTCTTCCTCCATGCTTGGGTATCACCGACACCTTTCATGTGTCCCTCTTGAAACCCGTATACATGTCCCGGTTTTCCGAGTCATCTGCCGGGACATCGGGTTCGTCTACGGACGATTACGAGGTGAACGCTATTTTGGGGTGTAAGGTGGTATGCGGCAAAAAGTTCTATCTGGTGGATTGGAAGGGTTATGGTCCAGAGAACAGGTCATGGGAGCCTGCTGAAAACATTCGGGCCCCACAGCTCATTGCTGCCTTCGAACGTAGCGAGGCCCAAGGAGGGGGGGGCCCTAGGAGGGGGGTAATGTTAGGAGTCGAGTTTCCTCTGCTGCACAGGGGGAATCTCGATCCGTCTCCGCTGCGGTCTCCCATTCTCCTCCAGCCGCAGTGGAGCCTGCTCAGCAGGAATGTCGATCCCAGCGTCTCGCTCAGTCTGACTCTGTGAGAAGAGTTACTGCTGCTTCTCCAGCTTCTGCCTGTAAAGCCTATACTGGTCAGCAGCAAGTGGACTTCTCTGGGACTAAGTCCTTGTCTGCGCACACTGAGCATGCCCAGGGCAAGATCTCCCGTTGGAGATCGAGGGTCATGTGCTCAGACTCTGCAGCGCATTCTATTGGTCCTCTTGGCAGGTCTTGGAAGGGCAAAGTTTCTGTGGCCGCTTCCTGTCCTGCAACTATATAAACTGCGCATGACCGCACGGCCATGTGCTAGTGTACAATTTAATACGTGTGTTTGTTGTGAGTGCAAGTTGTTCTTTAAATACCCCTACCCTATTGTATGATTGTTCGCGTATGGAGTATGGCTGCTATCTAGCGCCCGACTTATCACTCAACGTGTCACACACGTGTCAGCGTCTACTGCTGTGACCGCCAGTGCGGTGCCACGCGCCAGTGTGCGCTTCCTGACCCACGTTTGGGTGCTTAGTGGTGCCTGCCAGCACGGCACAGTTCGCACTTCGGTGCCTTAATTATATAATTCCTTTCACACCCAGTAGCGGTGTAGTGCCAGCAAGGGTCTAATCGGACTACAATCCCTGTTGGGGTTTAGTTCGCTGACCACTTGCTCACGCTCTATGTGCGGTACCGCGGTCCTGTGACGCAACAGGATCGCTTTCTTCACGCTGGGTGTGGTTTAACCCACGCGTGTATACTTTTGAATACCGCCATATTGTCTGTCATTTTCTAGCAGCAGGTTTCACCTGCACGGTGGACCCCGGACTGCGAACGCATCTATATCATCTCTCTTGGTGCGTTCTGCCAGTCCTAACATAAGGTGAGACATAATTACACATACCTGCCATAAAAGAAAAATCTGTATATTTGAGAAACATATTTAAGAATAATGTCAATGATTTTTGAACTTATGACCTTAATGAACTTTTTGATTAATAGTAATCTATTTTTCACTGATTGTCTACTGCATGGCTGGTGAGTAGTGTTGAGCATTCCGATACCGCAAGTATCGGGTATCGGCCGATATTTGCGGTATCGGAATTCCGATACCGAATTCCGATACTTCCCGCGTATTGGATACCGGAATCGGAAGTTCCCAGAATTCAAACTGAACGCAGCAGCCAATGAGGAATGATTGGAAGTGTGGGCACATCCTGATTAGCATGGTGGGCATGTAAGTACTGGCAAGGCTGTGATTGGCTGCTGAAATGATGTCACTCTGCACTATAAAAAACGCTGCCGCCATTTTGCGCTCACTCTGCTGTGATTTCAGTTAGGGACAGGACGCTGTGTTCTAACTGAGGGCCAGTTGAGATAGCTAATTGCTTTATTTTCCTTTCCAAAGGCTAATTTAGCAAAACGCTGTGTGTTCTTCACTGTTCACCTTGCTCTTGCCTTGCAGCGCTGTTTTAACAGCGTTCTGCAAGGTCTGTGTGTGTGTGTGTGTGCAGCTCACTCTGTAGTCTGTGTGCAGCCATATACCCAGTTGTATTCAGCTCAGGGGGGGTTCACACTGCCTCACACAGTTGTCCTTTTTTGCTCATAGTGCAGCCTGCTGCACATTTTTTCTCAAATTTCCTATTAGTGTTTTTCCACCCGTCTCCAGCTAAATTGTGGAAAAACACTACATAGGATAACCTAGAGGGGGGTTTTTGGGCCTTGCAGCGCCGTTTACGGCTGTCTGCACGGTCTCCATGTGAGCCCAGCTCGCCCTGTAGTCTGTGTGCAGCCATAGCCGGTTGGATTCAGCTCAGGGTTCGTTACTGCCTCATACCTTGAGAAAAATTTTCCTTTTTTTCAAATAGTGCAGCCTGTTTAAAATTTAAAAAAAAAAATCCTATTAGTGTTTTTCCACCCGTCTCCAGCTAAATTGTGGAAAAACACTACATAGGATAACCTAGAGGGGTTCTTTTGGGCCTTGCAGCGCCGTTTACGGCTGTCTGCACGGTCTCTGTGTCAGCGCAGCTCGCCCTGTAGTCTGTGTGCAGCCATAGCCGGTTGGATTCAGCTCAGGGTGCGTTACTGCCTCATACCTTGAAAAAAAATTTACTTTTTTTCAAATAGTGCAGCCTGTTTAAACTTTAAAAAAAAAATGTCCTATTAGTGTTTTTCCACCCGTCTCCAGCTAAATTGTGGAAAAACACTACATAGGCTAACCTAGAGGGTTTTTTTTGGGCCTTGCAGCGCCGTTTACGGCTGTCTGCACGGTCTCTGTGTGAGCCCAGCTCGCCCTGTAGTCTGTGTGCAGCCATAGCCGGTTGGATTCAGCTCAGGGTGCGTTACTGCCTCATACCTTGAAAAAAAATTTCATTTTTTTCAAATAGTGCAGCCAGTTTAAAATTTTAAAAAAAAATTTCCTATTAGTGTTTTTCCACCCGTCTCCAGCTAAATTGTGGAAAAACACTACATAGGATAACCTAGAGGGTGTTTATTGGGCCTTGCAGCGCCGTTTACGGCTGTCTGCATGGTCTCTGTGTGAGCGCAGCTCGCCCTGTAGTCTGTGTGCAGCCATAGCCGGTTGGATTCAGCTCAGGGTGCGTTACTGCCTCATACCTTGAAAAAAATTTTCCTTTTTTTCAAATAGTGCAGCCTGTTTAAAATTTTTAAAAAAATTCCCTATTAGTGTCTTTCCACCCGTCTCCAGCTAAATAGTGGAAAAACACTAAATAGGATAACCTAGAGGAGGTTTTTTGGGCCTTGCAGCGCCGTTTACGGCTGTCTGCACGGTCTCCGTGTGATTTAAACTAGCTCTGTAGCCCGATCTGCAAAAAAAAAAAAAGTAAAGTTCACCAAACACAACTTAACACTTGTGTAGGCCACATTTGAAAAATAATAAAGTTTAGTCCACACTCTACAACATTAGTGTTTCTCACACCTGTTAGGAGGAGCATTTCAGGAATAAGCACATTAAGGCCTTAGTACTTTTCTGCTTATCTTTATCTGTCAACCAAGATGAAGAGGGCAAGGAGTAAGGCACGTGGGCGTGGGCGCGGAGCAGGGAGAGGAGCAGGGAGAGGATGTGGTGATTCTGTGCCTGCTGCGGGCGCCGGTGACTCGTCGTCACTCAGTTTCAGCAGGGAACAGTCCTTCATGCGCAGCTTTGTCGGAGAGCGCCGTGCACCGCTGCTGCGTGAAGACCAAATTGAAGCCGTTGTCGGGTGGATGGCAGCTAACGCCTCGGCATCGACTTCAGTTAGTGCCACATCCTCTCAGGCACAGACCACTGGAGAGCAGCCATCTGTCTCTTCACCACCTGCCAAATTGGCCAGGCAGTCAGAGAGCCCAGGACAGGAGCCGTCTCTACTTCTGTTCTCTGAATCTCTTGGCTTGGGAACAGGGGGCCAGCCAAGTAGCATTGGAGAAATGGAAGAAGAGGCAGTGTGCAGTGATGCCCAACAGCTTTGTCTCTCTGACTCTGAAGAGGCGGGTGGGCCAGTGCCTCCGGTGATCACAACGCAGTACGCATCTGATGATGAAACTCAGGTGCCGCTTTCTGGTGCGTACTGTGCTGCCGAGACTACCCAGGAGGAGCAGTTGGTGGCAGAGGGTAGTGGAGATGATGAGGTCGTTGACCCATCGTGGCGTGAGGAACAGGAAGGTGGTGGGAGCAGCTCTGAGGAAGAGATTCCCCTTACGGGCCAAAGAGGGAGAGGGAGGGGGAAGACTGCAGAGCCTGTAGCCTCCACTTTGGCACCCGTTAGGAGCCTGTCTCTTTCCAAAGCCAAAAAAGGCGCTCCCAAGACTTGCAGTGCCTGGTCCTTTTTTGACACAGTTGCAGATGACATTTGTTTTGTCAAATGCAAGCTGTGTCATCAGAAAGTAAAAAGAGGGAAAAATGTCAGCAACCTCAATACCACAAATATGTGGAAACATGTGCGGAACAGGCACGCGGTGGAGTTACAGAAACACACTGAAGATGTAGGCCAACCAACAGCGGCAGCTACCACCTCTTCAGCTCGTGTTGCCTCTTCCTCCAGCTCACGCACAGCTGGTTTGGCTTCCTCCCAGGATCGCCATGGAAGAACCTCTGGCACTGTTGTCCAGAGACCTTGTGTAATTCCACCCACAGGACCACCTTCCCAGTCATCCTCACACTCCCAGTCTACTCTACAGCCATCGGTAGTACAGGCATGGGAGAAAAGGCGGGCATTCTCGGCCAACCACCCCCGAGCACAGGCTCTGAATGCAGGCATTGCCAAACTGTTGTCCCTGGAAATGCTCTCGTTCAGGCTGGTGGAGACTGACAGCTTCCGTGACTTGATGGCATTGGCAGTCCCACAGTACAAGGTGCCCAGCCGCTTTTACTTCAGCAGGCAAGCTGTCCCTGCCCTGCACAGGCATGTTGAGGGAAACATAAAACATGCGCTACTGAACGCCGTCAGTAGCAAGGTCCACCTCACCACCGATGCGTGGACCAGTCAGCATGGACAGGGGCGATACGTTTCCCTCACTGCCCATTGGGTTAATGTTGTTGAGCCAGGTACAGATCGTGCGAGTGGCGCAGGACGTGTCCTGCCCACTCCAAGGATTGCTGGAATCCAGTCTGTACGCATTGACTCCTCCTCTTACACAAGTTCCTCAGAATCAACTCTGCAGGAGCCGTCACAGTCCACCTCCACATGGACCCGTGAACGTTTACCTATGACCGACATGAGCACAGCCGTGGCCAAACGTCAGCAGGCCGTCTTGAAACTAGTTTCATTGGGGAATCGAAGCCACACAGCGCAGGAGCTCTGGAATGCCATCAAGCAGGAGAGCGATGTGTGGTTACTGCCAGCGAATCTCCAGCCAGGCATGGTAGTGTGTGACAATGGCCGAAATCTGGTGGCAGCTTTGGCCCTTGGCAACCTCACTCACATCCCATGTCTGGCACATGTGCTTAATTTGGTTGTGCAGAGTTTTCTGAGGGACTATCCGGATCTTGATGCCCTGCTGCACAAGGTCCGCCTAGAGTGTGCTCACTTGCGGCGTTCCAGCTTGGCCAGATCCCGCATTGCTGCTCTGCAGCGCCGATTCCGCCTTCCGGAACACCGCATCATATGTGACCTACCTACCCGGTGGAATTCCACGTTACATATGTTGGAGCGGTTGTGTGAGCAGCAGCAAGCATTTATGGAGTACCAGCTGCATCAGGCGCAAAGAAGTCGCAGTCAGCGCCGATCAGACTTCACAACTACAGAGTGGGCCACTATGAAGGACGTCTGCCAGGTTTTGCGTCCTTTTGATTATTCCACGCGGATGGCAAGTGCAGATGATGCACTAGTCAGCATGACTGTCCCCCTTATCTGCCTGCTTCAGCAAACTTTGCAAGGGTTAAGGGATGATGTTGTGGAAGAGGTGGAGGATGAGGAATCACCTTTTCCATCAGCATCTGGAGAGTCAGCGCCACGTGGTTCCTCACAAAGGGGTACGCAGGGGCCAATTTGTGAGGAGGATGAGGAGGAGTCAATGGAGGAGGAAGAGCTCCGTCCAGAGGAGGGAGCGACACAATTGTCCAGTGGTCAGTGTGTACAGCGAGGGTGGGGTGATGACGAGCGGGCAGAGATCATGTCTCAAGCAGGGGACAGCGTTTCTGGGCCAGTTGGCACTCTGCAGCACATGGTGGATTTCATGCTGCAGTGCCTGAGAAACGACCGCCGCATCGACCACATTCTCAACAAGCCTGATTATTGGGTGTTCACCCTCCTCGATCCTCGCTACCGGGACAACGTCCAAAACCTCATCCCAGCGTTGACCCGGGAGCGTAAATTGCGGGAGTACCACGACACACTGGTGAATTCTATCATCTTCTCCTGTCCAACTGAGAGGAGTGCTGCTAGTGCTTTACAAAGCAGCTCAGTGCGTCGAGGCAGTGGGGGAGGCTCTGCCCAAAGAGGGAGCAGAAGCAGTGCCTCTGCCCAAGGCAAGCACAGTATGGCACAACTCTGGCACACTTTTGTGTGCCCGCCCCAAATGTCTACACCATCACCGGCGGCTCCAGTCAGCAGGAGGCAACGGTTCCGTCAGATGGTGACAGACTACATGGCTTGCCCTCTTACTGTACTCCCAGACGGCTCTTCCCCGTTCAAGTTTTGGGTCTCTAAGCTGGATACATGGCCAGAGCTAAGCCAGTATGCATTGGAGGTGCTGGCTTGCCCTGCGGCTAGTGTCTTATCGGAATGTGTCTTTAGTGCCGCAGGTGGTGTACTAACAGACCGTCGCATGCGACTGTCCTCCGATAACGTTGACCGGCTTACTTTCCTGAAAATGAACCAGGCCTGGATCTCGCAGGAATTTGCCACTCCTCTGCCTGATTTAGTAATTGGGTGTCATCCAGGTCTCCTGCTGTGTTCATCTTTCTACCACCTGAACTGCTATTCCTGGGCTCCAACACCGCCAGTTGCAGCTCAGAAGTGCAGGCTGCACAGTAAAAACATACGACCCAGTGTTATTGGGTTTCAGTAACGTCAGCTGATCCCCAGCTTTGTAGCCGGCAATGTGTCCTACGACCGCCACGCTGGCACAACAACCTAAATGTAAGGGAACCTGTCCCCCCCCCCCCCGTCGTTTGTTACTGAAAGAGCCATCTTGTGCAGCAGTAATGCTGCACAAGGAAAAGGTAGCTCTTTTGGTTTAGCTCCTTGCACACGCAGAACTTAGCACTTATAAAATGTGTTCACTGATACCGTTATACCGTCCCGGAGCTGGGACTTTCCTTCGTAATGTGACGCAGCACAGCCATCATTCCTACCCCCTTGGTGCCATGCGCTGCCTCCTCAGCGTTGTTTTAAGCTGTCACGGAGCCTGCGCTTTTCTGTTATCCCTTGGGCATGCCCTATTTGTGCTGCCTGTCTTCTGACATAATTTGGTGTCAGGCTGGCTGCGCCTGTGCGGCCGCGCTGCCCGAGATCCCGCCTCGCAGTGTCTTCTGATTGAGTCACACTGCGGGCCTGGGATCCATGGGCATGCGCAGTGCATATCTTCCCCTCGGGCTCTCGCTCATTTCCCTCCGCCTTCTTTAGACTGTGCGCTGTCAGCTGATCCCTAATAGCATGCCACGGCCGTGACACCGCACAGTCTGAAGAAGAGGGAAGGAGGGGAGTGAGAGTCGAGTATATGCACTGTGCATGCCCATGGATCCAAGGCCCGCAGTGGGATTACGTTAGACGAGACTGCGAGGTGGGATCTGGAGCAGTGTGGACGCACAGGCACTGACAGCCTGACACCAAATTATGTCAGAAGACAGGCAGCGCTAATTGGGCATGGCCAAGGGCTAACAGATCAGCGCAGGCTCCGTGACAGCTTCAAACAACGCTGAGGAGGCAGCGCACGGCACCAAGGGGATAGGAATGACAGCTGTGCTGTGTCCCATTACGAAGGAAATTCGCACCTCCGGGACGGTTGAACAGTATAAGGGGACACATTTTTAGTGTTTACTTCAGTGTTTGCAAGGAGCATAATTAAAAGAGCAACCTTTTCCTTTTGCATCCTTAGTGCTGCACAAGATGGCTCTTTCAGCTACAAACGTCTTGGGGGGGGGTCAAAGGTTCCCTTTCAACTTGCTCCAATCAGGCTTCGGCCTACACTCTGTTCCCCTGCTCCTCCTGCTGACCCTGGGCTCTAACACCGCCTGTTGGTGCCTGGAAGTGCTGTGTGCACAGTTAACAGTCGCTCCTCTGTTATTGGGGTTCAGTAACATCAGCTGATCCCCAGCTGTGTGTGCGGCAATACCTCCAATCTGCTCCTCCTGCTGTCCCTGGGCTCTAACACCGCCAGTTGGTGCCTGGAAGTGCTGTGTGCACAGTTAACAGTCGCTCCTCTGTTATTGGGGTTCAGTAACGTCAGCTGATCCCCAGCTGTGTGTGCGGCAATACCTCCAATCTGCTCCTCCTGCTGTCCCTGGGCTCTAACACCGCCAGTTGGTGCCTGGAAGTGCTGTGTGCACAGTTAACAGTCGCTCCTCTGTTATTGGGGTTCAGTAACGTCAGCTGATCCCCAGCTGTGTGTGCGGCAATACCTCCAATCTGCTCCTCCTGCTGTCCCTGGGCTCTTACACCGCCAGTTGGTGCCCGGAAGTGATGTCTGCACAGTCAACAGTCGCTCCTCTGTTATTGGGGTTCAGTAACGTCAGCTGATCCCCAGCTGTGTATCCGGCAACGTGTCATGCGACCGCCACGCTGGCACAACTAAAATGTAAGGGGACCTGTCCCCCCCCCAGGCGTTTGTTACTGAAAGAGCCACCATGTGCAGCACTAATACTGCACAAGGGAAAGGTCGCTCTTGAAATTATGCTCCTTGCAAACGCTGAACTACACACTCATGTAATGTGTTCCCTCACACCGTCCAACCGTCCCGGAGGTGGGACTTTCCTTTGTAATGTGACGCAGCACAGCCGTCATTGCTACCCCCTTGCCACCGTGCGCTGGCTGCTTAGCGTTGTTTGATTCCGTCATGGACCCTGCGCTGTTATGTTATCCCTTGGCCATGCACAGTTTGCACTGCCCGTCCTCTGACATCATTTGTTGTCGTCCTGGCTGCGCCTGTGCGTCCACGCTGCCCGAAATCCCACCTCGCAGTGTCGTCTAATGTGATCCCACAGTGGGCCTGGTATCCATGGCCATGCGCAGTGCATATACTTGCCTCTCACTCCCCTTCTTCACGCTTCTTCAGACTAGGCGGCGTCAGCTGATCCCTAATAGCATGCCACGGCCGTGACGCCGCACAGTCTGAAGAAGCAGGAAGGAGGTGAGTGAGAGGCGATGATATGCACTGCGCATGCCCATGGATCCCTGGCCCGCAGTGGGACTACATTAGATGACACTGCAAGGTTGGATCTCGGGCAGCTTGGACGCACAGGCACTGCCAGCCTGACACCTACATGATGTCAGAAGACGGGCACCGCTAACTGTGCATGGCCAAGGGATAACATTACAGCGCGGGCTCCGTGACAGAACCAAACAACGTTGAGGAGGTGGCGCACGGCACCAAGGGGGTTGGAATGACGGCTTTGCTGTGTCACATTACAAAGGAAAGTCCCACTTCTGGGACGGTTTCACAGTGTGAGGGGACACATTATATGAGTGTGTACTTCAGCGTTTGCAAGGAGCATAATTTTCGGAGCCACCATTTTCCATGTGCAGTATTACTGCTGTACAAGATGGCTCTTTCAGCAACAAATGCCTGGGGGGGGGTTAAAGGTTCCCTTTCAACTTGCTCCACTGCAGGCTTCGGCCTACACTCTGCTCCTCTTTGATTCCCTGGGTTTCAACACTGTCAGTTGCCACCTGGAAGTGTTGTCTACACAGAAAAAACACTAGGTGATGTGTCAGTGGGGTTCAGCACCGCCAGCTGTTCCCCTGCTGTGTAGTTGGCAACGTGTCCAGCACAAGCCACGCTGGCACAACAGAACAAAAGCTGCCACCAGTGCAGGCTTCGGCCTACACTCTGCTCCTCTCCTCCTCCTGCTGACCCTGGGCTTAAACACCGCTAGTTTTTGCCCGGAAGTGCTAGCTGCACAGAGAAAAACACCAGCCAATGTGTTAGTGGGGTTCAGCAACGCCAGCTGTTCCCCTGCTGTGTAGCCAGCAACGTGACCTGCAAACGCCACGCAGGCACATGAACTGAAATTAAAGGGAACCTGGCCCCACCCCCCCAGGTGTTTCTATGTATAACAGCCACCTAGTACAGCAGTACTGCTGCATTTGTACAAGGTGGCTGATTTTTTATCCTTGCCCACGTAGAATTAACCCTCCGTCACATACAATATTCGGACTAACGAGTTCACATACAATGTGCCTGTCAGGCGCCTGCTGGAAAAATACCTATAATATCTAATGTTTGCAATTTCAGTGCTCTAAAAGTGATCAGTGACCTTCATAGGGATGTAATAAAAGAGACTACACATAATCAGTTGCAAAAAAAAACATTTACTTAACATAAAACTAATAACTATGAAATACAAACTTTTCAAAACTGCTGGCAAATAGTCCCCAGTTCGACTCTCTCAAAAAAATGTACAAAGAAAATTTTTGAACACAAACTTAATTTTAAGGTACCTTAAGTACTATTAAAAACATATTCAATCAGAAGTAGATGCTGAGGTTTCCCCAGAAAAGTCACACTTGCAGAGCAAATAGCAAGAATTACACACCATTTTTGCATGTGTCAGGCAAATTGCTTTATGACATTTGAGACATTCATAATTTGAAAGCCTTCTGGTTCCGCTTTCCGTTTGGCCGGTGGTGCATCTCCTTCTTTTGTGAGGTGGTGCAGATGGTGACTTTTCACCATCATCTTCTGGGCGGAACCTTTTGAGCTGAACTTGAAGGCGAGAGGGGATACCGATTGTTTTCACGCTTCTCCTGCGTAGCTCTCCAAGTACTAGTTCATGGGCCAATTTTTTCAGATACAATCGTCTACGGAGTGGTTCAAGCTTGTTTTCAAGATAAATTACTTGTGAATTTATACCACCCAAATTCAACATAGCAAAAAATATGACCATTGGCCAGCGTTTGATGTTTCTGCTGACGTTGAAAGTGGAGCACATCTGATCTGCTGTATCCACACCCCCTTTGGTGGCATTGTAAAATGTAATTATCTCCGTTTTTTTTTCTGCCCCAGTCCCAGGATCGATGGCAGCATCATCATGAAGTGTTGATAGAAGAAGTACGATTTTTTTGGCATGTGGTACATAAGAAACTAAAGCCTTTCCATTATGGAATGCAAACATACTGCTGTACTGTTGTCTCTCTTTCACACTTACAAACTGTGGCGGCAATTCCCTTTTGTTTTTTCTTACAGTTCCCACATATGACAGCTTCTGAATTTTCAGATAATCAATCAGATCACAACTTGTAAACCAATTGTCAGCTGTAATATTGCGACCCGATCCAAATAAGGGTTCAGCCAGTCTTTTTACAACATCAATGGGTTTGTTGCTCACACAGTAAGGACCTTCTGGTTGTTTTCCTGCATAAACTTCCAGGTTGTAAGTGTAGGTCTTACTGGCATCAACAAGGGCATACATTTTTATTCCATATTTGTTTGGCTTTGATGGAATATATTGACGAAAGGCACATCTACCACGAAAACCAGGGAGCATTTCGTCAATATTGAGATTCTCTCCAGGGTAATAACTTTGTTTACAGTTTACAACAAATCTTTGAAATATATCACGAATTGGAGCAAGTCGGTCATGTGTTTTGCGTTCGGTTCGGGTAGTTCTGTCGTCAAACCGAAGGCAACGAATTAGAATCTTGAATCTGTTTATGGACATAACAAGGCTACATTTTTCAACTCCATCCCCATCTTTACCCCAAAGTTCCTCCAAACTTTGTCTATTTGCCCTATAAGCTCCTGCAAGGTACAGTAATCCAAAAAAAGCACGCAGTTCTATTTCATCTGTGGGCTTGATGGTTCTGTTGCAGATGTACTTGTCCTTTATAATGTCTATATATTGGTTGGTATATGTGACAATAGAGTCCAGAATGTCATCTGTAAATATACTGTTCCAGCATTCAACTGCAGTTTTTGCATTACGTGCAGTTCCTATTACTGCAGGAAGGTGAGTAATAATGTTTAAAGGTTCCCTACGTTTTTTCTGGAATGGCTTCTTGTTCCATTTAGTATTTTTATCTTTTCCAATATAATATGATCCAACTTCTTCATCCTCACCACTGTCACCATCTTGCTCTGTTTCAGAATCCAGGACACATTCTTCCACCTCATCATGAGAATCAATCTCACTTTCCTCTCCTAAATCCTCATTCAGTGTGAGGTCTCTATCATCTAACAGCATGTTTGTTACTTCCTCAACATCAAGTTGTTTGGATAAATTGTACATTTTCCTCTCCATTTCAGCAGATAATCTGAAGCAAGAGAAGGAATATGTTAGGGAACTACTGTATATGCCTGAGCAGCACACTTTCTTTTATAAAATCTCCCTTATTTCTATGAAATATCCTCACATTTTGTGCTATACATTCATAAAACAAGCTAAATAAACTATTGTGATGAATAAAAACATAAAATACCAACCTTACTGAATGTGACGTATTCACATACAATGAGCCTGTCAGATCTGTGCAGCTATATCCTCTCCCCTGAAGCTCTGAAATCCAACTGTGATATCAGGTTTCACAGACCTTCAAGAGACAGGAGACTACCTGGAGGGAGGGGGTTTCCTCACAATCTGGTGAGGAAGGAGAAATGAAAGTAAAAGAGAAGCGCCTGTCAGATCAGTTGTATGTGACGGAGGGTTAAACACGTAAAATATGTGTCTCATTACAGACCATTACAATGTCCCTGAGGTGTGACTTTCCTTTTTAATGACACGCACCACCCCCCTTGGTAGCGCTGCCCGTCTTCTGACATCATTGGTTGGCTGCCTGTGCCTGTGCGTCCGCCCTGCCCGACAAACCCCCCTCGTTTCATATATTTTGGCTGCGAGGGTGTGATTGATGGGCATGTGCAGTGCATATGTTCGCCTGTCTTAACTCATCTCCTTCCGCCTTCTTCAGACTGTGCGGCCTCCTGGCCGTGGTAGGCGATAAGGGATCAGCTGAGGCCGCCCAGTCTGAAGCAGGTGTAAGGACATGTGTGAGCGGCTAACATATTTACTGCACAAGGCCACGAATCCCAGCCACGCATGAACATGAGGTGAGAAGACAGGCAGCGCTCACAGTGAATGGCCAAGGGATCACAATAGCGCAGACTCCTGTACAGCTAATAACAACGCTCAGGAATCTGCGCCCAGCACCTAGGTGTAAATTTTGACACCTGTGCTGCGTCTCCTTAAAAAGACAAGTCACGCCTCCACTACTGTTTGACAGTATAATGGGCTAAATAGTGTACGTGTTTTATTCAGCGTGTGCAAGGAGTAAACTAAATAGAGCAACCTTTTACTTGTGCAGCATTAATGCTGCACAAGGTGTGGCTCTTGTACCTTGCAACACCTGAGGGGGGGTTAAAGGTTACCTTTGAAATTGGTTCAACTAGGCTTCGGCCTACACTCTGCTCCTCTCCTCCTCCTGCTGACCCTGGGCTCTAACACCGCTAGTTTTTGCCCGGAAATGCGAGCTTCACAGAGAAAAACAACAGCCAATGTGTTAGTGGGGTTCAGCACCGCCAGCTGTTCCCCTGCTGTGTAGCCGGCATCGTGTCCAGCACAAGCCACGCTGGCACAACTGACCAAAAGCTGCCACCAGTGCAGGCTTCGGCCTACACTCTGCTCCTCTCCTCCTCCTGCTGCCCCTGGGCTCAAACACCGCTAGTTTTTGCCCGGAAATGCGAGCTGCACAGATAAAAAAAACAGCCAATGTGTTAGTGGGGTTCAGCACCGCCAGCTGTTCCCCTGCTGTGTAGCCTGCATCATGTCCAGCACAAGCCACGCTGGCACAACTGACCAAAAGCTGCCACCAGTGCTGGCTTCGGCCTACACTCTGCTCCTCTCCTCCTCCTGCTGACCCTGGGCTCTAACAACGCTAGTTTTTGCCCGGAATTGCTAGCTGCACAGAGAAAAACACCAGCCAATGTGTTAGTGGGGTTCAGCACCGCCAGCTGTTCCCCTGCTGTGTAGCCGGCAACGTGACCTGCAAACGCCACGCAGGCACATGAACTGAAATTGAAGTGAGCCTGCCCCCCACCCCCAGGTGTTTCCATGTATAACAGCCACCTAGTACAGCAGTACTGCTGCATTTGTACAAGGTGGCTGACTTTTTGTCCTTGCCCACGTGGAAATCAACACGTACAAAATGTGTCTCGTTAGAGACCATTACAATGTCCCTGAGGTGTGACTTTCCTTTTTAATGACACGCAGCACCCCCATTGTTAGCGCTGCCCGTCTTCAGACATCATTGGTTGGCTGGCTGTGCCTGTGCGTCCGCCCTGCCCGACACAACGCCCCTCGTTGTCTCATATATTTTGACTGCGAGGGTGTGATTGATGGGCACGAGCAGTGCATATGTTCGCCTGTCTTCACTCCCCTCCTTCCGCCTTCTTCAGACTGTGCGGCCTCATGGCCGTGGCAGGCAATAAGGGATCAGCTGAGGCCGCCCAGTCTGAAGCAGGTGTAAGGACATGTGTGAGCGGCGAACATATTTACTGCACAAGGCCACGAATCCCAGCACCGCAGTGTGACTTTATGGAAAGGCACTGTGGGTCTGGGATTTATGGCCATCGTTAACCGCACCGGCCAACATGAAATGAGGTCATAAGACGGCCTGCACTAACAGGGTATTGCCAAGGGATAACACAAGAGCGCACTCTCCTGTACTGCAAATAACAACGGTAAGGAGTCTGCGCCCAGCACCTAGGTGTAAATTTTGACACCTGTGCTGCGTCTTCTTCAAAAGAAAAGTCACGCCTCCACTACTGTTTGACAGTATAATGGGCTAAATAGTGTACGTGTTTTATTCAGCGTGTGCAAGGAGCAAAATGAAGAGAGCAACCTTTGACTTGTGCAGCATTAATGCTGTTCAAGGTGTTGCTCTTGTACCTTGCAACACCTGAGGGGGGGTTAAAGGTTACCTTTGAAATTGGTTCAACTAGGCTTCGGCCTACACTCTGGTCCTCTCCTCCTCCTGCTGACCCTGGGCTCTAACACCGATAGTTTTTGCCCGGAAATGCGAGCTTCACAGAGAAAAACAACAGCCAATGTGTTAGTGGGGTTCAGCACCGCCAGCTGTTCCCCTGCTGTGTAGCCGGCATCGTGTCCAGCACAAGCCACGCTGGCACAACCGACCAAAAGCTGCCACCAGTGGAGGCTTCGGCCTACACTCTGCTCATCTCCTCCTCCTGCTGACCCTGGGCTCTAACACCGCTAGTTTTTGCCCGGAATTGCTAGCTGCACAGAGAAAAACACCAGCCAATGTGTTAGTGGGGTTCAGCACCGCCAGCTGTTCCCCTGCTGTGTAGCTTGCAACGTGACCTGCAAACGCCACGCAAGCACATGAACTGAAATTGAAGGGAGCTTGCCCCCCACCCCCAGGTGTTTCTATGTATAATAGCCACCTTGTACAGCAGTACTGCTGCATTTGTACAAGGTGGCTGACTTTTTCTCCTTGCCCACGTGGAACTCAACACGTACAAAATGTGTCTCATTGAGACCATTCAACTGTCCCTGAGGTGTGACTTTCCTTTCTAACGATACGCAGCACCACCCTTGGTAGCGCTGCCCGTCTTCTGACATCATTGGTTGGCTGCCTGTGCCTGTGCGTCCGCCCTGCCCAACACAACGCCCCTCGTTGTCTCATATATTTTGGCTGCGAGGGTGTTATTGATGGGCATGTGCAGTGCATATGTTCGCCTGTCTTAACTCATCTCCTTCCGCCTTCTTCAGACTGTGCGGCCTCCTGGCCGTGGTAGGCGATAAGGGATCAGATGAGGCCGCCCAGTCTGAAGCAGGTGTAAGGACATGTGTGAGCGGCAAACATATTAACTGCACAAGGGCACGAATCCCAGCCACGCAGTGTGATTTTTTCCAAATACACTGTGGGTCTGGGATTCATGTCCACCGCTAACCGCATCGGCCAACATGAAATGAGGTCAGAAGACAGGCATCGCTCACAGCGCATGGCCAAGGGATAACAAGAGCGCAGACTCCTGTACAGCAAATAACAACGCTCAGGAATCTGCGCCCAGCACCTAGGTGTAAATTTTGACACCTGTGCTGCATCTCCTTAAAAAGACAAGTCACGCCTCCACTACTGTTTGACAGTATAGTGGGCTAAATAGTGTACATGTTTTATTCAGCGTGTACAAGGAGCAAACTAAATAGAGCAACCTTTTACTTGTGCAGCATTAATGCTGCACAAGGTGTGGCTCTTGTACCTTGCAACACCTGAGGGGGGGTTAAAGGTTACCTTTGAAATTGGTTCAACTAGGCTTCGGCCTACACTCTGCTCCTCTCCTCCTCCTGCTGACCCTGGGCTCTAACACCGCCAGTTTTTGCCCGGACGTGCAAGCTGCACAGAGAAAAACACCAGCCAATGAGTCAGTGGGGTTCAGCACCGCCAGCTGTTCCCCAGCTGTGTAGCCGGCAACGTGTCCTGCAAACGCCATGCAGGCACATGAACTGAAATTGAAGGGAGCCTGCCCCCCACCCCCAGGTGTTTCTATGTATAACAGCCACCTTGTTCAGCAGCACTGCTGCATTTGTACAAGGTGGCTGACTTTTTCTCCTTGCCCACGTGGAACTCAACACGTACAAAATGTGTCTCATTGAGACCATTCCACTGTCCCTGAGGTGTGACTTTCCTTTCTAATGATACGCAGCACCCCCCTTGGTAGCGCTTCCTGTCTTTCGACATCATGGTTAGCTGGCTGCGCCTGTGCATCCGCCCTGCGTGAAACAACGCCCCTCGTTTTCTTATTTATTTTGTCAGCGAGGGTGTGGTTTATGGGCACGAGCAGTGCATATGTTCGCCTGTCGTCACTCATCTCCTTCCGCCTTCTTCAGACTGTGCGGCCTCATGGCCGCGGCATGCGAAAAGGGATCAGCAGAGGCCGCCCAGTCTGAAGCAGGTGTAAGGACGTGTGTGAGCGTCGAAAATATTTACTGCTCAAGGCCACGAATCCCAGCACCGCAGTGTGACTTTATGAAAAGGCACTGTGGGTCTGGGATTTATGGCCATCGTTAACCGCAGCGGCCAACATGAAATGAGGTCATAAGACGGGCAGCGCTAACAGGGCATTGCCAAGGGATAACACAAGAGCGCAGACTCCTGTACAGCAAAAAACAACGCTCAGGAAGCTACGCCAAGCACAAAGGCGTTATTTGGGACACCTATGCTGCGTCTCCTTAAAAATACAAGTCACGCCTCAACTACAGTTTGACTGTAGAATGGGCTAAATTGTGTACGTGTTGCATTCAGCGTGTGCAAGTAGAAAAATTAATAGAGCAACCTTTTACTTGTGCAGCATTAATGCTGCACAAGGTGTGGCTCTTGTACTTTGTAACACCTGAGGGGGGTTAAAGGTTACCTTTGAAATTGGTTCAACTAGGCTTCGGCCTACACTCTGCTCCTCTCCTCCTCCTGCTGACCCTGGGCTGTAACAACGCTAGTTTTTGCCCGGAAGTGCTAGCTGCACAGAGAAAAACACCAGCCAATGTGTTAGTGGGGTTCAGCACCGCCTGCTGTTCCCCCACTGTGTAGCCGGCAAAGTGTCCTGCAAACGCAACGCAGACACAAAGCTGACTCCAGTGCAGGCTTCGGCCTACACTCTGCTCCCCCTGCTTACCCTTTGCTCCAACACCGCTAGTTCGGGCTGTAGGAAGACAATCTTTGATAGGCAACGCATCCGGGTTCCAGCACCGCCAGCTGGTTCTCGGCAGTGTTTTTGTCACAGGTACTCCCTCGTGCCAAACCTGGTTTCAGCACCGTCAGCTGTTTCCGGGTTGTGTCAAACTCGCTGAGACGCCTATGCTTGCCCCGTCGTGTTGCAGTCGGGTTAGCCAACTCCAGGGTGCCTCCAGTTTAGGAGCTTCCTATGTGGGCTGCGTGAACTGGTAGTCAAGGCTGGTTCTGTAGTGCCAGTAGGCCCAGCTCCCCCTGTAGGACTGTTGGGGTTCGGTAACTGCGGCTGCCTCGCGGCCTAGCTGTTCTCTCCTCTCCTGTGGGCCTTCGGGTCCACCACCTGGTTCCAGCACCGTCAGCTGGTTCCGGGCCGAGCCTTTGGCTTAGGTGCCTCCTCCTGGGTATCCGAGTTCCGCCAACGTCAGGCGGTCCTTGGTAGTGCTTTTAAGCGCGGGCACCTACAGCTTAGTAACCGGGTTCCAGCACCGTCAGCTGGTCCTCGGTCGTGCCATTGGCTCTTGCACACTGGGGCGACGCATCCGGGTTCCAGCACCGCCAGCTGGTTCTCGGCAGTGTTTTTGTCACGGGTACTCCCTCATGCCCAGCCTGGTTCCAGCACCGTCAGCTGTTTCCGGGTACTGTCAAATTCACTGAGACACCTATGTTTGCCCCGTCGTGGTGCGGTCGGGTTAGCCAACTCCAGGGTGCCTCCAGTTTAGGAGCTTCCTATGTGGGCTGCGTGAACTGGTAGTCAAGGCTGGTTCTGCAGTGCCAGTAGGCCCAGCTCCCCCTGTAGGACTGTTGGGGTTCGGTAACTGCGGCTGCCTCGCGGCCTAGCTGTTCTCTCCTCTCCTGTGGGCCTTCGGGTCCACCTCCTGGTTCCAGCACCGTCAGCTGGTTCCGGGCCGAGCCTTTGGCTTAGGTGCCTCCTCCTGGGTATCCGAGTTCTGCCAACGTCAGGCGGTCCTTGGTAGTGCTTTTAAGCGCGGGCACCTACAGCTTAGTAACCGGGTTCCAGCACCGTCAGCTGGTCCTCGGTCGTGCCATTGGCTCTTGCACACTGGGGCGACGCATCCGGGTTCCAGCACCGCCAGCTGGTTCTCGGCAGTGTTTTTGTCACAGGTACTCCCTCGTGCCAAACCTGGTTTCAGCACCGTCAGCTGTTTCCGGGTTGTGTCAAACTCGCTGAGACACCTATGCTTGCCCCGTCGTGGTGCGGTCGGGTTAGCCAACTCCAGGGTGCCTCCAGTTTAGGAGCTTCCTATGTGGGCTGCGTGAACTGGTAGTCAAGGCTGCTTCTGTAGTGCCAGTAGGCCCAGCTCCCCCTGTAGGACTGTTGGGGTTCGGTAACTGCGGCTGCCTCGCGGCCTAGCTGTTCTCTCCTTTCCTGTGGGCCTTCGGGTCCACCTCCTGCTTCCAGCACCGTCAGCTGGTTCCGGGCCGAGCCTTTGGCTTAGGTGCCTCCTCCTGGGTATCCGAGTTCCGCCAACGTCAGGCGGTCCTTGGTAGTGCTTTTAAGCGCGGGCACCTACAGCTTAGTAACCGGGTTCCAGCACCGTCAGCTGGTCCTCGGTCGTGCCATTGGCTCTTGCACACTGGGGCAACGCATCTGGGTTCCAGCACCGCCAGCTGGTTCTCGGCAGTGTTTTTGTCACAGGTACTCCCTCGTGCCAAACCTGGTTTCAGCACCGTCAGCTGTTTCCGGGTTGTGTCAAGCTCACTGAGACACCTATGCTTGCCCCGTCGTGGTGCGGTCGGGTTAGCCAACTCCAGGGTGCCTCCAGTTTAGGAGCTTCCTATGTGGGCTGCGTGAACTGGTAGTCAAGGCTGGTTCTGTAGTGCCAGTAGGCCCAGCTCCCCCTGTAGGACTGTTGGGGTTCGGTAACTGCGGCTGCCTCGCGGCCTAGCTGTTCTCTCCTCTCCTGTGGGCCTTCGGGTCCACCACCTGGTTCCAGCACCGTCAGCTGGTTCCGGGCCGAGCCTTTGGCTTAGGTGCCTCCTCCTGGGTATCCGAGTTCCGCCAACGTCAGGCGGTCCTTGGTAGTGCTTTTAAGCGCTGGCACCTACAGCTTAGTAACCGGGTTCCAGCACCGTCAGCTCGTCCTCGGTCGTGCCATTGGCTCTTGCACACTGGGGCGACGCATCCGGGTTCCAGCACCGCCAGCTGGTTCTCGGCAGTGTTTTTGTCACGGGTACTCCCTCATGCCCAGCCTGGTTCCAGCACCGTCAGCTGTTTCCGGGTACTGTCAAATTCACTGAGACACCTATGTTTGCCCCGTCGTGGTGCGGTCGGGTTAGCCAACTCCAGGGTGCCTCCAGTTTAGGAGCTTCCTATGTGGGCTGCGTGAACTGGTAGTCAAGGCTGGTTCTGTAGTGCCAGTAGGCCCAGCTCCCCCTGTAGGACTGTTGGGGTTCGGTAACTGCGGCTGCCTCGCGGCCTAGCTGTTCTCTCCTCTCCTGTGGGCCTTCGGGTCCACCACCTGGTTCCAGCACCGTCAGCTGGTTCCGGGCCGAGCCTTTGGCTTAGGTGCTCCCTCCTGGGTATCCGAGTTCCGCCAACGTCAGGCGGTCCTTGGTAGTGCTTTTAAGTGCGGGCACCTACAGCTTAGTAACCGGGTTCCAGCACGGTCAGCTGGTCCTCGGTCGTGCCATTGGCTCTTGCACACTGGGGCAACGCATCTGGGTTCCAGCACCGCCAGCTGGTTCTCGGCAGTGTTTTTGTCACAGGTACTCCCTCATGCCAAACCTGGTTTCAGCACCGTCAGCTGTTTCCGGGTTGTGTCAAGCTCACTGAGACGCCTATGCTTGCCCCATCGTGGTGCGGTCAGGTTAGCCAACTCCAGGGTGCCTCCAGTTTAGGAGCTTCCTATGTGGGCTGCGTGAACTGGTAGTCAAGGCTGGTTCTGTAGTGCCAGTAGGCCCAGCTCCCCCTGTAGGACTGTTGGGGTTCGGTAACTGCGGCTGCCTCGCGGCCTAGCTGTTCTCTCCTCTCCTGTGGGCCTTCGGGTCCACCTCCTGGTTCCAGCACCGTCAGCTGGTTCCGGGCCGAGCCTTTGGCTTAGGTGCCTCCTCCTGGGTATCCGAGTTCCGCCAACGTCAGGCGGTCCTTGGTAGTGCTTTTAAGCGCGGGCACCTACAGCTTAGTAACCGGGTTCCAGCACCGTCAGCTGGTCCTCGGTCGTGCCATTGGCTCTTGCACACTGGGGCAACGCATCTGGGTTCCAGCACCGCCAGCTGGTTCTCAGCAGTGTTTTTGTCACAGGTACTCCCTCATGCCAAACCTGGTTTCAGCACCGTCAGCTGTTTCCGGGTTGTGTCAAGCTCACTGAGACGCCTATGCTTGCCCCGTCGTGGTGCGGTCGGGTTAGCCAACTCCAGGGTGCCTCCAGTTTAGGAGCTTCCTATGTGGGCTGCGTGAACTGGTAGTCAAGGCTGGTTCTGTAGTGCCAGTAGGCCCAGCTCCCCCTGTAGGACTGTTGGGGTTTGGTAACTGCGGCTGCCTCGCGGCCTAGCTGTTCTCTCCTCTCCTGTGGGCCTTCGGATCCACCACCTGGTTCCAGCACCGTCAGCTGGTTTTCGGCAGTGTCTTTTGCTCTTGTACCTTCTGCTCCCCATCCTGGTTCCAGTACCGTCAGCTGGTTCCGGGCAGAGCCTTTGGCTTAGGTGCCTCCTTCTGGGTATCCAAGTTCCACCAACGTCAGGTGGTCCTTGGTAGTGCTTTCAGGCACGGGTACCTCCTGCTTAGTAACCGGGTTGCAGTAACGTCAGCTGGTCCTCGGTAGTTCCATTGGCTCTTGGACCTTCGGCTACCCATCCGGGTTCCAGTACCGTCAGCTGGTTCTCGGCAGTGTCTTTTGCTCTTGTACCTTCTGCTCCCCATCCTGGTTCCAGTACCGTCAGCTGGTTCCGGGCAGAGCCTTTGGCTTAGGTGCCTCCTTCTGGGTATCCGAGTTCCGCCAACGTCAGGCGGTCCTTGGTAGTGCTTTTTAGCACGGGTACCTCCTGCTTAGTAACCGGGTTCCAGTAACGTCAGCTGGTCCTCGGTAGTTCCATAGGCTCTTGAACCTTCGGGTAGCCATCCGAGTTCCAGTTCCATCATCAGGTTCTTGGCATTTTCTCAGCCTTCTTGTACCTTCTGCTACATTTTCAAGTTGAAGACACTAAAGTCGACGACCCGGAAGACCACCCCGATGACGACGACGACGACGACAACCCGGAAGACCACCCCGATGACGACGACGGCGGAGACGAGGACGGCGGAGACGACGATGGCGGAGACGACGACGGCGGAAACGACGACGGCGGAGATGACGACACTGGAGACGACGACATGGAAGACCGAGAAGCAGAAGAACAAGAGGCTGCAGAACAAAGAGCAGAAGAACATTAAGCATAACACTTAATATCAGAGCAAAAGATATTATCTAAATTATATGCAGAAGAAGACTAAGCAGTGTATGGGGGTGAGTCCGTTCCTCCTTGTGGTGCCCCTGGATAAAGCCTGATGCTGCAGGCCAAACTGAACGCGGGCAAATGTAACTTTTGTGACTGGCAGAACGGAAGGTGTAATCTTCCAACTTTTATAGATAACAACTACGGGAATGCCTGTCACAAATGAGAATATGATGAAGTAGAATAGGAAGAATAATACAGTTGAATAAAATGAATATGTAGAATAGGAAGAATAATAATAGTTGAATAAAATGAATATGAAGAATGTAATAAAAAAAAAAAAAAAAGGTAAAGGATGAAGAAGAAGATGAATAAGGTGAAGAAGAAGTTGATGTCAAAGATGCTGATGATGATGGAGATGAAAGTGTGGGAAAAGTAAAAAAAAAAAGAAGGGGAAGGGCGTGGAATAGTGAAACATCAATATCTGACAAAATAAAAAATATATTTACATAGTCAATATCTTTGTCACTCCGAACGTCTTTAAAAAAAAAAAAAAACATGCTATTCTATTTGATTGGGCTAAACCTCTATGACTTTAATGTCTCCGCCACCTCCCCAAATACATCCTGCATTATTCTTAGTTGTTTTCCTTCATGTAGAATGAACCTACAAGGAAAGAAAGGGTTTATTTTAATTCCGATATTTTGGTCCCATTGACTTGCATTGGGATCGGGTATCGGTATCAGCGATATCCGATATTTTTTGAATATCGGCCGATCCTATCCGATACCGATACTTTCCGATATCGGAAGGTATCGCTAACACTACTGGTGAGATATTTTCAAATCTAATATATAAAGCTGAATGTGTGTTTGTGTGTGTGTATGTATGTCCGGGATGGGCATCTGCACCGTCGCAGCTACAGCCACAAAATTTTGCACAGTCACACATCTGGACCCCGAGAGCGTCATAGGCTATGTTGTGAGGTGAAATTTTAACCCCGCGCTTTCCAATTCCCCAAACAATTTTGCCCCTGTCTACATAATGGGGAAAAAAGTGAAAGGAAAAGTGTTGGAGGCGTCGCAGCTACAGCCACAAAATTTTGCACAGTCACACATCTGGACCCCGAGAGCGTCATAGGCTATGTTGTGAGGTGAAATTTTAACACCGCGCTTTCCAATTCACCAAACAATTTTGCCCCTATCTACATAATGGGGAAAAGTGAAAGGGAAAAGTGTTGGAGGCAAATTGACAGCTGCCAGATGTGAACAAGGGGGGCGCCAAAGAGTATATACCGTGCAGTTGCTAAGGTGGGGGACATGGGATACTCACCACACACGGGGATATGAACACACACACAAAATGTGCTTGAACACATATCACCCTCAGCACACATTTCACCACACATACACCAACCTCGCCACATAAAAGTCGAAACACAAAAGTCGCCGCTCAAAACTCGCTACGCGCAAAACTCGCCACATGCAAAAACTAGGCTCACGCAAAACTCGCCACAAGTGCAAAACTCACCTCATGGAAAACTCGCCACACGCAAAACTTGCACACGCGGAAAAATTGCCACATGCACAAAAGTTGCAACACATGCAAAAGTTGCCTCACACAAAACTTGCACATACTCAAAAGGTACTACTCATAAAACTCACCACGCGCAAAACTCGCCTTGCGCAAAACTTGCTGCACACAACTTGCTACGCTAACCTGTCACATGCAACTCGACACACAAAAAGTTGCTACACGCATGTTGCCACACAAAACTCATCTCACAAAAGTCACTACATGCATGTCGCCACACGCAACTCAACACACACAACTTGACAAATGAAACTCGCCCTAAAACACACACAAGTCTGGTATTATCCTTCAAAAATAAAAATCTGATTAATAAGCAGACAAACTACAAGAGCAACAAATGTACCATATAGGAAATACGGCAGCTGTCAGTCACATGACCTGTCTATTATGTGTATGTGTGAGCTATTATATACTGCCAGGGGGCAGGGCTTCCTGTTGGCTGGGGATTTATCAGGCTGCCAATTTAGCTTACAAATACTAAGGTAAAAATACTGACCAAATAACGTGTGAATGCTGTCTAATACAGGAGGAGATGACACACAGGTATATACTATATACAGGAGAGATGGCACACAGATATATACTATATACAGGAGGAGATGACACACAGATATATACTATATACAGAGGAGATGACATACAGGTATATACTATATACAGGAACAGATGACCTACAGGTACCGGTATATATTATATACAGGAGGAGATGACACACAGGTATATACTATATGCAGGAGCAGATGACCTACAGGTATATACTATATACAGGAGGCGATGACACACAGTTATATACTATATACAGGAGCAGATGACCTACAGGTATATACTATATATAGGAGGAGATGACATACAGGTATATGCTATATATAAGGGAGATGACAAACATGTATATACTGAGGTGAAAATGAGGGGTGTGAGGTGAAAATGAAAAGATGTGATTGTAAAATGAGAGGAGTGAGGGAAAATAGTGGAGTGATCGGAAAATGACAGATGTGAGGTCGAAATGACAAGTGTTAGGGGGGAATGAGAGGAGTGAGGGAGAAAATGAGAGGTGTGAGGGAGAAATTGAGAGATGTGAGGGGGAAAATGAAAGATGTGATTGGGAAAATGAGAGGCATGATGGGAAAATAAGAGAAGTGAGGTGCTATAACTAACCACAGATATTTACTATGCCCAGGCAACGCCGGGCTCTTCAGCTAGTAGTAAATATATTCTCATCTTGCTTTCATAAGAGATATCACTGATATCTTTAAATAAATGTGATGGACAACAATGATTAAATATATTTTATCGACATAATATAATTAAGATTGTTAATGTTTGGCTGACTGTGATCCAGTAGCAATAAAAAATATATAAATGTATATATATACCATACATACACGTGTATAAGTCGACCTGAGTATAAACCGAGGCACATAATTTTGCCTCGAAAAATTGTGAAAATGTATTGACACGAGTATAAGCCGGGTATGCATTGTCCCCTAATCTCTATTTTGGTATGCATGGCTCCTCATCCCCATCCTTGTCTTTATGGCTCCTTATCCCCATCCTTGTCTGTATGACTCCTTATCCCCTACCTTGTCTGCATGGCTCCTTATTTCCATTCTTGTATGCATGGCTCCTTATTCCAATCCTTGTATACATGGCTTCTTATCCCCATCCTTGTATGCATGGCTCCTTATTCCCATCCTTGTATGAATGTTTCCTCATGCCCATCCTTGTATTTATGGCCTCCATTGAAAAAGCATATAAAAAATCCTACTTACCTTCCCTGCATGCCCCTGCAGCATCTCGTTCCGGCTTCCAGCAGCCGTGCGATCACGTGTTCCCGCTCATTAAGGTAATGAATATTCACCTCTCTCCAGCCTGAGTAGGGGCAGGATACAACCCTCACCACTGGTAAACGCTGAATCTCAGTGTCCTCAAAGGAGGAGAGATCATGGTAATGTGGTGGCTCCCTTTGTATGTAGTGAGGGTATGAGTTTGGTGACACAGGGGGATGCCTCTGTTGTTGGTTCCTCATTGAGTTCACCGCATGCATGGAAATGAATGTTCAGGTCCGGACATATGTGTGAATGTGTACATGTAGATGTCCACCAAAAACATCACGTGGAAGTACTCATCTGTGACCTGGAGTTCTAGGGTGATTGGGCCATATCGGGTGTTGGCCATTATCAGCCCAGGGATTTTTCAGCTGGAGTAACCCCCAGTAATGCACGCACACAACACATTCCACAAGTCAGCGCTCTGGAGATTTGTTCCGCCTCTGCAGCCTATATTGTTGCCATCTCCATTGGGCTGTGTTTGACGTAAACCTGAGGATCAGGTGACTATGGAGGTGAATCTTTATGAATCAAGGAGTTCTTACTATATGTCATTTCCGGTGTGGTCCGGTGTTAAGGGTCCAGAGGCCCTCATTAAAAGAGGGGTACTATCACAATCCATTTTTGGATTCGTGGCAGCTCTGGTTCCACTATTATTTAAATGATGCTTTTTTTCCTTTCAGGACCAGCGGGGGTTAATATAAGTTTCCCTTGCTGGCAATCTGTTGTAACTGCAGAGTTGTTAGGACAGCTGACGTGGGTGCTGACCATTCCGACCAGCCTTTTAATGGTCACCTGATGCATCGGCTGACTATCGGTGATAGAGCAATCTACAGTGACCAAGCCTGGAGTAAGGAGCTTGCTGACTGCTGTGGTTTTTCAGCTGGTTTTGTGAGTTCGTGATCCTGGTGCCTTTATCTTGCTGTGCGGTGCTTTGCAGTAGAGGAAGTTGTAAATCTAAGTTGTGTTATTACCCCGTTTGTCTCGTGTTTGTCACTGTCCCCTGTATTGTACTATCTGCCATGATGAGGCTAGTGCCTTAGCCAGCCAGTGACCTAGCCAGGGTGGTGTGAGGTGACAGAAAGGGATGAGATTTCTGATGGGGGTGGGGGAAGGACCCACTTAGGGTGTTAAGGGAGGGCAGGGTCAAACTCAGGTTTGAGCAGGAGGTGACCATTCCTTATTTCCCTATTGGTAGGGCCTTCCTCACCCTTTTATCATCCTGTTGTGTGTCGTGCCATCCACCGACCGCCCCCCTCTCCATGGGATCACTATATATATCAAGGCTGTGAAGGTACAGATGAATGACCTCGGGGAGACCAAAACATCCAACACCGCGGAGACACCACCACGTGTTTCTCAACGCAGTGATCCAGAACACTGCCCCCATCCCTTATGGGAAATATGCAAATGCATGTAAAGTAAGCTGCGGAGACACCATCACGTGTTTCTCAACGCAAGCAATGAATAGCCAGGCCTTTCCACGGGAAGGAACAACCACGGGAAGGGCAGCATCCAATAAAGAAAAACCACCTATGCCAAGCATGGTATCCATCCACAGACAGCTGTTTCGGGGTTTTGCTCCTCATCAGTGTGGAGTAGGAAACTGGCTATTAGGAGCAGTGCCTAGTAAAAGGCTGTGAAGGTACAGATGAAGGACCTCGGGGAGACCAAAACATCCAACACCACGGAGACACCATCACGTGTTTCTCAACGCAATGATCCAGAACAGTGCCCCCATCCCTTATGGGAAATATGCAAATGCATGTAAAGTAAGCTGCGGAGACACTATCACGTGTTTCTCAACGCAAGCAATGAATAGCCAGGCCTTTCCCCGGGAAGGAACAACCACGGGAAGGGCAGCATCCAATAAAGGAAAACCACCTATGCCAAGCATGGTATCCATCCACAGACAGCTGTTTCGGGGTTTTGCCCCTCATCAGTGTAGAGTAGGAAACTGGCTATTAGGAGCAGTGCCTAGTAAAAGGCTGTGACGGTACAGATGAATGACCTCGGGGAGACCAAAACATCCAACACTGCGGAGACACCATCACGTGTTTCTCAACGCAGTGATCCAGAATACTGCCCCCATCCCTTATGTGAAATATGCAAATGCATGTAAAGTAAGCTGCGGAGACACCATCACGTGTTTCTCAACGCAAGCAATGAATAGCCAGGCCTTTCGCCGGGAAGGAACAACCACGGGAAGGGCAGCATCCAATAAAGGAAAACTACCTATGCCAAGCATGGTATCCATCCACAGACAGCTGTTTCGGGGTTTTGCCCCTCATCAGTGTGGAGTAGGAAACTGGCTATTAGGAGCAGTGCCTAGTAAAAGGCTGTGAAGGTACAGATGAATGACCTCGGGGAGACCAAAACATCCAACACAGCGGAGACACCATCACGTGTTTCTCAACGCAGTGATCCAGAACACTGCCCCCATCCCTTATGAGAAAAATGCAAATGCATGTAAAGTAAGCTGCGGAGACACCATCACGTGTTTCTCAATGCAAGCAATGAATAGCCAGGCCTTTCCCCGGGAAGGGCAGCATCCAATAAAGGAAAACCACCTATGCCAAGCATCGTATCCATCCACAGACAGCTGTTTCTGGGTTTTGCCCCTCATCAGTGTGGAGTAGGAAACTGGCTATTAGGAGCAGTGCCTAGTAAAAGGCTGTGAAGGTACAGATGAATGACCTCGGGGAGACCAAAAAATCCAACACCGCGGAGACACCATCACGTGTTTCTCAATGCAGTGATCCAGAACACTGCCCCCATCCCTTATGGGAAATATGCAAATGCATGTAAAGTAAGCTGCGGAGACACCATCACGTGTTTCTCAACGCAAGCAATGAATAGCCAGGCCTTTCCCCGAGAAGGAACAACCACGGGAAGGGCAGCATCCAATAAAGGAAAACCACCTATGCCAAGCATGGTATCCATCCACAGACAGCTGTTTCAGGGTTTTGCCCCTCATCAGTGTGGAGTAAGAAACTGGCTATTAGGAGCAGTGCCTAGTAAAGGGCTGTGAAGGTACAGATGAATGACCTCGGGGAGACCAAAACATCCAACACCGAGGAGACACCATCACGTGTTTCTCAACGCAGTGATCCAGAACACTGCCCCCATCCCTTATGAGAAAAATGCAAATGCATGTAAAGTAAGCTGCGGAGACACCATCACGTGTTTCTCAATGCAAGCAATGAATAGCCAGGCTTTTCCCCGGGAAGGGCAGCATCCAATAAAGGAAAACCACCTATGCCAAGCATAGTATCCATCCACAGACAGCTGTTTCGGGGTTTTGCCCCTCATCAGTGTGGAGTAGGAAACTGGCTATTAGGAGCAGTGGTGGTTTTCCTTTATTGGATGCTGCCCTTCCCGTGGTTGTTCCTTCCCGGGGAAAGGCCTGGCTATTCATTGCTTGCGTTGAGAAACACGTGATGGTGTCTCCGCAGCTTACTTTACATGCATTTGCATATTTCCCATAAGGGATGGGGGCAGTGTTCTGGATCACTGCGTTGAGAAACACGTGATGGTGTCTCTGCGGTGTTGGATGTTTTGGTCTCCCCGAGGTCATTCATCTGTACCTTCACAGCCTTTTATTAGGCACTGCTCCTAATAGCCAGTTTCCTACTCCACACTGATGAGGGGCAAAACCCCGAAACAGCTGTCTGTGGATGGATACCATGCTTGGCATAGGTGGTTTTCCTTTATTGGATGCTGCCCTTCCCGTGGTTGTTCCTTCCCGGGGAAAGGCCTGGCTATTCATTGCTTGCGTTGAGAAACACGTGATGGTGTCTCCGCAGCTTACTTTACATGCATTTGCTATATATATTATTATTATTATTTATTTATATAGCACCATTGATTCCATGGTGCTGTACATGAGAAGGGGTTACATACAAGTTACAAATATCACATACAGTAAACAAACTAACAATGACAGACTGATACAGAGGGGCGAGGACCCTGCCCTTGCGGGCTTACATTCTTCAGGATTATGGGGAAGGAGACAGTAGGTTGAGGGTTGCAGGAGCTCCGGTGTTGGTGAGGCGGTAGCTTCGATAGTGATGAGGCAGCAGCGGTGTCAGTGCAGGCTGTAGGCTTTCCTGAAGAGATGAGTTTTCAGGTTCCGTCTGAAGGATCCGACTGTGGTTGATAGTCGGACGTGTTGGGGCAGAGAGTTCCAGACGATGGGGGATATTCGGGAGAAGTCTTGGAGGCGATTGGATGAGGAGCGAATAAGTGTGGAGGAGAGAAGGAGGTCTTGGGAGGACCGGAGATCACGTGAGGGAAGATATTGAAAGATTAGTTCAGAGATATATGGAGGAGACAGGTTGTGGATGGCTTTGTAGGTCAGTATTAGCAATTTGAACTGGATACGCTGAGGGAATGGGAGCCAGTGAAGAGATTTGCAGAGGGGGGAAGCGGAGGAGTAGCGAGGAGAGAGATGGATTAGTCGGGCAGGAGAGTTAAGGATGGACTGGAGAGGTGCAAGGGTGTTAGCAGGGAGGCCACAGAAAAGGATGTTGCAGTAGTCAAGGCGGGAAATGATGAGGGCGTGCACAAGCATTTTAGTAGATTGGGGGTTGAGGAAGGGACGGATCCTGGAGATGTTTTTGAGCTGGAGGCGACAGGAGGTGGAAAGAGCTTGGATGTGTGGTTTGAAGGACAGGGCAGAGTCAAAGGTTACTCCGAGGCAGCGGACTTCGGGTACAGGGGAAAGCATGATGTCATTGACTGCGATAGATAGGTCAGGTAAGGAAGATTTGTGGGATGGAGGAAAGATGATGAGTTCAGATTTGTCCACATTGAGTTTGAGGAAGCGAGAGGAGAAGAAGCAGGATATGGCTGATAGGCACTCTGGGATTCTGGACAGCAGAGCGGTGACATCTGGGCCAGAGAAGTAGATCTGAGTGTCGTCAGCATAGAGGTGGTGCTGGAATCCATGGGACTTTATGAGTTGTCCCAAGCCAAGTGTATAGATTGAGAAGAGTAGGGGTCCTAGAACAGAGCCTTGGGGGACTCCAACAGAGAGAGGGTGGGATGAGGAGGTAGTATGGGAGTGGGAGACGCTGAATGTGCGGTTGGAAAGGTACGAGGCGATCCAGGATAGGGCGAGGTCTTTGATGCCAAAGGAGGAGAGCATCTGCAGTAGGAGGCAGTCGTCAACTGTGTTGAAAGCAGAGGACAGGTCTAGAAGGAGGAGTAGAGAGTATTGTCCAGTAGCTTTGGCGGTAAGTAGGTCATTAGTGATTTTGGTCAGGGCAGTATCAGTTGAGTGATGGGGGCGGAAACCAGATTGTAGATTGTCGTACAACAAGTTAGATGAGAGGTGGGAGGAGAGTTCAGCATGGACGTGCTACTCCAGGAGTTTGGAAGCAAATGGGAGCAGCGATATTGGGCGATAGCTGGACATAGCAGTTGGATCGAGGGCTGGCTTTTTAAGGATAGGCGTGATTGTGGCATGTTTGAACGCAGAGGGGAAGGTGCCAGAAGTTAGTGATAGGTTGAAGAGGTGGGTTAGGGATGGGATAAGTGTGGTGGTGAGGTTGGGGAGGAGGTGGGATGGGATGGGGTCGAGCGCACAGGTGGTGAGGTGGGATTTGGAGAGGAGACAATTAAGTCCCCCTTCAGTGATGTTGGATAGGGAGGTTATGGGGTTTGGGCATTGGTCTGGTATACAAAGGGGTTGGGGTGGTTGAACAATAAAGACTTGCCTTGTCTGGTCGATCTTATTTTTAAAGTGTGTGGCAAAGTCCTCAGCAGAGATGAGGGAGGTTGGAGGGGGCAGTGGGGGGCGGAGGAGGGAGTTAAATGTTTTGAATAACTGTTTGGGGTTGTGGGATAGGGAAGATACGAGGGTTGTGAAGTAGGCCTGTTTAGCAGAGGTGAGTGCAGATTTAAAAGCGAGTGTTGCTTGTTTGAATACAGTGAAGTCGTCTTGCGAGTGTATTCTCTTCCAACGCCGCTCGCAACCCTGGACACTTGCCTTAGCTTTTTGGTGGTGTTATTATGCCAAGGTTTTCTATTGATACGTCACGCTCTGCCATGGACGAGAGGGGCAACCGTGTCAATAGCTGATGCGAGAGTGGCATTGTAGAAAGCAGCGGCACTGTCTGTGTCGTGGAGTGAGGATATGGATGCCAGTGGTAGGATGGAGTCAGAGAGTGTGTGGGTGTCTAGGTGTGCAAGGTTTCTGCGTGGGTGCGCATGTTGCTGGTAAAGTTAACCCTGATGATGATGATGATGGGAAATCGCATGTGTTACCTGACCATGCTTTATCTTGTAAAGATGCATCTAATAACCATTTTTTCCCTTATATTGATGGTGAAAATGTTGTACCTGTGCCAGCTGAACCTGATAATGATTTTTCTGTGAAGGTTAATGTGTCCATAGGTACAGGCGTGCCCAGCCACGTCGCTCTGCAGAGTGAGACAGCTGAGGAACCCCTAACAGGGGCAAGTGTCGGTGCTACAGGAAATGGGGAGATGCATGGGAACCGTGAGGAAGGTGATGCCATGAAAGTGACCAATGCCACCGAGGAAGGTAACTGGCCCATAAGTAGCACTGCTCCTGGAGTGTTGGGGGTGGATGGGGAGGTAGAGCCCATAGCAGCGCCGGCTGATGGGTCTTTAGAAACCCCCGGGGAGACAACCTACGTAGCTGCTGTCACCCGTAGTCAGAGTGCCCGGAACGTAGATAACTGTCTGCCTTCCAGACCCTCCTCAGTCATCACTGTGACTGAACAAGAGGTGGACCCAGAGCAGGTCCAAGAGGGTTCCCATGGGGAAGGGACCCTGACGTCGCTTCTGGCTTCCCCTAGCCAGGAGTTTCAGGCCGCTCTGCACACAGATGCGAGCCTAGAGAGTTTGAGACAATTTGCCGGGACGCCCTTCTCCGAGACTGATAAGGAGAAGGTGTTCTGGGAACGAGGAAGGTTGTACCGGGAGACAGTACCCGGAGAATCACAAAAGGAGTGGTTGAGGGAAAGACAGCTGGTTGTCCCGCAGCAATTCTGGGGTGAGTTGTTGCGGATTGCCCATGAGATCCCACTAGCTGGACACTTGGGGATCAGCAAAACTAAGGCCCGGCTGTCTCAACACTTCTATTGGCCCAAGATGGGGACGGATGTGTCAAACTACTGCCGCTCCTGTATCACTTGTCAAAGAGTGGGGAAGGTGGGGCCTGCTCTTAAGGCTCCCCTGATCCCTTTGCCAGTGATAGAGGAGCCTTTCCAGAGGATTGCGGTGGACATTGTGGGCCCGCTGGCCGTCCCCAGCAGCTCTGGAAAGCAATACATCATTACTGTGGTAGACTATGCTACCCGGTACCCAGAGGCAGTAGCTCTGTCGCCAACTAGGGCAGATAAGGTGGCGGATGCCCTGTTGGCCATCTTTTCACGTGTAGGGTTTCCCAGGGAAATGCTTACTGATCAAGGGACCCAATTTATGTCTCGCCTAATGGAGGCTCTCTGTAAGAAAATGCAGGTGAAGCACCTGGTATCGAGTGCGTATCACCCACAGACCAATGGCTTGTGTGAACGCTTCAATGGTACCCTCAAAAAGATGCTACGCATGCTGGTGGAGACTCAAGGGCGCGACTGGGAGCGGTACCTCCCACACCTGCTGTTCGCTTACCGAGAGGTTCCACAGGCCTCAACGGGGTTCTCCCCCTTCGAGCTCCTGTACGGCAGGCGAGTTCGGGGACCCCTTGGGTTGGTAAGAGAATCCTGGGAAGAGGAGCCGAACCCTTCTGAAGTGTCCATAGTGGAGTATGTCATGCGCTTCCATGACAAGATGCAGACCTTGACGCAGTTGGTGCATGACAACATGACGCAGGCTCAGGCTGATCAGAAGCACTGGTATGACCAGATTGCCCGGGAGCGGACCTACCACGTGGGTCAAAAGGTGTGGGTGCTGGTCCCCGTACCAACGGATAAGCTTCAGGCAGCCTTGGAGGGCCCGTATGTCGTCCACCAACAGCTCAACCTGGTCACTTACGTGGTCACGCTTGACCATGCTCGGGGTAGGCGAAAGGCCTTTCACGTCAACATGATGAAGGCTCATCACGAACGTCAACCTTTCGTCCTACCGGTCTGCAGCTTGCCCGAAGACGGTGAGGAAGACACCCTCCTGGACATGCTGGCCCAAGCCAAGGCCAATGGGTCCATCGAGGACGTGGAGGTAAGCGCCTCGTTAACTGAACCCCAGCGGTTGCAGTTGCAAACCACACTGGAACCCTTCAGGGTCGTGTTCTCCAACCGACCTGGGAGGACTAAGCACGAGGTGGACACCGGGAATCACGCCCCACTACGGCGAACACCCTATCGAATCTCTGACCAGGTGCAGCAGACTATGCGCCAAGAGATCGATGAGATGTTACAGCTGGGGGTGATTCGACGGTCAAAGAGCGCGTGGGCATCACCTGTAGTTCTCGTGCCAAAAGAAGGACCGGACCACCCGGTTCTGCGTGGACTACAGGGGGCTCAACGCCATCACAGCCTCGGATGCGCACCCAATGCCGCGCATCGAGGAGCTGCTTGAGAAGTTAGCTGGCGCAGATTACCTAACAATAATGGATCTGAGTCGAGGATACTGGCAGATCCCCCTGAGCCCCGAGGCGCAGGAGAAGTCCGCCTTTATCACACCCTTTGGACTGTACGAGTCCACGGTCATGCCCTTCGGCATGAAGAATGCCCCTGCCACTTTCCAGCGGATGGTCAACCTCCTGCTTCAGGGACTGGAGAAGTACGCCGTGGCGTACTTGGATGACATTGCCATCTTCAGTTCCTCCTGGGAGGAACACCTGCAGCATCTCGAGGAGGTGCTCAGGCGAGTTCCCCAAGCAGGACTGACTATCAAGCCGGGAAAGTGTCAGATGGGCATGAGGGAGGTTCACTACCTGGGGCACTGGGTAGGCGGGAACACCCTGGAGCCAGAGCCTGACAAAGTGGGAGTGATCGTGAACTGGCCCACTCCCGTGACCAAGAAACAGGTGATGTCCTTCTTGGGCACTGCAGGGTACTATAGGCGCTTCGTGCAGCACTATAGTAGCCTGGCAAAACCTTTGACGGACCTCACCAGGAAGAAGCTACCCCACATCGTCAACTGGACAGATGGCTGTGAGGGGGCCTTCCAGGCGTTGAAAACCGCACTGTGCAACGCCCCTGTGTTGAAAGCAGTCGACAGCAGTCGACCGTACTTGGTGCAGACCGACGCCAGCGAGTTTGGCCTTGGTGCTGTGCTCAGCCAGGTTGACTCGGAGGACCAAGAGCACCCCGTGTTATACCTGAGCCGGAAGCTTTTGCCGAGGGAAGTGGCCTACTCCACCATCGAGAAGGAGTGCCTGGCCATAGTCTGGGCCCTGCAGCGCTTGCAGCCCTACTTGTACGGTCGCCCCTTCACTGTGGTGACCGACCACAACCCTCTGCGCTGGCTAAACGCCATGTGTGGAACCAACGGCAGGTTGCTACGCTGGAGCCTTGCCCTTCAGCAGTTTGACTTCACCATTGAACACAAAACGGGCAAAGAGCATGTGAATGCAGATGGACTGTCCCGCAAGGGTGAACCTACTGAGGTGCTCATGGAGGCATACCGTGGGGTTCTGCCTCCCTAGCGCAGACCAAAAGGGGGAGGTGGGAGGACAATGTATAAAATCGGTAGTAGTTTCTCTGCCTTTTAGCACCATATCTGAGGGAATTCTGCACCACTAACAATGGTGCTGAGAAACACATGGTCGCTGTAAAACCCCCCTCTTTTTCCCCTTCCTGAATACAACCAATCAGTCCTAGGACAAACACTGGGTAACCTGAAGCTGTGTGTGAGCAGGGTGTGGCCTTACACTGCAGGTGACCAATCATGCAAAGCCACCTGTGGTCCCTCCCTTCTTAGTCAGGAATGTCTTTGTCCTGAGAGTCTCACAACGTAAATATCTCGGAGACCTCAGTGAATATCATTAGTGATGTCCCAAGGCTGGAGTATATAAGCCCCCACACTTAACCCAGCCGGCAGTTGGAGTTTTGTTGCCTGAGGACTTGATCTGTACTATGCATTGAGACATCTGGGGTCTGCCTGCAGCATGGTTTTGCCTGATATGAACTGAGAACATGTGAGTGTTACCTTTTCTTATTTACTCCCTGTTTATTTCATAATTACCCTTGTACATATTTGCAATTGTCTCATTTGTAACATCTTTATAAAATATTTTTGATAAAGCACTGCCTAATTTTTATGGAATATAATATTTAATATTAGTTTGTTCTTCTGTTCTAAACCGTACCCTAAGTCTTCTGAAGGGAAATACGCTACTGTTACTGTTGTGTTGGGTTAGCTTCAGACCCGTTTAATCGAAGCTGGTGGCAGCGAGAGTGTGCTGACTGTTGAGTGATGCTGTAGCGACTGCGGCGTTGATAATTATTGTTCCTGCCTGAGTGGGAGTAGTTATCGCGTCGCTGCAGCGTGCCCAATAGCCAGTACATAGCAGGCAGCCTTTCTGGCGACTAATTACCCAGGGTGCAGTACCTAATCTGACCTGAGAGTAAAGGGGGGTGCCAGAGAGCTGCAAGTGTTAAGTGGAACTGTAAGCGGGATATACATAAATCCCTGCAGTTTGTGGTTTATTGAAAGCAGTGGGATACCTAGAATAAGCCCCTGCTGTAAACTAAGAGGTCAATAGCCTTGTTTGTGTTTTCTCATCACATTGCTAGCAGTGGAGGGATAACTCAGATAAGCCCCCTGCACATGTGATAGTTGTCTGTCGGCCTAAAATCACCCCGAATCGTGACAATTGGGGCCAGCGGTCAGGGGAATCCTGATATATCAAGACACTTCTCTAGCAGCAGCAAGTAATAGTGGAGTTTCAACTGCAGCATGCATGGGTGAGTTACTCTGTGGAACAACACCACTTCACGACCAATGAGTTGGCCCCAATGCAGAATGTGTGTGCCATGAGGTGCTGATTTGACTACTTCATGGACATGGCCATCGCTGAATACACCATTATCAGAGCTACTATCCCACTACAATGCCTGCTTGAAGAAGCCCTCAGGCGATGATGAATAAGGTGGTGGTACAGGAGAAAGAGGAGGAGGAACAGGGATCATTCACACTATTATCAGGCCAGACATTCATACATGGCTCGGAGGGTGGGTTCCCATACCAACAGCGGCCAGTTACACAACTGTCTAGCCAGGGAACAGTTTAGAGGATGAGCATGAGGAAGGGGAGGAGGAAACGTGTTCACAGCAGGGAGGCACTCAAAGCAGCTCACGGGCATCACTGGAGCGTGGCTGGGTAGATACAGAGGACCCAAATGATGCACCTCCCACAGAAGACAGCTTGTTATTGCTTCTGGACAGCCTGATACACACAAGCAAGTACATTCTGCTGTGCCTGCACAATAACCGCCAAGTTGACCTGATTGCAACCAGTGCTGTTTTCTGGGTGGCCACTCTGCTTGATACCCGCTACAAAGACAACAGCATGTTGTCCCCCAGGACGAAGCATCACGAGAAACGCGCATCAGGGACCCTTACTGCGCTGCATCTTTAGGTAATACACCCAAACCTCTATTCATGCCTTTTACTATGCACTATAGGCATCTTTTTTGCTACATATTGCACATTGTATGGACCTTGTTTTACTGGGCTATATGCCATATATACCACTCTAGTATTTTGCTGCTAATACTGCAAGTGTCATATTAGGTGCACTGGGCATATAAACATTGAGTTGCTCTAGTTTTTAACGCTGACGTTTTCATTCCATCTTTTTTCTGTCAACGGTGACATTTTGTGCATATATATTTACTTATATCAAACAGCACAATCACATATATATTTAGGAGTGTATACTATTTTGCCTATTTGGCTAGCTCCTTTTTCTGTACTGTATGTACTTGATTTCAACTAGGTGATTATGCACTAGTCCACACATATACATATGTGGCTGGGTTGTGTTGGGTGCGCTATTGTACGTCATTGAGGTGGTCTATAGCCACATTTGTGGTTTCTATTTTCTATATAGCATTTTTGGAACACTTGTTTATCTATAGGTTTTTAGTGGTGTATTTCCCTGTGCAGACAGTATATTATGTATATGTATTTCCACTGATTGACATATTATTTGTTAGGTTTTTAATGTTTTTTGATCAATAAAATATATTTGTTTTTACGGGCATAAAGCTTCCTTGGTTCTCTTTGATGGATTATGTATTCATGGAAGAGCTTCTTATTTAGGCCTAAAATCAGTGCGAAATGTCTACACATAGTATAGGTATATAAATATGTCATTGAGACACATATATATTTAATACAGAGCTAGATAGCATAAAAGCTGGTAATTCAATTGCCAGCTTTTGCTATGTCGTTATGAAACCCGACAGGATATGAGACATGGTTTATATACAGTAAACCATTTCATATCCTTTATTTGTTTATATATTCCTCACTAATGATGTTAGTAGAGTGTGTGTGCAAAATTTGGGGGCTCTAGCTGTTAAAATAAAGGGTTTAATCATGGAAAAAACTGGCGTGGGCTCTCTCTCAATTTTATCCGCCAGAGTGGGAAAGCCAGGGACTGAGGGCATATATTTACAGCCTAGAGAGGGAACATAGTTATTGGCACCCCCGGCTAAAAACATCTGCCCCCAGCCACCCCAGAAAAGGCACATATGTAAGATGCGACTATTCTGGCACTTAGCCTCTCTCTTCCCACTCCCGAGTAGCGGTGGGATATGGGGTAATAAAGGGTTAATGTCACCTTGCTATTGTAAGGTGACATTAAGCCTGGTTAATAATGGAGAGATGTCAACAAGACACCTATCCATTATTAATGCAATAGTAGTAAAGGGTAAATAATACACACACATGAAGAATAAAGTATTTTAATGAAATAAAAACACACATGGTGGTGTAAAATCTTTATTGTACAATTAATCCACCTGAAGACCCTCGTTCTGTAAAAGAAAAAAGGAAAAAGCAACAATATCCCATACCTCTCCGGTGCTCAGACACACCTTCTCATTTAAAGATTTTTCTGTATTTTCATGACTATGAAAATTGGACATTCACACTGAAGGCATCAAAACTATGAATTAACACGTGTGGAATTATATGCTTAACAAAAAAGTGTGAAACAACTGAAATTATGTCTTATATTCTAGGTTCTTCAAAGTGGTCACCTTTTTCATTGATGACTGCTTTGCACACTCTTGGCATTCTCTTGATGAGCTTCAAGAGGTAGTCACCGGAAATGGTTTTCAATTCACAGGTGTGCCCTGTCAGGGTTGGGACCATCAGTTGTGTTGTGCAAAAGTCTAGTAGATAGACAGCTGATAGTCCTACAGAATAGACTGTTAGAATTTGTATTATGGCAAGAAAAAAGCAGCTACGTAAAGAAAAACGAGTGGCCATCATTACTTTAAGAATTGAGGGTCAGTCAGTCCGAAAAATTTCGCAAACTTTGAAAATGTCCCCAAGCGCAGTGGCAAAAACCATCAAGCGCTACAAAGAAACTGGTGTTCTATAGCCCAAACAAGTCTTTTCTGCTTGTTGCCTGTCCTTAGCAGTGGTTTCCTAGCAGTTAATTTACCATGAAGGCCTGCTGCACAAAGTCTCCTCATAACAGTTGTTGTAGAGATGTGTCTACTGCTAGAACTCTGTGTGGCATTGACCTGGCCTCTAATCTAAGCTGCTGTTAACCTACGATTTCTGAGGCTGGTAACTTGGATAATCTTATCCTCAGAAGCAGAGGTGACTCTTGGTCTTCCTTTCCTGGTGCGGTCCTCATGTGAGCCAGTGTCTTTGTAGCGCTTGATGGATTTTACCACTGCACTTGGGGACACTTTCAAAGTTTTCCCCATTTTTTGGACTGACTGACCTTCATTTCTTAAAGTAATAATGGCCACTCATTTTTCTTTACTTAGCTGCTTTTTTCTTGCCATAATACAAATCCTATCTGTCTATTCAGTAGGACTAACAGCTGTGTATCCACCAGACTTCTGTGCAACACAACTCATGGTCCCAACCCCATTTATAAGGCAAGACATCCCACTTATTAAACCTGACAGGGCACACCTGTGAAGTGAAAATCATTCCTGGTGACTACCTTTTGAAGCTCAGCAAGAGAATGCCAAGAGTATGCAAAGCAGTCATCAAAGCAAAAGGTGGCTACTTTGAAGAACCTAGAATATAAGACATAATTTCAGTTGTTTCACACTTTTTTGTTAAGTATATAATTCCACACGTGTTAATTCATAGTGTTGATGCCTTCATTGTGAATGTCCAATTTTCATAGTCATGAAAATACAGGAAAATCTTTAAATGAGAAGGTGTGTCCAAACTTTTGGTTTGTACTGTATATATATATATATATATATATATATATTATATAATATATATAAAAATATATATATATATATTTATATATAGAGCGTGTATATGTTTTCAAGAATATTTGAGCCCATGGATCCATTCTATGTCCATTTTGCAAGCCTGCGAGAAAATCTTGCTATACGGATGCCATACAGATTACATACGGAGGTTTACATGAGCAAAATAAGTAGCCACACCTTGCCTATGTATGACATTCGGATCACTGTTTTGAGATCATTTCTGCGTATTACGCCTGTAAAAAACGGACCGTATTTCCCTACGCTGATCATGACCCCAGCCTTAGAGGTCAAAGAAACTTCACATTGCGGAATAGGGCATGGCTGAGAATTGTAGCCCACAAAAATATTTTAATGATTTTTGGGAGTCTTATATAACACAAAAAGGTCCCCAACGCACGTAATAATTGATGAATGAAAATATATTTAATTTTTTTAACACCCACAAAAAAATGCAGTAATATATTTGCCAACATACTGCACAGACCTAATCCCTGTCTACAAACTGGATTATGTCACTCTTCTTGCTCCTGCCACTCTCTCTCCCTCCCTAGGCTAAATGCAGATTGTATTTTCTGCAAACAATTAGCCCTTAGAAGGCTGTTAGCATGATGGCTCACCTTCAGCACCAATTTCAACACTACAACCTCTGATTTATTATACTATGCACACAGGCCTTTTCAGGCCCTCTCTCCCTCCAATATGAAGTGTCACAGAGCTGTGCAATGGCGTCAGTGTGCCTAACTGGGCGACGCCTGTCCTTTTATAACCTCTGATAATGTAACACGGCCAGCCAATCACAGTAATGCCACAAACAAGATGGCTACGGCACCTATACATCTGTCATTTCTATTCTGCATTCTATTCCAGTTCTTGTCACACGGATGTCACACGGATGCCACACGGATGTCACACACGTACACTTGGACACGGATAGCCCTGGTACTGTTTTTTCCAGTACTGGAAATATCATGACTTATGAATGGGGTCTCACAAAAATAAATATCACTTCAATGCCTAGAAAAAATAGAAGAAAAAGTTTTTTTATTCTTTAAGCCTTTAGCTTGAGTCTAAGGCAGATCTTACTTGTGGAAAGGAAGGATTGATATGCACATATTACTTCCGTACTTATTGTCAAACATTAGATAACTGTAATTTCAATTTACAGTGCAAAGAATAGGTGAACATAGAACTCACTAGTGAGATCTTTAAATAGTAAAAATTACATTATCCGATGCATATGCAAAAACAAGTGAAAGGGAATATGGAGAAGAAAGCCTAATTTCAGTATGCCACCTACAATTAGCAAAGATCCCTTTTGCTAAAGAAAGTCTTATCATTTGAAAAACCTATACATATTTCTTATGGCTGATGATTAAGAGAAAAATCCTGTCAGTGCAAATTCATCTAATTTCCCACAGTAGTAGAAAATGCTCTGATTAGTAATTATTCATTGTAGACTGAAGGTCTGTTTAGATTTTACTAAAGCGTAAAATCATTAGTTCACTAATGCACTCTCTTATCTCAAATAAATGTGACAGATTTAGTGTTATGATTTTAGATTGTCAAGAGGAAGACTATTTTTCCCACAGCAAGAAGGTCCTCGTGTTAAGATTTGGTCAAAATAGTCATAATACTTGATTTCTATGTCTCGCTGAATTTTAAGCCATTGTAAAAAAATGTCAGTATCAGTAATTCATTCTGACAGTGTTAGGACTGGCGGAACGCACCAAGACAGATGATAAAGGTGCGTTCGCAGTCCGGGGTCCACCGTGCAGGTGAGAACCTGCTGCTAGCAATTTGCAGACAATATGGCGGTACACTAAAGTATACACGCGTGGGTAAAACCTCACCCAGCGTGAAGAAAGCGATCCTGTTAATTCACAGGACCGCAGTACCGCACTAGTGCGCGAGCAAGTGGTCAGCGGACTTAACCCCAGAAGGGATTGAAGCCCGATTAGACCCTTGCTGGCGTAACACCGCAACTGGGTGTGTAGAGAACCTCAAGAAATATATGTGCATAGGAGTGCGAGCGATGCCGCACTAACGGACGCCACTAACCACCCAGACTCGGGTATGGAAAGCGCAAGGCAGGCGCACGGCGCCGTACTGGCAGGCACAGCTACAGGACGCTGAGATGTGTGTTTAGTGCTGTAGGCTAAGTCGGGCGCTAGATAGCAGCCATACACCTTCCGCGAACAGACATTCAATAGGGTAGGGGTTTCCAAGGACGACTTGCACTCACAACATACACACATAAGCAATTGTCAGATAATACTAGCGCATGGCCGTGCGGTCATGCGCAGTTTATATAGCAGCAGCACAGGAAGTGGCCACAGCACTTTTGCCCTTCTAGGACCTGCCAAGAGGACCAATGGAATGTGCTGCTGAGCCTGAGCACATGACCCTCGATCTCCAACGGGAGACCTTACGCTGGGCATGCTCAGTACATGCAGACAAGGACTTAGTCCCAGAGAAGTCCGCTCGCTGCTGACCAGCACTGACTTTAATGGCAGAGACTGGAGAAGCAGCAGTAACTCTCAGAACAGAGTGAGAATGAGCAAGACGCTGGGACCGACGTCCTTGCTGAGCAGGCTCCACTGCGGCTGGACAAGAATGGGAGACCGCAGCGGAAGAGGCTCGAGATTCCCCCTGTGCAGAAGCGGGAACTCGACCCCTAACATTAACCCCCCTCCTAGGGCCCCCCCCTCCTTGGGCCTCGCTACGTTCAAAGGCAGCAATGAGCTGCGGAGCCCGAATGTGCTCAACAGGCTCCCAGGACCTGTCCTCGGGGCCATAACCCTTCCAGTCCACCAAATAAAATTTTTTACCACGCACCACCTTGCACCCCAATATAGCGTTCACCTCATAATCGTCCGTAGACGAACCCGATGTCCCAGCAGATGACTCGGAAAACCGGGACATATACACGGGTTTCAAGAGGGACACATGAAAGGTGTCGGTGATACCCAGGCGTGGCGGAAGGGCCAAACGATAGACCACAGGATTAACCTGCTCGAGGACCTTGAATGGACCCAAGTAGCGAGGAGCAAATTTAGTGGACTCAACTCGCAGCCTGATGTTACGGGCGGAGAGCCACACCAAGTCGCCAGGAGCAAAGGTCGGAGCGGGGCGCCGATGAGCATCAGCGGAGGACCTCATTCTCTCCTTAGAGGCCTGAATGGCATCCTGAGTGCGGTCCCAAATATCCCGTGCCTCCACAGCCCAGTCTGCCACCCTGGAGTCGGCGGAAGACACGGGCATAGGCACAGGTACCCGTGGATGCTGACCATAGTTGAGGAGGAATGGGGTTTGTCCAGTGGAGTCGGCTACGGCGTTGTTCAGTGCAAACTCTGCCCATGATAGCAAGGATGCCCAGTCATCCTGCCTGGCTGAAACAAAATGTCGCAGGTATGTGACCAAGGTCTGGTTGGCCCTCTCTACCAACCCATTCGTCTCGGGATGATAAGCGGAAGAGAGATTCAACTCAATACTGAGAAGACGACAGAGCTCTCTCCAGAACCGAGACGCAAACTGGGGACCCCGGTCACTGACAATTTTGTCTGGCATACCATGTAGGCGGAAGATATGTCTAATGAACAACGCTGCCAAGGCCCGTGCAGAAGGTAACCGCGGCAGCGGCACCAAATGCACCATTTTTGAGAAATGATCGGTGATGACCCAAATGATGGTACAGCCGCGAGACTTGGGCAAACCCACAACAAAGTCCATCCCGACCCTCTCCCAGGGCCTATCTGCCACCGGCAAGGGATAGAGCAAACCAGCTGGCCTTTGACGCGGAGATTTATTTTTGGCGCAGGAGACACACGCCAGAACATAATCCCTGACATCCCGGACCATATGCGGCCACCAGTACGTCCTCGCCAGTAGCTCAGATGTCCTCTTTGTCCCAAAGTGTCCACCCACCCTGGACGAATGAGCCCAAGAGAGAACCTCCGGTCGCAAATTAATGGGCACAAAAGTCTTGCCCGGAGGCACAGACTCTAGCGAAACCGGCGCCACGGTTCTCAGGCTCTCGGAAGGGACAATAAGCCGAGGCTCCTCTTCCTCCTCCTCAGTTGAAATAAGGGAGCGAGAGAGAGCGTCAGCATGGATATTCTTCTCCCCGGCGAGATAATGAAGGGAAAAGTGGAACCGGGAGAAGAACAGGGACCATCTGGCCTGGCGAGAATTTAGCCGCTGGGCTGTCTGCAAATAGACCAAATTTTTGTGGTCCGTGTAAACTTGGAAGGGAAACCGCGCACCTTCCAGAAGGTGTCTCCACTCCGAAAAGGCCAACTTCATTGCTAGCAACTCCCTGTCCCCGATGGAGTAGTTCCTCTCCGCTGGCGTGAAGGTCTTGGAGAAGAAGAAGCATGGATGCTTCCGACCTTGAGCATCCTTTTGGTAGAGGACTGCTCCAGCACCAACGGACGAGGCATCCACCTCCAGTAGGAATGGCTTATCCACATCGGGACGATGTAAGATGGGAGCGCTAGCAAAGTGGGACTTAATAGAAGTGAAGGCCATGGAGACCCCTTCCGACCACAATTTGGGATTCGCTCCCTTCTTGGTGAGGGCTACCAAGGGAGCTACCAGAGTTGAGAAGTGGGGAATGAACTGGCGGTAATAGTTTATGAACCCCATAAAGCGCTGCACCGCTTAAAGAGAATGGGGCTCTTGCCAGTCCATCACAGCCTGTAGTTTGGCAGGATCCATAGCCAATCCCTGGGCGGAGATGATATAGCCCAGGAAAGGTAAGGACTCCTGCTCAAACACACACTTCTCCAACTTTGTGTAAAGAGAGTTTGCCCGTAGGAGGTCGAAGACTCTGCCAACATCTCTCCGGTGGGAGTCAATATCTGGAGAAAAGATGAGAATATCATCCAGATAGACTACAACCGAGGTGGAAAGCATATCCCGGAAGATGTCGTTGACAAAGTCTTGAAAAACGGCAGGTGCATTACAGAGCCCGAAGGGCATCACCAGATACTCATAGTGCCCATCTCTGGTGTTAAATGCCGTTTTCCACTCGTCCCCCTCACGGATGCGAATCAGGTTGTAAGCACCCCGCAGATCTAGTTTCGTAAACACTCTAGCTCCCCGAAGCCTATCGAAAAGCTCAGATATCAACGGCAAAGGGTACTTGTTCTTAACTGTGATAGCATTAAGACCCCTGTAGTCTATGCATGGACGTAGTTCTCCATTCTTCTTCTGCACGAAGAAGAACCCTGCCCCAGCAGGTGACACTGACTTCCTGATGAACCCTCTTGCCAGATTCTCTTGTATGTACTGAGACATTGCCTCCGTTTCCGGGAGAGATAATGGATAGACTCGACCCCGGGGAGGCTCAGCACCAGGCAAGAGATCGATAGGACAGTCATAGGGGCGATGGGGCGGAAGGGTCTCCGCCGCCTTCTTGGAGAACACGTCTGCATAAGACCAATATTGCTTGGGGAGAGAGGATAGATCTGCGGGTACCTCAGTAGTAGCAACCTGAACGCACTCTCGGTGACACCTACCCCCACATGATTCACCCCATCCCAGAATTCTGCCTGAGGACCACTCGATGTGAGGAGAGTGGTACCGTAGCCAAGGTATCCCCAACAGGACCTCATCAATACCCTCAGGAATGACGAGCAGAGAAATAATCTCCTGATGGGATGGCGACAGGGACAGAGTAACAGGGACGGTCTGATGTGTTATCTGTGCGGGGAGTGTCGACCCATTCACCACTCGTACCGTTACTGGTTGGGATAGCATAACCAGGGGTATTGCGTGACGTTGGGCGAAGGCAGAAGACATAAAATTGCCCTCCGCCCCAGAATCCACGCAGAGGTCTACCGAGTGGGAGGATGAGCCAAAGGTAATTGTCCCCTTAAAGGACAATTTGGAGGCAAACGTCGCAGTGTCTAGTGCACCTCCACCTACTACCACTAGACGCTGACGTTTCCTCAACCGCTGATGACATCTGGTGGCAAGATGTCCTGACTGTTGGCAAACATGGCAACCCTGGAGTGCACGAGCAGTCTGGGACTTAGATCCCGCTCGTGACACCACCTTAGGTTCCTGGAACTCAGGAGCCAGAACTGGAGATTCCAAAGGTTTGGCGAAGGTGGGAGCCAGCCGAAACCTCTGCCTACACTGGGCTCGCTCTAACCTCCGCTCGTGAAAACGGAGGTCAATGCGAGTAGATACTGCTATTAACTCCTCCAGTGTGGCGGGAATCTCCCTAGTGGCCAGAGCATCCTTAACGTGGTCAGCCAGCCCCCTCCAAAATATAGGGATAAGGGCTTTATCCGACCACTCCAGCTCAGATGCCAGAGTGCGGAAATGGACGGCAAAAAGGCTGACCAAGGACGAGCCCTGAGTCAGTGCCAACAGTTGGAGCGCCGTGTCATGGGTGACACGAGGTCCTAGAAAGACCTGTTTCAGAGTGCTCAGGAATAACGGAGCACTCTGAACCACATGATCGCCACGCTCCCACAGCGGCGTAGCCCACTGCAACGCCCTGTCCGACAATAAGGAAATTATAAAGTCCACCTTAGCCCGCTCTGTAGGGAAACGAGAGGCCAGAAGCTCGAGATGTATTGAGCACTGACTCACGAAACCCCTACAGGACTTACTGTCACCAGAAAATCTCTCTGGTAGCGGGAGGCGAGATAGCGTCGGTACAGGAGCGGCAGTGGACAAGGTAGCTGCAGCCACACTTGCAGCCTGAACAGCGACAGCAGTAACATCCACAGCTGAGGTTGAACGCTCAAGAGCCGCCAACCTTCCCTCCAGCTGCTGGATGTACCGCTGTAAACGCTGATCGTCCGCCATTTTACTAGCCAGACCCTGGCGCTAGTATTCTGTTAGGACTGGCGGAACGCACCAAGACAGATGATAAAGGTGCGTTCGCAGTCCGGGGTCCACCGTGCAGGTGAGAACCTGCTGCTAGCAATTTGCAGACAATATGGCGGTACACTAAAGTATACACGCGTGGGTAAAACCTCACCCAGCGTGAAGAAAGCGATCCTGTTAATTCACAGGACCGCAGTACCGCACTAGTGCGCGAGCAAGTGGTCAGCGGACTTAACCCCAGAAGGGATTGAAGCCCGATTAGACCCTTGCTGGCGTAACACCGCAACTGGGTGTGTAGAGAACCTCAAGAAATATATGTGCATAGGAGTGCGAGCGATGCCGCACTAACGGACGCCACTAACCACCCAGACTCGGGTATGGAAAGCGCAAGGCAGGCGCACGGCGCCGTACTGGCAGGCACAGCTACAGGACGCTGAGATGTGTGTTTAGTGCTGTAGGCTAAGTCGGGCGCTAGATAGCAGCCATACACCTTCCGCGAACAGACATTCAATAGGGTAGGGGTTTCCAAGGACGACTTGCACTCACAACATACACACATAAGCAATTGTCAGATAATACTAGCGCATGGCCGTGCGGTCATGCGCAGTTTATATAGCAGCAGCACAGGAAGTGGCCACAGCACTTTTGCCCTTCTAGGACCTGCCAAGAGGACCAATGGAATGTGCTGCTGAGCCTGAGCACATGACCCTCGATCTCCAACGGGAGACCTTACGCTGGGCATGCTCAGTACATGCAGACAAGGACTTAGTCCCAGAGAAGTCCGCTCGCTGCTGACCAGCACTGACTTTAATGGCAGAGACTGGAGAAGCAGCAGTAACTCTCAGAACAGAGTGAGAATGAGCAAGACGCTGGGACCGACGTCCTTGCTGAGCAGGCTCCACTGCGGCTGGACAAGAATGGGAGACCGCAGCGGAAGAGGCTCGAGATTCCCCCTGTGCAGAAGCGGGAACTCGACCCCTAACAGACAGCAAATGCTTATGGTTGCTGAAAATAATAGGAATTTCCTTTTACCACAATAGTGTTTGGCCTAATTTTATAGTTTTGGGTCAAAGATTAAAATGTTTCAAAACACAATATAATATTGCAAATACCAGGTAACAAGATATGGTTTCTGACTCAAACCTTTACTAAATTGGGTATATGCTTTAGTAGATATTTGCAAATGTGCTTTAAAATCTCTTCACATTTATACTCCTGGTGAACAAAATTCCACATTTATTTATTGTTGCTGAAATTTTGGTAATTTACTCCATAAAATGAAAATTGAGAATTTTATTAGTTTTTAGGCTGATAAACAGGAGTTTGAGGATAAAATCTATTAATAAAAGCAGGAGGCATTGCAGAGATAAATTGGCAGCTGGATGCTAACACCATGTAACTTTCTGTATAGAAAGTTAAGTAATTATTTAAAGACACAATTTTATTAAGAAATGCATGTAGCCTAAATGATACCACCAATATTGGAATGATTGATTAGGCCTATCATTAAGTTACCATTAAGTTGCAATTGGACATTTTTTAATACATTGAAATCACTTGCTAGCCATACTGATGGAAATATGTGAATGTAACATAGTAACATAGTAACATAGTTAGTAAGGCCGAAAAAAGACATTTGTCCATCCAGTTCAGCCTATATTCCATCATAATAAATACCCAGATCTACGTCCTTCTACAGAACCTAATAATTGTATGATACAATATTGTTCTGCTCCAGGAAGACATCCAGGCCTCTCTTGAACCCCTCGACTGAGTTCGCCATCACCACCTCCTCAGGCAAGCAATTCCAGATTCTCACTGCCCTAACAGTAAAGAATCCTCTTCTATGATGGTGGAAAAACCTTCTCTCCTCCAGACGCAAAGAATGCCCCCTTGTGCCCGTCACCTTCCTTGGTATAAACAGATCCTCAGCGAGATATTTGTATTGTCCCCTTATATACTTATACATGGTTATTAGATCGCCCCTCAGTCGTCTTTTTTCTAGACTAAATAATCCTAATTTCGCTAATCTATCTGGGTATTGTAGTTCTCCCATCCCCTTTATTAATTTTGTTGCCCTCCTTTGTACTCTCTCTAGTTCCATTATATCCTTCCTGAGCACCGGTGCCCAAAACTGGACACAGTACTCCATGTGCGGTCTAACTAGGGATTTGTACAGAGGCAGTATAATGCTCTCATCATGTGTATCTAGACCTCTTTTAATGCACCCCATGATCCTGTTTGCCTTGGCAGCTGCTGCGTGGCACTGGCTGCTCCAGGTAAGTTTATCATTAACTAGGATCCCCAAGTCCTTCTCCCTGTCAGATTTACCCAGTGGTTTCCCGTTCAGTGTGTAATGGTGATATTGATTCCCTCTTCCCATGTGTATAACCTTACATTTATCATTGTTAAACCTCATCTGCCACCTTTCAGCCCAAGTTTCCAACTTATCCAGATCCATCTGTAGCAGAATACTATCTTCTCTTGTATTAACTGCTTTACATAGTTTTGTATCATCTGCAAATATCGATATTTTACTGTGTAAACCTTCTACCAGATCATTAATGAATATGTTGAAGAGAACAGGTCCCAATACTGACCCCTGCGGTACCCCACTGGTCACAGCGACCCAGTTAGAGACTATACCATTTATAACCACCCTCTGCTTTCTATCACTAAGCCAGTTACTAACCCATTTACACACATTTTCCCCCAGACCAAGCATTCTCATTTTGTGTACCAACCTCTTGTGCGGCACGGTATCAAACGCTTTGGAAAAATCGAGATATACCACGTCCAATGACTCACCGTGGTCCAGTCTATAGCTTACCTCTTCATAAAAACTGATTAGATTGGTTTGACAGGAGCGATTTCTCATAAACCCATGCTGATATGGAGTTAAACAGTTATTTTCATTGAGATAATCCAGAATAACATCCCTCAGAAACCCTTCAAATATTTTACCAACAATAGAGGTTAGACTTACTGGCCTATAATTTCCAGGTTCACTTTTAGAGCCCTTTTTGAATATTGGCACCACATTTGCTATGCGCCAGTCCTGCGGAACAGACCCTGTCGCTATAGAGTCACTAAAAATAAGAAATAATGGTTTATCTATTACATTACTTAGTTCTCTTAGTACTCGTGGGTGTATGCCATCCGGACCCGGAGATTTATCTATTTTAATCTTATTTAGCCGGTTTCGCACCTCTTCTTGGGTTAGATTGGTGACCCTTAATATAGGGTTTTCATTGTTTCTTGGGATTTCACCTAGCATTTCATTTTCCACCGTGAATACCGTGGAGAAGAAGGTGTTTAATATGTTAGCTTTTTCCTCGTCATCTACAACCATTCTTTCCTCACTATTTTTTAAGGGGCCTACATTTTCAGTTTTTATTCTTTTACTATTGATATAGTTGAAGAACAGTTTGGGATTAGTTTTACTCTCCTTAGCAATGTGCTTCTCTGTTTCCTTTTTGGCAGCTTTAATTAGTTTTTTAGATAAAGTATTTTTCTCCCTATAGTTTTTTAGAGCTTCAATGGTGCCATCCTGCTTTAGTAGTGCAAATGCTTTCTTTTTACTGTTAATTGCCTGTCTTACTTCTTTGTTTAGCCACATTGGGTTTTTCCTATTTCTAGTCCTTTTATTCCCACAAGGTATAAACCGCTTACACTGCCTATTTAGGATGTTCTTAAACATTTCCCATTTATTATCTGTATTCTCATTTCTGAGGATATTGTCCCAGTCTACCAGATTAAGGGCATCTCTAAGCTGGTCAAACTTTGCCTTCCTAAAGTTCAATGTTTTTGTGACTCCCTGACAAGTCCCCCTAGTGAAAGACAGGTGAAACTGCACAATATTGTGGTCGCTATTTCCTAAATGCCCAACCACCTGCAGATTTGTTATTCTGTCAGGTCTATTAGATAGTATTAAGTCTAAAAGTGCTGCTCCTCTGGTTGGATTCTGCACCAATTGTGAAAGATAATTTTTCTTGGTTATTAGCAGAAACCTGTTGCCTTTATGGGTTTCACAGGTTTCTGTTTCCCAGTTAATATCCGGGTAGTTAAAGTCCCCCATAACCAGGACCTCATTATGGGTTGCAGCTTCATCTATCTGCTTTAGAAGTAGACTTTCCATGCTTTCTGTTATATTTGGGGGTTTGTAACAGACCCCAATGAGAATTTTGTTACCATTTTTCCCTCCATGAATTTCAACCCATATGGACTCGACATCCTCATTCCCTTCGCTAATATCCTCCCTTAAAGTGGACTTTAGACAAGACTTTACATAGAGACAAACCCCTCCTCCTCTCCGATTTTTACGATCCTTTCTAAACAGACTGTAACCCTGTAAGTTAACTGCCCAGTCATAGCTTTCATCTAACCATGTCTCGGTTATTCCCACTATGTCAAAGTTACCTGTAGATATTTCTGCTTCTAGTTCTTCCATCTTGTTTGTCAGGCTTCTGGCGTTTGCGAGCATGCAGTTTAGAGGATTTTGTTTTGTTCCAATCTCCTCACTGTGGATTGTTTTAGAAATGTTCTTACCTCCCTTCTGAGTATGTTTTCCTGGGTCGTCTTTGTACGAGTCTAATGTTTTTCTTCCCGTCCCCTCTTCTTCTAGTTTAACGCCCTCCTGATGAGTGTAGCGAGTCTTCTGGCGAATGTGTGTTTCCCAGGTTTGTTGAGGTGTAGTCCGTCTCTGGCGAGGAGTCCATCATACCAGTAATTCACACCGTGGTCCAGGAATCCAAATCCTTGTTGTCTGCACCATCGTCTTAGCCAGTTGTTTGCATCAAGGATCCTGTTCCATCTCCTGGTGCCATGCCTGTCTACTGGAAGGATAGAAGAAAAAACTACCTGTGCATCCAGTTCCTTTACTTTCTTCCCCAACTCTTCAAAGTCCTTGCAAATTGTCGGTAGGTCCTTCCTTGCCGTGTCATTGGTGCCAACATGTATCAGAAGAAATGGGTGGACGTCCTTGGAGCTGAAGAGCTTTGGTATCCTATCGGTCACATCCTTGATCATCGCACCTGGAAGGCAGCATACTTCTCTTGCAGTTATGTCCGGTCTGCAGATGGCTGCTTCGGTGCCTCTCAGTAGTGAGTCTCCCACCACCACCACTCTTCGTTGCTTCTTGGCTGTACTTTTTGCTGTCACTTGTTGCTGTGTGCCCTTTTCTTTTTTGCTTGCTGGTATTGCTTCATTCTTAGGTGTGCCATCTTCATCCTCTACAAAGATTTGATATCGGTTCTTCAGTTGTGTGGTTGGTGATTTCTCCATGGTCTTCTTGCTTCTTTTGGTCACATGCTTCCACTCATCTACTTTTGGAGGCTCTCTGACACTTTTTGCACCTTCTGTGACCAGTAGAGATGCTTCTGTTCTGTCTAGAAAGTCTTCATTCTCTTTGATGAGTTTCAAAGTTGCTATTCTTTCTTCCAGACCCCGCACCTTTTCTTCTAAAAGGGCCACTAGTCTACACTTCTGACAGGTGAAATTGGATTCTTCTTCTGGTCGATCTGTGAACATGTAGCACATGCTGCAGCTCACCATCTAGGTTGTCACATCTGCCATGTTGCTCCTAGATCCTGCTGACTTGCTGTGTGTTTTCCTTCTTGTGTAATCTACTCAGCCAAGCTCTCTTGCAATAATGTCCTATAGGCAAATTAGCCTCCTGAAGCTTGAATCCCTGGTTTGGTGATGCTTTCGAAGCACCTGGTCCCGGCTGTACCCAACGATCTTCTAGCTTAGGGAGACTTCGCTTCTCCCAGAAGGCACCTGGAATATGCAAATTAGCCTCCTGAAGCTTGAATCCCTGGTTTGGTGATGCTTTCGAAGCAGCTGGTCCCGGCTGTACCCAACGATCTTCTAGCTTAGGGAGACTTCGCTTCTCCCAGAAGGCACCTGGAATATGCAAATTAGCCTCCTGAAGCTTGAATCCCTGGTTTGGTGATGCTTTCGAAGCAGCTGGTCCCGGCTGTACCCAACGATCTTCTAGCTTAGGGAGACTTCGCTTCTCCCAGAAGGCACCTGGAATATGCAAATTAGCCTCCTGAAGCTTGAATCCCTGGTTATGTGAAATAGGAAAACTGGATTTTTACAAATGGATTTATCATCATAGTATGATGCCTATTTTAAGAGTTGCATATTAAAGGGACGTGTTTTCGTTATTATTTACACCAAACAGCACAGCCAGTAGCCAGTATTGTGCCATTTTGCTTGAAATGCCTGCACTTTTTAGAACAAAGAAAAAGAACCATACACCTATATATTAGGGAATCAGTTGTTTATGGGAGTGAATGATCAAACAATAGAGGAAGGAAATGATGAGTCCACAACTTTACCCAGCATATCAGTCTCCTACTTGGTTTATCTGCTATGTTTCTCTTGTTTATGAAGGTTAGTTTACTCTTTAATGGGAACAGTACTCCCTCTTAGTATTTGCACACCACTTTCAGAGGCTATTTCTAGCAAGGGAGTGTAAATCTGAATCGTCATATGCCACTTAATTCTCTAGGATGATTTCTTATAAATTAACTTCTCAAAAGTTGCTTCAGCAACATCACCTTTACATTTCTTAGTCAATGGTGCAATCTACCCTGTACCTTGCCTACTTTTTCTTACTGTATGACATTTATGTTATCGGGGAACATGGCACATTTTCTCAATTCAGGAGCCTTCCATATCCCTCCTCGATTTCTAAGAAGATACCATGATTACAAGCTTGTACTTTATACTCAATCAAATAGAAATATATGATTCTGTTTGCCTCCAAGACTTCTCTCGAATATCCCCCATTCTCTGGAATTCTCTGCCCCAACACTTCCGATTATCCACCACTTTTGCATCCATCAGGCAGAACTTGAAAACCGATTGTTTCTAGACAGCTTACAACCTGTAATGACCATGCTGTCACCTCAACACCACCAGACCTACTGCAACTCCTCGACCTACTGTCTCCTTTCTCATTATCCTGCAGAATATAAGCCCTCAAGGGCAGGGTTCACTTCCTTCTGTACCAGTCTATCATTGTTAGTTTGTTGACTGTCAATTATATCTATATTTTGTATGTAACCCTTCTCATGTACAGCACCATGGCATCAATGATGCTATATAAATAATAATATGACTTCCTTTTTCCCTTTTCATCTAGCCATAAAATTCATTAACAAAGTATACTTTATGTTCTCTGTTGCAAGAAAAATTTTAGATTGTTTTCTTCTTTTATTGTACTAATTTTTTTCACTAGTTACTAAAGGTCACTCAACAATTAGTCTGTATTTAGTCTGGGTGGTAATGTTTTTGTGTATGTTGATGAGCACCTAAATCACCCTTTTGTCCTTTTTCTCTCTTTAATATCTTATGCTCCTTTTGGTGGCCCTCATTTAATCTCAAGACTGCACAATTCTCAGGTGCAGAGCCTAAGGGGAGCCTAATTAGTAAAGAACTAATCCTTAATAGTCAGGGCTATATTATACTAATGCAGTGGTAGGTAATGAAGTAGTATTAGCTCAATACATGTGTTATAAACACTAATATACTGTTCTCAGCCAAAATATGCTGTATAGGTATTAACTTTAACAGTTGCTTGTTCAAAAATTTATTTATTGAATACATTTTAATTTGCTCAATTATTTACTTTAAGCATTATGCTGATGAATGGAGCACATAGTCACAATGTAAATGTAAAAAATTTTAATCTTTAAATTCAAATAAAAACTTCCAAGCAGTAATTTGAAAACAAGTGAAAATCAGTTAACTGGCAGGTTTTGGACCTTCATGATCCTTTTTAATAGCACAAATTGCAAAACTTAAAAATAAATAATTGCCTTTTTTTTTTCTTTAATCAAGAATATAAGTGAGGACTGGAAACTTTGTAATATATCGTATGGTATTAATCTGCTTCTGTCTGTTCCTGGACTGATCATTCACTCTCAGTTCATGGGCAAGATGTATCTTTAGTGAAGGCAGACTTTCATATTACTGTGATAGGAGATGGCAGTTGCTGTTCATAAAATTCAATGGAGAGGAGGAGCTAGAGACAAATTCAGACATTCTGCTGCAAGAAGGGAATGGAAAAAAGGAATTGCACACCATAAGTCACGTGGAGATACTTCATTAAGATTAATTTGAATATCTAATATCCATGAGTTACAGGGTGAGCTATATATATTGTGGTGTAGTGACCAATGGTACAGCCAGGGTGTGCTGTGTGTGCGCTGCAAGATGCACTTGGAGGCATAATTCTGATGGGACAAAGTCCGGCAGTGTTATGAATGGCCGATATGTGTCGCAGAGGGAGTCTGCGTGGTAAGTCTGATGCAATATTGTTGTTCTGGGACCTGTAGTCCCTTAAGAGTGTGTATATGTATGGTGTAGTTGTAAGGGAGACTTACTAGGCTAGTTGTGTGAGATGGGCGGGACAATCTAGCCAAACATCCACACTCCCACCTGTAGGAGTGGTTAGTACTATATAATGTGACTGAGGTCTGGTCACATGGTCTTGGAGTGTGGACCTGAATGATCTATGCTGGAGAATAGGATTCCTGAAGAGCTCATAGCAAGGCTCTGGACCTAGCACATGCCAGTGTGTGGAATGGATGAAGATCCATGTTGTACTGACCGGGGTCAGAGTGATAAACGTCTGAAGGATACCTCTGTGGAGGAGAGGTATCTGAGAAACCTGTGCAACACCAACAGGTAACGGAAAGGGATCCGTGTTATGCTAACCGGGGTTAGAAGAGAGAGACATTGTGTATGGGGCACCTCTGAGGCCAAGAGGTGTCCAGGAACCTGTGAAGGTCGCCAGCAGGTAACAGACGAGGTCCGTTTCTTATGCTGACCGGGGTCAGAGACGAACTGTGGTGAAGTTGAATATGTGCAGATGGTGTTCAAGCTGTTGCCAAGTTCCTGAGGATGTGCTTTATGTCGTGTGAAATATACCTAAAAGACTCTGTTTTATAAGAAATCCGTGCCTGAGTGCGCTAATCCCGTGCCAAGCGAGTGTCTCCCAAGACACGTAGTAGGCGCTATGCTACAATATGGATACACCTAAATAAAATGTGAATGGTTGGTGATATCAAATTCCTGTTTGTGATACATTAGTATATGGGAGGGGGAAAACTTTTCAAGTGACCATGGCAGCCATTTTGAAGTTGGCCATTTTGGATCCAACTTTATTTTTTCCAAAGGGAAGAGGGTCATGTGACACATCAAACTTCATGAGTTATTTACAAGTTTATCTTTGCTTACAGACATTGACATGTCGCAGAGGTTAAAACGTGAGGAGCGGATAGAAATTGTGTTGATGTCTGGTGAACGCAGTACCCGGGTCATTGCAGTAGATTTCAATGCAAGACACCCTACGCAAAAAAAACTGTCACCATTCCCATGTTATTTAGGTTTATCCATATGAATGGCCCACCCAAAAATGTTTGCCTCATCACTGAACATAATGTTCTGTGTAAACTGAGGGTCCTGTTCGAGTTTTTGTTTTGCCCATTCTGCAAATTCAATGAGCCGATCTGGCATCAGTCAGACATTATTTCGGCGGATATTAGTTACTCACAAATGGCACCCTTACAAAATCCAGCTGCTGCAGGATCACAACGAGGATGACCCATATCGGAGCGCTGAATTTTCCGAATGGGTAAAACAAAAATTGGAACAGGACCCTCAGTTTGCACAGAACAAATCTACATAGGGGAACTTGTTAATGATCTCAAGGCAGCTGGGACCACAGTCACCAAGAAAATCATTGGTAACACATTATGCTGTAAGGGTTTAAAATTCTGCAGTGCCCGCAAGGTCCCCCTGCACAAGAAGGCACATGTGCAGGCCCATTTGAAGTCTGCCAATGATCATCTGGATGATTCTGTGAGTGATTGCGAGAAGGTGCTGTGGTCAGATGAGACAAAAATTGATCTCTTTAGTATTAACTCAACTTGCCGTGTTTGGAGGAAGAGAAATACTGCCTATAACCCAAAAAACACTGTCCCCACTGTCAAGCATGGAGGTGGAAACATTATGTTTTGGAGGTGTTTCTCTGCTAAGGGCACAGGACTAACTCACCGCAACAATGGAAGAATTGATGGAGTCATGTACCAAAAATCCTGAGTGACAACCTCCTTTGCTCCACCAGGACATTCAAAATTGGTTGTGGCTGGGTCTTCCCTCAAGAAAATGACCCAAAACATACAGCCAAGGCAATAAAGAAGTGGCTCCAAAAGAAGCACATTAAGGTCATGGAGTGGCATAGCCACATTTCCAGATCTTAATCCCATAGAAAACGTATGGAGGCAGTTGAAGCTACGAGTTGGCAAGTGACAGCCTCAAAATCTTAATGATCTAAAGGTGATCTGCAAAGACGAGTGGACAAAAATTCCTCCTGACATATGAGCAAACCTCATCATCAACTACAAATAAGTCTGACCGCTGTGCTTGTCAACAAGATTTGCCACCAAGCATTAAGTCTTGTTCGCCAGAGGGATCAAATACTTATTTCTCACTGAAAAATGCAAATAAATTGATATAATTTATACAATGTGATTTTCTGGATTTTATTTTTGATATTCTATCTCTCAATGTTAAAATTAACCTACCTTTAAAAATACAGACTGTTCACGTCTTTGTTAATGGACAAACTAACAAAATCAGCAAGGGATTAAATACTTATTTCCCCCACTGTATTTTTTTTCTGTATTCACTGAAGGGGTTAACTAGTGTGACAGTTTTATGGTGCTGGTCGTTCTGGATGCAGCCATACCAGATGTGTACTTTTTTGTTTTTATTTGTTTTTGGGTTTTTTTAATACTAATTTATTGGTACCATATATTTACATTATTTTTATATTTTCAGAATTTTTTTAATATTAACAATTTTTTTTATCTTTTTTAGTGGTTTTACTTAGTTACAGTAAATTTCACTTTCAGCACTCTGATCGCAGTTATAAAGCATAGCACTGCAGGAGTATGCTACAATGCTGCACTAACACAAGTTAGTAAGATCATGCACATGTCATCACCAGGCTCTAGCAAGTTAATTAGATCATGACTAGTCGGAAAAGTGTTGATACACACACACTACTGTATATATACATTCTTACTTTTGCAAAGGGGTCAATATTTTTATTTGCTGGTGTTTAACCCCTTTATGACCGATGATACTCCTTTTAACAGAGGCAATATTAAGGCGCCTTATTCCTCAGCGCCAGTTTTTTAACAATGCTGAGAAGTCAATAGCGCCCTCAGGCGTCAGAAAATCTCTGGGTGTCAGCTACCGAGGGTGTGTGAGACCCTGGAGAACATGATCACAGCTATTTTTTCCATCCCTGTTCACAGGGATCATGTTAAAAAATGTGAAGTATTGTATTGTACAATGTAAGAACATTTTACTATTTACCTTTTGTGTCTCCCCTCTTTCCTCCTAGATTGTAAGCTTGAGAGCCGAGCCCTTACTCCTTTTGTTATCTAAGTTATACTCATAATGTCTTTATTGTCTGCACAAGTCCCTACTAAAATTGTAAAGTGCTGCAGAATATGTTGGCCCTATAAAAATAAAAAATATCATTATTAGTCTCTTTTAAACCCTTAACGACCGGCGATACACTTTTTAACGGCGGCAGTTAAGTGTACTTATTCAGCTGCACCGTTTTAACACAGCTGAGAAATAAGGTTACAGCATTGGAAAATCTCTGGGGTCTCGGCTACCAGGGGTAGTCAAGACCCCGGAGAACATGATTGGGGTCGGTTTTTACTGTCTCCAGTGATGCTATCAACGTTATTCACTGAATAATGGCGGCCAAATAAGCAGGTCATTACCTCCTCCCATCGGCGCCCGTGTCACATTACCGTGGATCACCAATGGTTTGGAATGACAACCCAGGGTCAGCAGGAGACCCCTGTGGTTGTCATAGCCGTATAGTTATGAGCACTTTCTGCAGCCCTGCTCTGTGTAATACAAAAGATCGAATGATCGCAGGTTCTTTTCTCCCAGAAAGACTAATGAAGCAAGTAAAAAGTAAAAAAAGTTTTTTTTAAATATTAAAAAATAAAAAATATGTAAAAGTTCAAATCACCCCCCATTTGCCCCATTCAAAATATAACCAAAAAAATCAAGTGTACACATATTTGGTATCACCACATTCAGAATCACCTGATCTATTAAAATATATAAAGAATTAATTTGTAGACGGCGTAGCGAGAAAAAAAATAGAAACGCCAGAATTATTTTTTTTGGTTGTTGCAACATTGCAATAAAATGTAATGACAGGCGATCAAAAGATCCTATGCACACCAAAATGGTATCAATAAAAATGTCAGATACCCGACCCCAGATCCTGAGACGCTACGGGTCTCGGAAAATGGCAACATTTTTTTTGTTTTACAAATTTTGGATTTTTTTTCACCACTTAAATAAAAAATAATCTAGACAAGTTTGGTGTCTGTGAACTCATAATGACATGGAAAATCATATTGGCAGGTCAATGTTAGCATTTAGTGAGCATGGTAAAAAAAATTCAAAAAACAAGTGAGGAATTGCACTTTTTTGCAATTTTACTGTATTTGGATATTTTTTTCCAGCTTTCCAGTACATGATATGGTAAATCAATGATGCCATTCAAAAGTGCAACTCGTCCCGCAAAAAACAAGCCCTCACATGGCGATATTGATGGAAAAATAAAAAGTTATGGCCCTGGGAAGAAGGGGGCAAAAAATGGAAAAGCAAAAATGGAAATATCCAGGGTCCTTAAGGAGTTAAGGGATTTTAAAAGAGTATTTATAGTTTTAGTTTTTATTTAATTAATTAATAGAATAGTCAAAGTAAGCATCTTTGTTTATATCTTATCTCGGAAAGCTGCCTCTTTTTCCATCCTGAGATGATCTTTTACTCTCCATGCAGGAGTAATATCTGTCTTCAGTGAGAACCGATTTCAGATCACTAAGGTCCCCTTCACTAATCCTGATGATTCCTGTACTGGAAAAACCAGTACTGGTGAGATCTGTGGTCCATGTCCGTGTGCCATCTGTATGTGCGTATGTGACATCCGTGTATCTGTTTGCCACCCATGTGTTGCATCTGTGTGACATTTGTTTGCCATCAGTTTGCCCGGGTGACACGTACAAGTGCCTGGGAAGAAGCGGCACAGAGTGCTGAAGGCAGCTCTCATCATTCTCGCCTGGTCTCACAGAGATAAGCCCGACCAAGCGACAATGATGGGAGTTGTATTCAGCACACGCTGTGTACATCATGTGTTAAACTAAGAATTAGATTAAAAAATGGATGTCGGCTAAATTTGATAATCAGCAAAGGGAAAAGTAAAAAGTAGAGCGCTGTCATGGTCTGCAGAGTGTGTACGACCGCTCAATTTCTGCACCTGGCGAACAAACACAAAAGTGACTGCATTTGAAAAAAGGAACAGGGTATAAGAAAATAGTTTATACACCTGTTAAAATATAAAATTCTTTATTGCTGTTTTAAAAATGTACCGTATTTATTTTGTGTCAAAAACATTTGCATTAATAATATTAACTAGTAATTAGAAAATTAATTCTTAGCACTAATATGGGTCTACTTTGTATGTGAGAATGACAAACAATATTAGTTTAGTTATAGTATATACCTTTCACCGACTATTCGTAATCATCCGACTGTTGACCCATTGCTTTCCTTGTTGGTATTGATGTGTTATCTCTATCCTCTATGTATAGATCAGATCATAACTCACTATGACATTCTATGCTACCAGGTCAAATCTAGGCAGTTGCTGCACTTGTTTTGCTTCTGGTTTTTGCTTTTTGTAAATTTGCCATACACTTTCAGACATCTTTTTACATGGTGCTATTCTTGTTGTTCTTTACAAGGCTGCATACCACACATGATTCCTCAGGGGGGGTGCGGGGGCGATCTGCATAATTACGCTGTCAGCAATGCCCCCTTGTATAGACTATAAAATTAGAAATAAAATGAAAGGGCCACATCTTTGGCTGATTTACAAAAAAAAGTAAGCAAAAAAAAAAAACCCCCACAGAAACCGCAATAAAACATAAGCAATATTTGGCCACTTTTTTTGTTGGCAATTTTATAGTACAGCGTTTTATGGTTTTCCGCTTCATAATTGGAATTGTTTGTAATTTATATTTTTTGAATCTCGAATAAAGATAGATTTTCACTTTAAAGTTGGTCTGATGATGTTGTATGGCATTTCCTATATTTAAAATGAATAAAAACATTTTAATTTTGAAAAGCATTACATTCAGTAACTGCACTTGCCATATAGAATGCAAATGAGGGTATTTTTCTTCTACTTGTATATCTTGTCATTTGAAGTAATATAGAAAAAAAATCTATTTTAAACTCTACCTCGAAAAGACCCTGGAGATCTTACATTCCTGAGGGGTCAGTAATGTGTTACTTTGTTGCTGGGGACGTTCTTTTTGTAATATAAATAGCTGCTGAGTTCTCATGTTGTTTTGGGATGCAGGCCATGAAAATTCTACTGTCCTTAAAATGTAGGCATAGTTGTGGGTCAGTGAAAAAGCAAAGAGCTTTTCTTTTTAAGACCTTGCCAAGGTGATCGCTTGCAACAAAAAAATGTAAGTTCAGATCAGGGCAAGACTCAACAAAAAGATTTCTGTGCTGACATTCACTATCTAATCTCTTTTTGAAATCAGTAAAGCCAGAGCACCTTGTTATGGCAGCAGTTTAGCTTTTGGTGATGGATTAAACGTGGCAGAACCATTTCCTTGCATGGACATGGAGAGAGACATCGCCTGCTGTATTTTGTGCCTCACAGGCTGGGAGAGTGCACTCATTTAACATGTGTGAAATTCCTAACAGCTTCTTTGGTCTCTTAGGCTATAGCCCAAGTCTCTTTAAACAATCAAGAAATTCGCAACCACTAACTAAGCCCATATGTATTATCAAAAGATAGGCTTTAAACGGGAATCATTGCCCACATTGAGCTTGGCTGGTCAGGGATTAGACAAAATGCAAAATAGTTAAAATTGATTCCACATGACTTCAAACATTTTCAGAAGTTTTATAAGTAGTCTGAGAAATTAACAATTATTTACCCAGCAGTATCTCTGCCAATGAAGCAAATATCACTGGCACATGTGTCAACCAATGCCTTGTTAGTGCCTCTGGAGCTACACATAATCACATTACATCTTACATAGTAACATAGTAACATAATATTTAAAGGGAACCTGTCACCTGAATTTGGCGGGACCGGTTTTTGGTCACATGGGGGGAGTTTTCAGGTGTTTGATTCACCCTTTCCTTACCCGCTGGCTGCATGCTGGCCGCAATATTGGATTGAAGTTCATTCTCTGTCCTCCGTAGCACACTCAGATTTGTGTTCAGTTTCACGAGCATTTTTAATCAAAGTTTGCAAAATTCGGTCATAGTCTGGTAAATCATCGACCATCAACGATTACATCAATCGCACCAATCACAGGGCACAGCCGCGGCGTAACCTGAATAGGATCGGAGCTGTGAGTCAGTTGCCTGACAAAGCCAGCATCACCAGGGCGAGCTCTCATTAGTGCGATCAATGTCTTAATCGATCACACCAATGACAGGGTACAGCAGCAGGGTGGCCACTTTGTGACCTGTCTGTGATCATGCTGCAGGTCCCCACACTATTCAAATAGCATGCATTTTGTGGCACTGGGTGGCCCGCATATAAGTGCGCCAGTAATAGGCTGTAAACCAGATGCTTTGCATTGCCTGTGTGAACAACGCCACATGCAGGCTATTATCATTTATCTTTTTGTGCACTAATGCCAAACAGCCAACACTGGATTGAAAGTGGTTGTTTCATCGGTATTTTTTGCACCTGTGTTTTTGCCATCATAAATCATGTCCACCACAACCTGCTAGTGCATTCATTTGGAGGCTTCAGCAGGTAAACATCTCTGCATTTTTCTCTGTGACTTTTTTCAATTTTTTGGAGGATTTCTAAGTCCTCTTTTTATGTCAGTGAGGTCCCCACAGTAGCTGAGGATTTATTCAGAGTGATCACTCTACAGGATTTGCTGTGCTGTGCTTTGTAGTGCCACAGAAGCCTGTGAAACTACAATCCCTGCTGAAGAAAGAAGAGCAAAAAACATAGAAAAAAGAAGACAAGACAGAAGAAAGAAGAAATAAAACAAGTGTAAGTATTTTGATTCCAGATCCCTGACAGAGCTCTCCTCATCCACCCCAATCACCCTCTTCACCCTTCCCCGATTCCCCCTTTGCGCCTCCCCTGAGCGCACATCCAGCAACCGCCGAGCGTTGATTGGTGACACAGTTCACTGATCAGCACTCATGCTCGCTGTTTTCCACTTTTCTTTTTCACCCCACTTTTTCACCCCCCCGTGCGCACACCAGCAGCCTCCGAGCTTTGATTAGTGATGCTCATCAGAGCTTGTGCCTCCTTTTATCCACTTTTTTCACCCCCTTTTGCACCACGCCTGTGCTCACATCCAGCAGCCGCCGAGCTTTGATTAGTGATGCTGTTTACTTTTTAGAGCTTGTGTCTGCTGTTTTAGACACTTTTCTTTTTGCCACCTCCATGCGCACATCCAGCAGCCACCAAACGTTGATTGGTGACACAGTTCTTTTTCACCCCCCTTTGTGCCACCGTGTGCACATCCAGCAGCCGTCGAGGTTTGATTAGTGATGCAGTTCACTCATCAGAGCTCATGCTTGCTGTTATCCTCTTTTCTTTTTCACTAACCTTTAGTGCCACCCCATGGGCATATCCAGCAGCTGCTGAGCTTTGATTAGTGATGCAGTTCACTCATCAGAGTTCGTGCCTGGTTTATTAGATACTTTTCTTTTTTGCCACCCCGTGCGTACATCCAGCAGCCGCCGAGCTTTGATGAGAGATGCAGATCACTCATCAGAGCTGATGCCTGCTGTTTTACACTTTTATTTTCACTGACTTTTTTTCCCTGGCTTCGGCTTTTTTTTCATTTAGCTTTTTCTTTTCAAACAAAGTTTACACCAAGCACTATCTCACACACACACACACACACACACACACACACACACACACACAAACAAACAGTGAAATAAAGGACTAACACATTCACCACATACATAAAAAATGTCATCCCGTTTGTCCCAAAAGCACTATTCAGTGGAGGAGGCATATGCGTTTCTTGCCTCCGACACGGATAGCAAGGGAGAGGATCCCACATTTCTTTATTTTTCAGATTTGTCCTCCTCATCCTCTTCCTCCTCTTCATCTTCCTCCTCAGGTGCTGCTGAACTGCCACGCAGATTTCCCAGACAGAAGATGAACCAGCATCCCATTCCTTAACTCTTATGGACCTCACCCCCCGAAAATTATGAGTCACTTGTTCCTGATTTTGTGGCACAATCAGGAATCAAGTTTGACACCACCAGCCTCACAGAAATAGATTTTTCAAAGTCTTTTTCTCTGAGGATTTTGATAACCTAATGGTGTTACAAACTAATTTGTATACTCATCAATTTTTGCCACAAAACCCTGATTCATCATTTTCTAACTGATCTCCTGTAGACACAGTTGAAATGATGCAGTTTTGGGGCCTGGTCCTTCACATGGGGATCCTGAAGAAGCCAGAACATCGGCAATATTGGAGTGTTGATATTTTATACAATGCTCCAGTGTTGCCTCTTTTTTTCAGACCCACAAAGATGTTAAAAAATTACCTTATCTGCCAATTTTTTTTAAAAAACAACATATTAGAGATTAATAAAACTCAATAATTTAACTCTAAGGCTGGTTTCACATTTGCGTTTTTTTGGGTGCGTTTTTGCGGTAAAAAACACAAAAAAACGCATGGTGAAAAAACGCATGTAAACGCGTGCAAATGCTGCGTTTTTTTGATGCATGCGTTTTTGCATGTGGTGAAAAAAACGCGGCGTTTTGACGCGTTTACATGCGTTTTTTTATGCGTTTGCGTTTTTTAAACACATGCTGAGAAATGTGTGACAGCTGCCAATCATCAAAATAAAGTATAAAACCCACTATAAACAGAAATAGTTAGGGGTAGGGTCAGGGGTAGGGATCATAACCCTAACCCTAAAGGGGTCCTAACCCTAACCCTACCGCTAACCCTAACCCTAAGGGATCCTAACCCTAACCATACCCCTAACCCTAACCCTACCTCTAACCCTAAGGGATCCTAACCCTAACCCTACCCCTAACCCTACCCCTAACCCTAACCCTAACCCTAAGGGATCCTAACCCTAACCCTAACCCTAACCCTACATCTAACCCTAAGGGATCCTAACCCTAACCCTACCCCTAACCCTAACCCTAACCTCTAACCCTAAGGGATCCTAACACTAACCCTACCCCTAACCCTACCCCTAACCCTAACCCTAATCCTAAGGGATCCTAACCCTAACCCTAACCCTACATCTAACCCTAAGGGATCCTAACCCTAACACTACCCCTAACCCTACCCCTAATCCTAACCCTAAAGGGATTAGGGTTAGGGTTAGGGGAAAGGGTAGGGTTAGGGTTAGGATCCCTTAGGGTTAGGATTAGGGGTAGGGTTAGGGGTAGGGTTAGGGTTAGGGGTAGGGTTATGGTTAGGATCCCTTAGGGTTAGGGTTAGGGGTAGGGTTAGGGTTAGGGGTAGGGTTAGGGTTAGGATCCCTTAGGGTTTAGGGTTAGGGGTAAGATTAGGGTTAGGGTTAGGGGTAGGGTTAGGGTTAGGGGTAGGGTTAGGGTTAGGGTTAGGATCCTTTTATCACCTTTATGTTGGGGGGTGGCATATCAGTGTGTTTTCTGTTTTCTTAATAGAAAAATGCATGCGTTTTTAACGCAAAAAAACGCATGCACAAAAAAAGCATGCGTACCCATTGACTCCAATGTATTTTTGACCCCCAAAAAACGCATGAAAACGCATGCGGTTTTTTTGGTCCAAAAAACGCCTCTCAAAAATACTACAAGTTGCATTTCTGAAAATGAACGCATGCAGTAAAAAAACGCATGCGTTCAAAAACGCATGCAAACGCGTACACAAAAAAATGCATGCGTTTTCAATGTTAAATATAGGGAAAAAAAGCATGCTTTTTTTTGCAATAAATGCTGCGGACAAAAACGCAAGTGTGAAACCACCCTAATATGTCGTTTTTTTTAAATTGGCAGATAACGTAATTTTTTAACATTTTTGCGGGTCTGAAAAAGAGAGGCAACTGGGCAACTGCAGACCTGCGAATGCCTCTGGCCACTGCCTGAGTTGGGGCTCAGGATGTACTGCTTGTTATGGTTGCATAACATTGTGACTGCTTGAAGCTGCAAAATAACATCCTCATCTACCTCCGCCTCCTCCTCTGCTGAGCTACTCAGCTGCATGCCTCTGGGTTTACATCAAGGATGATCTACTACATTATCATCATCCTATCTGTTCTCACACTCCTTGCCCTGAGAGCCATCCTTCTCCTCTTTCTGCCCTGACAGCAAAACACAGTCCACAGCGCCTCACATTTGTGAATGGATCACCTCTACACCGGGGATAACGTCTGTTGACGAGGGTTTGGATTCTGCTCAGACCCTAAAAAAACAGAAAAAAAATTGTGGGCATCGGTGCAGATTATTTCCTCCTCTTGACTCTGTGAATCTTTGGAGTATAGTTCTGATGCGCATGGCATGCAATGTGTGAACAGAGCTCCAGACTCAGCCATCTGTGGATCTCAACAGTCAGTTGGGCGGTTGGAGAGTTATGATGTGGGGGAAATCATGGGTAATTGGGGTGCCATCTCTGAGGACTGTACTGTGTGCAATGTTAAGGTGGAGGAAGAGGAGCAGAGGCCACTTGATGCAGCACTTGTATTCTACTGGAGCACATGTTCTTTCTGACCCTCATCTTCAAAGTATACCGCTGTGCGGCTGCCAAAGAAAGGCAGTGGGGTAGCCTGTCTAGTAACAGAAGTTGTAAAAATGCAATTGCTCACTGCAGCGAAACATACCTATTTCTCATCCCTCATATCATACCTGTCTCACAACCTTAAAGGGCCATTCAGTACTTTAAATTCTCTCCTCCGCCCACCAGCTTCCCCTCCTTCTTCTCTCATCTCAGCTGAAGGCTTTGCCTTACCACCTGTGAACTTGAGCCAAAAGCGTCCCACTTCATTCCAAACCTTATCACATTTTTCATACCAAGCCTAACCCACCTCTTCAATCTATCACTAACAACTGGTGACTTACCCTCCTGATTGAAAGACCTCAATCACACCCATCCTCAAAAAGTTAACCCTTAACCTATCCTCTGTGTCAAGCTATCACCCCGTCTCATTTTTCCCCTATGCCTCCAAACTACTGGAACAACACATCCATTTTGAATTGTCCTCCCACTTTTCATCTTTGTCCGCTTACAATCTGACTTCAGACCACACCATTCCACTGAAACTGCCCTGACTAATGTCACCAACGACCTACTAACCGCCAAATCAAAGTGACACTGTTTGTCCTCCTCCTTCTCCTGTACCTGGCATCTGCCTTTGACAAAGTGGACTATTCCCTTTTACTATTGACATTCTGTGTCTCCCTCTCACACACCACCTCCTCATCTCACCTATGTGTCAATGTCCCCCAAGGTCCAGTTGTTGGTCCAGGCCCTATGCTTAGGGCGCATATGCATTCCCTCCTTTTTAAAGGGACCACCCATGTCAATATAAGGTCTTCCTAGCTTATTGCTGGGCAACACCTTCTATTTAAGGCTTCTCCAATATGGAGGTGCCTGAGCTAGGTTGTTAGTTTGCTTTGCATGATTGCTAATTGTCAGGTTCCCCAGGTCCGCCCATCTGGTTGTCTATCCTGTACCCATCTGCTCGTACCTGTTCTGTCTATCAGCAGGTCCAGATCACACCTGTCATGGTTCATTTGTCTAACACCCGTTCCAACCCACACCTGCCAGTTCTCTTCTGTTCCTCATCCGGTCCCATCTGCACCTGTGGTTCTAGTGTCCCTACAGTGCCTGCCTGCATTCTTCATCCCTCCTTCAGGCTGTAGCAGCCTACACGCTTGAGGGTGTCAGCTGCCACTCTCTGTAGATCAGCCCTGGAGTAACACCTGGTGCCACCTACTTGTCCCACCTTGGGTCGCATTTTTTGCCTGCTGCCACTTATTCGAGTTGGGATTTGGTAGGCACACCAAGTTACCACCCTCCAGGCTTTCCAAAGGATATGACACAGTGGTTCCCCCACCTTGCCTGTTACAGTCTCCATCTGCTGGGTTGGTTCTACTCTATTGCAATTGATGTCACTTTGTTAGTCTCTGTCACAAATTTTTGTAAATGTGTAGACTTCTGGCTGGGTCTCTTTCATGCATGTTGCCTGTAGTAGTAGACTTCGAGACCGTCAGGCCTCCACTTGCTTTAAGTCAACTACCAGTTTTACTATCCTTAGAGTTTTCTGAAATAGTAGTCTATGAAACTGATATTTTTGCCACCTGAATGTGGCTGAGCATGAAAGCAGGTTGAGCGATTGCATGTGGTATCAGGGCTCCCAGCACAGCAAGCCTACACCGATCCCTCACCCACATTGTCTAACTTTGACATTCAATTCAAAGCTGTAAATGCTGACCCAGACCCAAACACCTCATGCTGATTACTGCCATGCCATGCTACAATTTGTATTGTGGGTGAATTGATGCCACTTTCCTGGTGTCTGTCACTCATTTTATGTGTTTTGGCAGCTTTTGGGCCATTTCACAGTGTTGTGTATGCTTTTGTTTTTGCTTCCCATTGACTATAATGGTGTTCAGCTGTGCTTGGTGAATATTTGACAAATAAATTGGTGAATATTGCAAATTTAGTGATCGTAGTCCAAACTGAACATTTAAAAATTTACTTATCCCTAATCATTAACTCAAAACCGATCTGGCATCAGTCGAACATCCCTTCAGTGGATATCAACTACTCACAAATGGCACCTTTACAAAATCCAGCTGTTGCAGCATCTCAACGAGGATGACCCAGATCAGCGCGCTGAAATTGCAGAATGGCCAAAACAAAAATTGGAACAGGACCTGCAGTTTACACAGAACATTATGTTCAGTGATGAGGCAAACTTTTTTGGATTGGCCATTAATGTGGATACACCTAAACATGGGAATGGTGACAGTTTTCTTGCGTATGGTGTCTTACATTGAAATCTGCTGCAATGACCCGGGTACTGCGTTCACCAGACATCAACATATTTTCTATCTGCTCCTCACTAGAGTTGAGCGACCTTGACCTTTTTAGAGTCGAGCCGGGTTTCGCGAAAACGGACTATCTCAAAAGTCGGGTCGAGTGAAATCGGCCGATTATGACGTAAAGTCGGGATCGACCGAAACACGAAACCCAATGCAAGTCAATGGGGCAGCATAGTCGGCAGTGAGTGGGGGCCAGGAAAACACCTAGAGTGCCCATTTTAATGTCAAAACCATCCATTCTTCTTAATGAAGCTTGTCAAGCGTAATTTACCTTATAATAATTGGAAGGCATTTGAAATTGGGGGTCATTTGGCTAAAGTTGTGTGGGGTAGGGCTGGTTCAAGTAATTAGTGGGCCCAGGAAATCTGGACCACGTCACGGCAGTGGAGCAGGGAGAGGTAAGTATTTCAACTTTGCAAGTGCTGTGATCCTGAGCAAGCAGGGGGGGCCCACTTGTTGGCATTGGCACTGGCACAGGGCCCCTCAAAGTACAGCGGTGTGTTTGCACGGCGGGGGCGCCTCCCACCGGCAGCAACACTTTTGCGTACTATGAGAGGCCCTGTGCCAGTGACGTCGCCAACTAGTATTCCTCCCCCCACCTGATGAAGGAACCTGCACTTTCATCTGCACCTTCCTCTTTGTCCCCGTGTAAGGTGGTATGGTATGCGGGAAGAGCAACCTGACTTTCAGCAGGGTCACAATGTTGTTGTGTAGCATGCACGGGGAATGTTGCGTTATGGGTCAATGTACCAGCAGACTCATCTATCACTGGCTGGGCAATGGGCACGATGAAGTGGAAACACAGATATAGGCCCAAAGAATAAAGTGGGCTAAATGCAGTTCAAAATTGGTAACACAGGAATAACCAGGGGGCATTGCAGTGGAGGACAACTGGAATGAGAGGCTGACACAGAGAGTAGGGCCAAATCAGTAAGTAGTCGAAATGCAGTTCAAAATTGGCAACCGTAGTAAACAGGCGGCACAGCTTTGTTCAGTGGAGGAGAACAGCAAGGAGTGGCAGACACCGATAGTAGGCCCCAACCCAACTAGTAGGCCAAATGCAGTCTAACATTAACAACTACTTAACGAGAGCCTGAAAATGGAATTTCAGGACAGGAAACCAGGAGAACAGCAAGGAGTGGCAGACACCGATAGTAGGCCCCAAACCAACTAGTACGCCAAATGCAGTTGTTCCATTTAACCACAATTTAATGAGAGCCTGAAGATAGAAGCTCAGGAAAGGCAACCTGGGGAACACCTTGGAGTGTAACACACCATCTCTCTCCACCCCATACCCATTTTGTAGGCCTAATGCAGTGTACTTTTCTACAACTACTAAACGAGAGTCGGAAGACCGAAGCAATGGCAAGGAAACCTGGGGAACACCTTGGAGTGTAACACACCATCTCTCTCCACCCCATACCCAATTTGTAGGCCTAATGCAGTGTAGTTTCCAAGAACTACTAAACGAGAGCCGGAAGATCGAAGCTCAGGAAAGGCAACCTGGGGAACACCTTGGAGTGTAACACACCCTCTCTCTACACCCCATACCCAATTTGAAGGCCTAATGCAGTGTAGTTTCCAAGAACTACTAAACGAGAGCCGGAAGATCGAAGCTCAGGAAAGGCAACCTGGGGAACACCTTGGAGTGTAACACACCCTCTCGCTACACCCCATACCCAATTTGAAGGCCTAATGCAGCGTAGTTTCCAACAACTACTAAACGAGAGCCGGAAGATCGAAGCTCAGGAAAGGCAACCTGGGGAACACCTTGGAGTGTAACAAACCCTCTCTCTACACCCCATACCCAATTTGTAGGCCTAATGCAGCGTAGTTTCCGACAACTACTAAACGAGAGAATGAAGATCGAAGCTCAGGAAAGGCAACCTGGGGAACACCTTGGAGTGTAACACACCCTCTCTCTACACCCCATACCCAATTTGAAGGCCTAATGCAGTGTAGTTTCCAAGAACTACTAAACGAGAGCCGGAAGATCGAAGCTCAGGAAAGGCAACCTGGGGAACACCTTGGAGTGGAACACACCATCTCTCTACACCCCATACCCAATTTGAAGGCCTAATGCAGCGTACTTTCCAACAACTACTAAACGAGAGCCGGAAGATCGAAGCTCAGGAATGGCAACCTGGGGAACACCTTGGAGTGTAACACAACGTCTCTCTACACCACGGAAGGGCTGATTCTTAGGAAGGAAGGCTGTTGGAAATAAGCATTGCGCGTCCGAGGGTGATTATATTCTTATTAGGTATATACTCACCCTCGGACGCTCCCTGCTTCTTTATTTGGAATGAATGTTTATTTGCAATGTGGTGTTGACTTTCTCTATTATTTTGGTAATTAATGATTTTATTATTTTCATTGTTTTGCATCTTCTCGGCAATAATATAAAGAAGACGCGACAGGACAACACTCGGTGGATGCCATATCTGTGTTTTCAATTTAAAAAACCTTTCAGTTAACTACTTGCAGGAGAAAGTAATTGTAGCTGGTGGCCATTTTTAGTACTGTACCAGATTTTAGTTGTGTGTTTGTTTTTAATGTTAAAATGTCTGCATTTGATATCTCTCCAGTATTTTCTTTTTTGTAAGCAAAATACTTATTTTTATATTTTCTGATGTTGGTTCCAGGGGTACACGGGCAGCAGTGCCCTGGTCAATGTAGTAGT